>NW_028123934.1:600000-1121533 GCF_965194805.1 Balaenoptera borealis | reverse complement strand
TTTTTCATTTTCCCAATTTATACCCCCATGAGTGGAAGTGCCCTATGCTGTCTAAACTGTGTTTTTTAGATGTTTCAGGACTCACCGTACACTTCTCCAGAGTGGCTGTTGGCAATTTACATCCCGCCCATCAGTGTAGCAAGGCTCCCATTTCTCCATGGCCTGTCCTGCATTTCTGGTTTTGACACGTTTTTCAGCATGGCCCTTTTGACCGATGGGTAGCGAGTCTTCTTTGTAGCCCTGATTTGCCTTTCCAGGTTGCTTGGTTGGCCAAAAAGGGCGTATGCGTTTTTTCCTGAATATATTCAGGAAAAAACGCATACGCCCTTTTTGGCCAAGGGCATCATTGTCAACGTTTTGCCGCTTTTCATGTGCTTTAAAGGCGATTCGAATCTACCTCCTGAAATCTGTTTCCTGCAATTCTGCCTTGATTTCAAATCCTCTGCTTTGCCTTCCCTCAATATATTTGTGGACGAGAGTTATCATTTATAACTCTGTAGGTTTGTGAATTGCAGTGCCCTGAACCTCCATTTTACAACTCGCTTTTTTGGGATCTGGCCGCAAAAGCGCATGATGGATTCACGCCCTGTTCTTGTTCCGGGGGGCAGGCTGAGCCTGTGGTTAATTCTTCTTCATGATGGGAAAATAGAGTGACCTGTGCCTGTGTCCACACCAAGAGCTAGTCTCTCATTGGTTCCCCATCTTCCCGTTCATCCTCAGGACAAATTGCAACCTGTACGGAACAGGAGGTTAAAGGTGCTGATGCTCCAAGTAGGGAGATTGCTAGTAAAGTGGCTGGAATGGGGAACCCGGGCACAAGGGGATGAGAAATGAGGTTCGTTTTAGAAACCTTTCCCCATCACATGGTGTACCATCTTCTGGGTTTCTCATGCATGTTTTCGATGCAGGAAGATGCCCTTGAACCTGGAGATTTGGGACCCATGCGATGGGTACCACGCAGTATTACTTTAAAGGGTCTGCGTTTGCTCACCCAACCTCACCAAACCTCTCAGCCCCAAGAGTGTCCACCCTTATGTCTCATCCAGCTGTGGGTCTAGATATGGTCAATCCAGGTTGCATCACAGCCCCTGAACGCATTGTGTAAGAATTTCGCTCTCTTTCACTGTCTTTGTTTCATGGGTTTTTCAAAGTAATTTATTTTTATAATGGGGCTTAGCTGCTCTTCACTGCTGTGTTTATGCCACTTTACACCCACTTGACACACTAATAGAGAGATATCAATACATAGGTTTTAAGATTATTACTAGTCATATATATTCTTGTGCGGTGAATAGGGAGTGTTGAGTCCAGTTCTCTGAGCAAGGAGTAGGTCTTGTCTATTACATATTGGGTTTATGGAACGGTATCTGAGCTAATGTGAACCCCTTGTTTTATGTATCACCCCACCTCACCTTTCCCGTTAAGCAGCCATAGTTTGTTTTCTGCATGTGTGCCTCTCTTCTGTTTTGTAATTCAGTTCAAGTGTAACGGTTTTTACATTCCCTCTATCAGTGATACCTTATGAGAAGTGTCCTTTTCTGTGTGACTTATTTCACTTAGAATCGTCGTACCTAAATCCACTCATCATGCTGCTACTAGCCTTATGACATTGATTTCATGGCTGAGTGATATTCCATTGTACATAAGGACCACAACTTCTTTATCCATTTTTCTCTTTCCTGGGATATTGAAGGTGGAACGAAGTGGAGGTCCTTGTCAACAGAGCAGCCCTAAACTTTGGGGTGCTTGTGTCTTGCTGATTTTTCATTTTCCCAATTTATACCCCCATGAGTGGAAGTGCCCTATGCTCTCTAAGCTGTGTTTTTTAGATGTTTCAGGACTCACCGTTCACTTCTCCAGAGTGGCTGTTGGCAATTTACATCCCGCCCATCAGTGTAGCAAGGCTCCCATTTCTCCATGGCCTGTCTTGCATTTCTGGTTTTGACACTTTTTTCAGCATGGGCCTTTTGACCGATGGGAAGCGAGACTTTTTGTAGCGCTGATTTGTCTTTCCAGGTTGCTTGGTTGGCCAAAAAGGGCGTATGCGTTTTTTCCTGAATATATTCAGGAAAAAACGCATACGCCCTTTTTGGCCAAGGGCATCATTGTCAACGTTTTACCGCTTTTCATGTGCTTTAAAGGCGATTCGAATCTACCTCCTGAAATCTGTTCCCTGCAATTCTGCCTTGATTTCAAATCCTCTTCTTTGCCTTCCCTCAATATATTTGTGGACGAGAGTTATCATTTATAACTCTGCAGGTTTGTGAATTGCAGTGCCCTGAAGCTCCATTTTACAACTCGCTTTTTTGGGAGCTGGCCGCAAAAGCGCAGGATGGCTTCAGGCCCTGTTCTGGTTCCAGGGGGCAGGCTGAGCCTGTGGTTAATTCTTCTTCCTGATGGGAAAATAGAGTGACCTGTGCCTGTCCCAACACCAAGAGCTAGTCTCTCATTGGTTCCACGTCTTCCCGTTCATCCTCAGGACAAATAGCAACCTGTACGGAACAGGAGGTTAAAGGTGCTGATGCTCCAAGTAGGGAGATTGCTAGTAGAGTGGCTGGAATGGCGAACCCGGGCACAAGGAGATGAGAAATGAGGTGCGTTTTAGAAACCTTTCCCCATCACACGGTGTACCATCTTTTTGTTTTCTCATGCATGTTTTCGATGTAGGAAGATGCCCTTGAACCTGGAGATTTGGGACCCATGCGATGGGTACCACGCAGTATTACTTTAAAGGGTCTGCGTTTGCTCACCCAACCTCACCAAACCTCTCAGCCCCAAGAGTGTCCACCCTTATGTCTCATCCAGCTGTGGGTCTAGATATGGTCAATCCAGGTTGCATCACAGCCCCTGAACGCATTGTGTAAGAATTTCGCTCTCTTTCACTGTCTTTGTTTCATGGGTTTTTCAAAGTAATTTATTTTTATAATGGGGTTTAGCTGCTTTTCACTGCTGTGTTTATGCCGCTTTACAGCCACTTGACACACTAACAGAGAGATATCAGTACATAGGTTTTAAGATTATTACTAGTCAGATATATTCTTGTGCGGTGAATAGGGCGTGTTGAGTCCAGTTCTCTGAGCAAGGAGTAGGTCTTGTCTATTACATATTGGGTTTATGGAACGGTATCTGAGCTAATTTGAAACCCTTGTTTTATGTATCACCCCACCTCACCTTTCCCGTTAAGCAGCCATAGTGTGTTTTCTGCATGTGTGCCTCTCTTCTGTTTTGTAATTCAGTTCAAGTGTAACGGTTTTTACATTCCCTCTATCAGTGATACCTTATGAGAAGTGTCCTTTTCTGTGTGACTTATTTCACTTAGAATCGTCGTACCTAAATCCACTCATCATGCTGCTACTAGCCTTATGACATTGATTTCATGGCTGAGTGATATTCCATTGTACATAAGGACCACAACTTCTTTATCCATTTTTCTCTTTCCTGGGATATTGAAGGTGGAACGAAGTGGAGGTCCTTGTCAACAGAGCAGCCCTAAACTTTGGGGTGCTTGTGTCTTGCTGATTTTTCATTTTCCCAATTTATACCCCCATGAGTGGAAGTGCCCTATGCTCTCTAAGCTGTGTTTTTTAGATGTTTCAGGACTCACCGTTCACTTCTCCAGAGTGGCTGTTGGCAATTTACATCCCGCCCATCAGTGTAGCAAGGCTCCCATTTCTCCATGGCCTGTCTTGCATTTCTGGTTTTGACACTTTTTTCAGCATGGGCCTTTTGACCGATGGGAAGCGAGACTTTTTGTAGCGCTGATTTGTCTTTCCAGGTTGCTTGGTTGGCCAAAAAGGGCGTATGCGTTTTTTCCTGAATATATTCAGGAAAAAACGCATACGCCCTTTTTGGCCAAGGGCATCATTGTCAACGTTTTGCCGCTTTTCATGTGCTTTAAAGGCGATTCGAATCTACCTCCTGAAATCTGTTCCCTGCAATTCTGCCTTGATTTCAAATCCTCTTCTTTGCCTTCCCTCAATATATTTGTGGACGAGAGTTATCATTTATAACTCTGCAGGTTTGTGAATTGCAGTGCCCTGAAGCTCCATTTTACAACTCGCTTTTTTGGGAGCTGGCCGCAAAAGCGCAGGATGGCTTCAGGCCCTGTTCTGGTTCCAGGGGGCAGGCTGAGCCTGTGGTTAATTCTTCTTCCTGATGGGAAAATAGAGTGACCTGTGCCTGTCCCAACACCAAGAGCTAGTCTCTCATTGGTTCCACGTCTTCCCGTTCATCCTCAGGACAAATAGCAACCTGTACGGAACAGGAGGTTAAAGGTGCTGATGCTCCAAGTAGGGAGATTGCTAGTAGAGCGGCTGGAATGGCGAACCCGGGCACAATGAGATGAGAAATGAGGTGCGTTTTAGAAACCTTTCCCCATCACACGGTGTACCATCTTCTGGGTTTCTCATGCATGTTTTCGATGCAGGAAGATGCCCTTGAACCTGGAGATTTGGGACCCATTGGACGGGTACCACGCAGTATTAATTTAAAGGGTCTGCGTTTGCTCACCCAACCTCACCAAACCTCTCAGCCCCAAGAGTGTCCACCGTTATGTCTCATCCAGCTGTGGGTCTAGATATGGTCAATCCAGGTTGCATCACAGCCCCTGAACGCATTGTGTAAGAATTTCTCTCCCTTTCACTGTGTTTGTTTCGTGGTTTTTTCAAAGTAATTTATTTTTATAATGGGGTTTAGCTGCTTTTCACTGCTGTGTTTATGCCGCTTTACACCCACTTGACACACTAACAGAGAGATATCAATACATAGGTTTTAAGATTATTACTAGTCAGATATATTCTTGTGCGGTGAATAGGGCGTGTTGAGTCCAGTTCTCTGAGAAAGGAGTAGGTCTTGTCTATTACATATTGGGTTTATGGAACGGTATCTGAGCTAATTTGAAACCCTTTTTTTACGTATCACCCCACCTCACCTTTCCCGTTAAGCAGCCATAGTGTGTTTTCTGCATGTGAGACTCTGTTCTGTTTTGTAATTCAGTTCAAGTGTAACGGTTTTTACATTCCCTCTATAAGTGATACCTTATGAGAAGTGTCCTTTTCTGTGTGACTTATTTCACTTAGAATCGTCGTACCTAAATCCACTCATCATGCTGCTACTAGCCTTATGACATTGATTTCATGGCTGAGTGATTTTCCATTGTACATAAGGACCACAACTTCTTTATCCATTTTTCTCTTTCCTGGGATATTGAAGGTGGAACGAAGTGGAGGTCCTTGTCAACAGAGCAGCCCTAAACTTTGGGGTGCTTGTGTCTTGCTGATTTTTCATTTTCCCAATTTATACCCCCATGAGTGGAAGTGCCCTATGCTCTCTAAGCTGTGTTTTTTAGATGTTTCAGGACTCACCGTAGACTTCTCCAGAGTGTCTGTTGGCAATTTACATCCCGCCCATCAGTGTAGCAAGGCTCCCATTTCTCCATGGCCTGTCCCGCATTTCTGGTTTTGACACTTTTTTCACCATGGCCCTTTTGACCGATGGGTAGCGAGTCTTCTTTGTAGCCCTGATTTGCCTTTCCAGGTTGCTTGGTTGGCCAAAAAGGGCGTATGCGTTTTTTCCTGAATATATTCAGGAAAAAACGCATACGCCCTTTTTGGCCAAGGGCATCATTGTCAACGTTTTACCGCTTTTCATGTGCTTTAAAGGCGATTCGAATCTACCTCCTGAAATCTGTTCCCTGCAATTCTGCCTTGATTTCAAATCCTCTTCTTTGCCTTCCCTCAATATATTTGTGGACGAGAGTTATCATTTATAACTCTGCAGGTTTGTGAATTGCAGTGCCCTGAAGCTCCATTTTACAACTCGCTTTTTTGGGAGCTGGCCGCAAAAGCGCAGGATGGCTTCAGGCCCTGTTCTGGTTCCAGGGGGCAGGCTGAGCCTGTGGTTAATTCTTCTTCCTGATGGGAAAATAGAGTGACCTGTGCCTGTCCCAACACCAAGAGCTAGTCTCTCATTGGTTCCACGTCTTCCCGTTCATCCTCAGGACAAATAGCAACCTGTACGGAACAGGAGGTTAAAGGTGCTGATGCTCCAAGTAGGGAGATTGCTAGTAGAGCGGCTGGAATGGCGAACCCGGGCACAAGGAGATGAGAAATGAGGTGCGTTTTAGAAACCTTTCCCCATCACACGGTGTACCATCTTCTGGGTTTCTCATGCATGTTTTCGATGTAGGAAGATGCCCTTGAACCTGGAGATTTGGGACCCATGCGATGGGTACCACGCAGTATTACTTTAAAGGGTCTGCGTTTGCTCACCCAACCTCACCAAACCTCTCAGCCCCAAGAGTGTCCACCCTTATGTCTCATCCAGCTGTGGGTCTAGATATGGTCAATCCAGGTTGCATCACAGCCCCTGAACGCATTGTGTAAGAATTTCGCTCTCTTTCACTGTCTTTGTTTCATGGGTTTTTCAAAGTAATTTATTTTTATAATGGGGTTTAGCTGCTTTTCACTGCTGTGTTTATGCCGCTTTACACCCACTTGACACACTAACAGAGAGATATCAGTACATAGGTTTTAAGATTATTACTAGTCAGATATATTCTTGTGCGGTGAATAGGGCGTGTTGAGTCCAGTTCTCTGAGCAAGGAGTAGGTCTTGTCTATTACATATTGGGTTTATGGAACGGTATCTGAGCTAATTTGAAACCCTTGTTTTATGTATCACCCCACCTCACCTTTCCCGTTAAGCAGCCATAGTTTGTTTTCTGCATGTGTGCCTCTCTTCTGTTTTGTAATTCAGTTCAAGTGTAACGGTTTTTACATTCCCTCTATCAGTGATACCTTATGAGAAGTGTCCTTTTCTGTGTGACTTATTTCACTTAGAATCGTCGTACCTAAATCCACTCATCATGCTGCTACTAGCCTTATGACATTGATTTCATGGCTGAGTGATATTCCATTGTACATAAGGACCACAACTTCTTTATCCATTTTTCTCTTTCCTGGGATATTGAAGGTGGAACGAAGTGGAGGTCCTTGTCAACAGAGCAGCCCTAAACTTTGGGGTGCTTGTGTCTTGCTGATTTTTCATTTTCCCAATTTATACCCCCATGAGTGGAAGTGCCCTATGCTCTCTAAGCTGTGTTTTTTAGATGTTTCAGGACTCACCGTTCACTTCTCCAGAGTGGCTGTTGGCAATTTACATCCCGCCCATCAGTGTAGCAAGGCTCCCATTTCTCCATGGCCTGTCCTGCATTTCTGGTTTTGACACTTTTTTCAGCATGGGCCTTTTGACCGATGGGAAGCGAGACTTTTTGTAGCGCTGATTTGTCTTTCCAGGTTGCTTGGTTGGCCAAAAAGGGCGTATGCGTTTTCTCCTGAATATATTCAGGAAAAAACGCATACGCCCTTTTTGGCCAAGGGCATCATTGTCAACGTTTTACCGCTTTTCATGTGCTTTAAAGGCGATTCGAATCTACCTCCTGAAATCTGTTCCCTGCAATTCTGCCTTGATTTCAAATCCTCTTCTTTGCCTTCCCTCAATATATTTGTGGACGAGAGTTATCATTTATAACTCTGCAGGTTTGTGAATTGCAGTGCCCTGAAGCTCCATTTTACAACTCGCTTTTTTGGGAGCTGGCCGCAAAAGCGCAGGATGGCTTCAGGCCCTGTTCTGGTTCCAGGGGGCAGGCTGAGCCTGTGGTTAATTCTTCTTCCTGATGGGAAAATAGAGTGACCTGTGCCTGTCCCAACACCAAGAGCTAGTCTCTCATTGGTTCCACGTCTTCCCGTTCATCCTCAGGACAAATAGCAACCTGTACGGAACAGGAGGTTAAAGGTGCTGATGCTCCAAGTAGGGAGATTGCTAGTAGAGCGGCTGGAATGGCGAACCCGGGCACAAGGAGATGAGAAATGAGGTGCGTTTTAGAAACCTTTCCCCATCACACGGTGTACCATCTTCTGGGTTTCTCATGCATGTTTTCGATGTAGGAAGATGCCCTTGAACCTGGAGATTTGGGACCCATGCGATGGGTACCACGCAGTATTACTTTAAAGGGTCTGCGTTTGCTCACCCAACCTCACCAAACCTCTCAGCCCCAAGAGTGTCCACCCTTATGTCTCATCCAGCTGTGGGTCTAGATATGGTCAATCCAGGTTGCATCACAGCCCCTGAACGCATTGTGTAAGAATTTCGCTCTCTTTCACTGTCTTTGTTTCATGGGTTTTTCAAAGTAATTTATTTTTATAATGGGGTTTAGCTGCTTTTCACTGCTGTGTTTATGCCGCTTTACAGCCACTTGACACACTAACAGAGAGATATCAGTACATAGGTTTTAAGATTATTACTAGTCAGATATATTCTTGTGCGGTGAATAGGGCGTGTTGAGTCCAGTTCTCTGAGCAAGGAGTAGGTCTTGTCTATTACATATTGGGTTTATGGAACGGTATCTGAGCTAATTTGAAACCCTTGTTTTATGTATCACCCCACCTCACCTTTCCCGTTAAGCAGCCATAGTTTGTTTTCTGCATGTGTGCCTCTCTTCTGTTTTGTAATTCAGTTCAAGTGTAACGGTTTTTACATTCCCTCTATCAGTGATACCTTATGAGAAGTGTCCTTTTCTGTGTGACTTATTTCACTTAGAATCGTCGTACCTAAATCCACTCATCATGCTGCTACTAGCCTTATGACATTGATTTCATGGCTGAGTGATATTCCATTGTACATAAGGACCACAACTTCTTTATCCATTTTTCTCTTTCCTGGGATATTGAAGGTGGAACGAAGTGGAGGTCCTTGTCAACAGAGCAGCCCTAAACTTTGGGGTGCTTGTGTCTTGCTGATTTTTCATTTTCCCAATTTATACCCCCATGAGTGGAAGTGCCCTATGCTCTCTAAGCTGTGTTTTTTAGATGTTTCAGGACTCACCGTTCACTTCTCCAGAGTGGCTGTTGGCAATTTACATCCCGCCCATCAGTGTAGCAAGGCTCCCATTTCTCCATGGCCTGTCCTGCATTTCTGGTTTTGACACTTTTTTCAGCATGGGCCTTTTGACCGATGGGAAGCGAGACTTTTTGTAGCGCTGATTTGTCTTTCCAGGTTGCTTGGTTGGCCAAAAAGGGCGTATGCGTTTTCTCCTGAATATATTCAGGAAAAAACGCATACGCCCTTTTTGGCCAAGGGCATCATTGTCAACGTTTTACCGCTTTTCATGTGCTTTAAAGGCGATTCGAATCTACCTCCTGAAATCTGTTCCCTGCAATTCTGCCTTGATTTCAAATCCTCTTCTTTGCCTTCCCTCAATATATTTGTGGACGAGAGTTATCATTTATAACTCTGCAGGTTTGTGAATTGCAGTGCCCTGAAGCTCCATTTTACAACTCGCTTTTTTGGGAGCTGGCCGCAAAAGCGCAGGATGGCTTCAGGCCCTGTTCTGGTTCCAGGGGGCAGGCTGAGCCTGTGGTTAATTCTTCTTCCTGATGGGAAAATAGAGTGACCTGTGCCTGTCCCAACACCAAGAGCTAGTCTCTCATTGGTTCCACGTCTTCCCGTTCATCCTCAGGACAAATAGCAACCTGTACGGAACAGGAGGTTAAAGGTGCTGATGCTCCAAGTAGGGAGATTGCTAGTAGAGCGGCTGGAATGGCGAACCCGGGCACAAGGAGATGAGAAATGAGGTGCGTTTTAGAAACCTTTCCCCATCACACGGTGTACCATCTTCTGGGTTTCTCATGCATGTTTTCGATGTAGGAAGATGCCCTTGAACCTGGAGATTTGGGACCCATGCGATGGGTACCACGCAGTATTACTTTAAAGGGTCTGCGTTTGCTCACCCAACCTCACCAAACCTCTCAGCCCCAAGAGTGTCCACCCTTATGTCTCATCCAGCTGTGGGTCTAGATATGGTCAATCCAGGTTGCATCACAGCCCCTGAACGCATTGTGTAAGAATTTCGCTCTCTTTCACTGTCTTTGTTTCATGGGTTTTTCAAAGTAATTTATTTTTATAATGGGGTTTAGCTGCTTTTCACTGCTGTGTTTATGCCGCTTTACAGCCACTTGACACACTAACAGAGAGATATCAGTACATAGGTTTTAAGATTATTACTAGTCAGATATATTCTTGTGCGGTGAATAGGGCGTGTTGAGTCCAGTTCTCTGAGCAAGGAGTAGGTCTTGTCTATTACATATTGGGTTTATGGAACGGTATCTGAGCTAATTTGAAACCCTTGTTTTATGTATCACCCCACCTCACCTTTCCCGTTAAGCAGCCATAGTTTGTTTTCTGCATGTGTGCCTCTCTTCTGTTTTGTAATTCAGTTCAAGTGTAACGGTTTTTACATTCCCTCTATCAGTGATACCTTATGAGAAGTGTCCTTTTCTGTGTGACTTATTTCACTTAGAATCGTCGTACCTAAATCCACTCATCATGCTGCTACTAGCCTTATGACATTGATTTCATGGCTGAGTGATATTCCATTGTACATAAGGACCACAACTTCTTTATCCATTTTTCTCTTTCCTGGGATATTGAAGGTGGAACGAAGTGGAGGTCCTTGTCAACAGAGCAGCCCTAAACTTTGGGGTGCTTGTGTCTTGCTGATTTTTCATTTTCCCAATTTATACCCCCATGAGTGGAAGTGCCCTATGCTCTCTAAGCTGTGTTTTTTAGATGTTTCAGGACTCACCGTTCACTTCTCCAGAGTGGCTGTTGGCAATTTACATCCCGCCCATCAGTGTAGCAAGGCTCCCATTTCTCCATGGCCTGTCCTGCATTTCTGGTTTTGACACTTTTTTCAGCATGGGCCTTTTGACCGATGGGAAGCGAGACTTTTTGTAGCGCTGATTTGTCTTTCCAGGTTGCTTGGTTGGCCAAAAAGGGCGTATGCGTTTTCTCCTGAATATATTCAGGAAAAAACGCATACGCCCTTTTTGGCCAAGGGCATCATTGTCAACGTTTTACCGCTTTTCATGTGCTTTAAAGGCGATTCGAATCTACCTCCTGAAATCTGTTCCCTGCAATTCTGCCTTGATTTCAAATCCTCTTCTTTGCCTTCCCTCAATATATTTGTGGACGAGAGTTATCATTTATAACTCTGCAGGTTTGTGAATTGCAGTGCCCTGAAGCTCCATTTTACAACTCGCTTTTTTGGGAGCTGGCCGCAAAAGCGCAGGATGGCTTCAGGCCCTGTTCTGGTTCCAGGGGGCAGGCTGAGCCTGTGGTTAATTCTTCTTCCTGATGGGAAAATAGAGTGACCTGTGCCTGTCCCAACACCAAGAGCTAGTCTCTCATTGGTTCCACGTCTTCCCGTTCATCCTCAGGACAAATAGCAACCTGTACGGAACAGGAGGTTAAAGGTGCTGATGCTCCAAGTAGGGAGATTGCTAGTAGAGCGGCTGGAATGGCGAACCCGGGCACAAGGAGATGAGAAATGAGGTGCGTTTTAGAAACCTTTCCCCATCACACGGTGTACCATCTTCTGGGTTTCTCATGCATGTTTTCGATGTAGGAAGATGCCCTTGAACCTGGAGATTTGGGACCCATGCGATGGGTACCACGCAGTATTACTTTAAAGGGTCTGCGTTTGCTCACCCAACCTCACCAAACCTCTCAGCCCCAAGAGTGTCCACCCTTATGTCTCATCCAGCTGTGGGTCTAGATATGGTCAATCCAGGTTGCATCACAGCCCCTGAACGCATTGTGTAAGAATTTCGCTCTCTTTCACTGTCTTTGTTTCATGGGTTTTTCAAAGTAATTTATTTTTATAATGGGGTTTAGCTGCTTTTCACTGCTGTGTTTATGCCGCTTTACAGCCACTTGACACACTAACAGAGAGATATCAGTACATAGGTTTTAAGATTATTACTAGTCAGATATATTCTTGTGTGGTGAATAGGGCGTGTTGAGTCCAGTTCTCTGAGCAAGGAGTAGGTCTTGTCTATTACATATTGGGTTTATGGAACGGTATCTGAGCTAATTTGAAACCCTTGTTTTATGTATCACCCCACCTCACCTTTCCCGTTAAGCAGCCATAGTTTGTTTTCTGCATGTGTGCCTCTCTTCTGTTTTGTAATTCAGTTCAAGTGTAACGGTTTTTACATTCCCTCTATCAGTGATACCTTATGAGAAGTGTCCTTTTCTGTGTGACTTATTTCACTTAGAATCGTCGTACCTAAATCCACTCATCATGCTGCTACTAGCCTTATGACATTGATTTCATGGCTGAGTGATATTCCATTGTACATAAGGACCACAACTTCTTTATCCATTTTTCTCTTTCCTGGGATATTGAAGGTGGAACGAAGTGGAGGTCCTTGTCAACAGAGCAGCCCTAAACTTTGGGGTGCTTGTGTCTTGCTGATTTTTCATTTTCCCAATTTATACCCCCATGAGTGGAAGTGCCCTATGCTCTCTAAGCTGTGTTTTTTAGATGTTTCAGGACTCACCGTTCACTTCTCCAGAGTGGCTGTTGGCAATTTACATCCCGCCCATCAGTGTAGCAAGGCTCCCATTTCTCCATGGCCTGTCCTGCATTTCTGGTTTTGACACTTTTTTCAGCATGGGCCTTTTGACCGATGGGAAGCGAGACTTTTTGTAGCGCTGATTTGTCTTTCCAGGTTGCTTGGTTGGCCAAAAAGGGCGTATGCGTTTTCTCCTGAATATATTCAGGAAAAAACGCATACGCCCTTTTTGGCCAAGGGCATCATTGTCAACGTTTTACCGCTTTTCATGTGCTTTAAAGGCGATTCGAATCTACCTCCTGAAATCTGTTCCCTGCAATTCTGCCTTGATTTCAAATCCTCTTCTTTGCCTTCCCTCAATATATTTGTGGACGAGAGTTATCATTTATAACTCTGCAGGTTTGTGAATTGCAGTGCCCTGAAGCTCCATTTTACAACTCGCTTTTTTGGGAGCTGGCCGCAAAAGCGCAGGATGGCTTCAGGCCCTGTTCTGGTTCCAGGGGGCAGGCTGAGCCTGTGGTTAATTCTTCTTCCTGATGGGAAAATAGAGTGACCTGTGCCTGTCCCAACACCAAGAGCTAGTCTCTCATTGGTTCCACGTCTTCCCGTTCATCCTCAGGACAAATAGCAACCTGTACGGAACAGGAGGTTAAAGGTGCTGATGCTCCAAGTAGGGAGATTGCTAGTAGAGCGGCTGGAATGGCGAACCCGGGCACAAGGAGATGAGAAATGAGGTGCGTTTTAGAAACCTTTCCCCATCACACGGTGTACCATCTTCTGGGTTTCTCATGCATGTTTTCGATGTAGGAAGATGCCCTTGAACCTGGAGATTTGGGACCCATGCGATGGGTACCACGCAGTATTACTTTAAAGGGTCTGCGTTTGCTCACCCAACCTCACCAAACCTCTCAGCCCCAAGAGTGTCCACCCTTATGTCTCATCCAGCTGTGGGTCTAGATATGGTCAATCCAGGTTGCATCACAGCCCCTGAACGCATTGTGTAAGAATTTCGCTCTCTTTCACTGTCTTTGTTTCATGGGTTTTTCAAAGTAATTTATTTTTATAATGGGGTTTAGCTGCTTTTCACTGCTGTGTTTATGCCGCTTTACAGCCACTTGACACACTAACAGAGAGATATCAGTACATAGGTTTTAAGATTATTACTAGTCAGATATATTCTTGTGTGGTGAATAGGGCGTGTTGAGTCCAGTTCTCTGAGCAAGGAGTAGGTCTTGTCTATTACATATTGGGTTTATGGAACGGTATCTGAGCTAATTTGAAACCCTTGTTTTATGTATCACCCCACCTCACCTTTCCCGTTAAGCAGCCATAGTTTGTTTTCTGCATGTGTGCCTCTCTTCTGTTTTGTAATTCAGTTCAAGTGTAACGGTTTTTACATTCCCTCTATCAGTGATACCTTATGAGAAGTGTCCTTTTCTGTGTGACTTATTTCACTTAGAATCGTCGTACCTAAATCCACTCATCATGCTGCTACTAGCCTTATGACATTGATTTCATGGCTGAGTGATATTCCATTGTACATAAGGACCACAACTTCTTTATCCATTTTTCTCTTTCCTGGGATATTGAAGGTGGAACGAAGTGGAGGTCCTTGTCAACAGAGCAGCCCTAAACTTTGGGGTGCTTGTGTCTTGCTGATTTTTCATTTTCCCAATTTATACCCCCATGAGTGGAAGTGCCCTATGCTCTCTAAGCTGTGTTTTTTAGATGTTTCAGGACTCACCGTTCACTTCTCCAGAGTGGCTGTTGGCAATTTACATCCCGCCCATCAGTGTAGCAAGGCTCCCATTTCTCCATGGCCTGTCCTGCATTTCTGGTTTTGACACTTTTTTCAGCATGGGCCTTTTGACCGATGGGAAGCGAGACTTTTTGTAGCGCTGATTTGTCTTTCCAGGTTGCTTGGTTGGCCAAAAAGGGCGTATGCGTTTTCTCCTGAATATATTCAGGAAAAAACGCATACGCCCTTTTTGGCCAAGGGCATCATTGTCAACGTTTTACCGCTTTTCATGTGCTTTAAAGGCGATTCGAATCTACCTCCTGAAATCTGTTCCCTGCAATTCTGCCTTGATTTCAAATCCTCTTCTTTGCCTTCCCTCAATATATTTGTGGACGAGAGTTATCATTTATAACTCTGCAGGTTTGTGAATTGCAGTGCCCTGAAGCTCCATTTTACAACTCGCTTTTTTGGGAGCTGGCCGCAAAAGCGCAGGATGGCTTCAGGCCCTGTTCTGGTTCCAGGGGGCAGGCTGAGCCTGTGGTTAATTCTTCTTCCTGATGGGAAAATAGAGTGACCTGTGCCTGTCCCAACACCAAGAGCTAGTCTCTCATTGGTTCCACGTCTTCCCGTTCATCCTCAGGACAAATAGCAACCTGTACGGAACAGGAGGTTAAAGGTGCTGATGCTCCAAGTAGGGAGATTGCTAGTAGAGCGGCTGGAATGGCGAACCCGGGCACAAGGAGATGAGAAATGAGGTGCGTTTTAGAAACCTTTCCCCATCACACGGTGTACCATCTTCTGGGTTTCTCATGCATGTTTTCGATGTAGGAAGATGCCCTTGAACCTGGAGATTTGGGACCCATGCGATGGGTACCACGCAGTATTACTTTAAAGGGTCTGCGTTTGCTCACCCAACCTCACCAAACCTCTCAGCCCCAAGAGTGTCCACCCTTATGTCTCATCCAGCTGTGGGTCTAGATATGGTCAATCCAGGTTGCATCACAGCCCCTGAACGCATTGTGTAAGAATTTCGCTCTCTTTCACTGTCTTTGTTTCATGGGTTTTTCAAAGTAATTTATTTTTATAATGGGGTTTAGCTGCTTTTCACTGCTGTGTTTATGCCGCTTTACAGCCACTTGACACACTAACAGAGAGATATCAGTACATAGGTTTTAAGATTATTACTAGTCAGATATATTCTTGTGCGGTGAATAGGGCGTGTTGAGTCCAGTTCTCTGAGCAAGGAGTAGGTCTTGTCTATTACATATTGGGTTTATGGAACGGTATCTGAGCTAATTTGAAACCCTTGTTTTATGTATCACCCCACCTCACCTTTCCCGTTAAGCAGCCATAGTTTGTTTTCTGCATGTGTGCCTCTCTTCTGTTTTGTAATTCAGTTCAAGTGTAACGGTTTTTACATTCCCTCTATCAGTGATACCTTATGAGAAGTGTCCTTTTCTGTGTGACTTATTTCACTTAGAATCGTCGTACCTAAATCCACTCATCATGCTGCTACTAGCCTTATGACATTGATTTCATGGCTGAGTGATATTCCATTGTACATAAGGACCACAACTTCTTTATCCATTTTTCTCTTTCCTGGGATATTGAAGGTGGAACGAAGTGGAGGTCCTTGTCAACAGAGCAGCCCTAAACTTTGGGGTGCTTGTGTCTTGCTGATTTTTCATTTTCCCAATTTATACCCCCATGAGTGGAAGTGCCCTATGCTCTCTAAGCTGTGTTTTTTAGATGTTTCAGGACTCACCGTTCACTTCTCCAGAGTGGCTGTTGGCAATTTACATCCCGCCCATCAGTGTAGCAAGGCTCCCATTTCTCCATGGCCTGTCCTGCATTTCTGGTTTTGACACTTTTTTCAGCATGGGCCTTTTGACCGATGGGAAGCGAGACTTTTTGTAGCGCTGATTTGTCTTTCCAGGTTGCTTGGTTGGCCAAAAAGGGCGTATGCGTTTTCTCCTGAATATATTCAGGAAAAAACGCATACGCCCTTTTTGGCCAAGGGCATCATTGTCAACGTTTTACCGCTTTTCATGTGCTTTAAAGGCGATTCGAATCTACCTCCTGAAATCTGTTCCCTGCAATTCTGCCTTGATTTCAAATCCTCTTCTTTGCCTTCCCTCAATATATTTGTGGACGAGAGTTATCATTTATAACTCTGCAGGTTTGTGAATTGCAGTGCCCTGAAGCTCCATTTTACAACTCGCTTTTTTGGGAGCTGGCCGCAAAAGCGCAGGATGGCTTCAGGCCCTGTTCTGGTTCCAGGGGGCAGGCTGAGCCTGTGGTTAATTCTTCTTCCTGATGGGAAAATAGAGTGACCTGTGCCTGTCCCAACACCAAGAGCTAGTCTCTCATTGGTTCCACGTCTTCCCGTTCATCCTCAGGACAAATAGCAACCTGTACGGAACAGGAGGTTAAAGGTGCTGATGCTCCAAGTAGGGAGATTGCTAGTAGAGCGGCTGGAATGGCGAACCCGGGCACAAGGAGATGAGAAATGAGGTGCGTTTTAGAAACCTTTCCCCATCACACGGTGTACCATCTTCTGGGTTTCTCATGCATGTTTTCGATGTAGGAAGATGCCCTTGAACCTGGAGATTTGGGACCCATGCGATGGGTACCACGCAGTATTACTTTAAAGGGTCTGCGTTTGCTCACCCAACCTCACCAAACCTCTCAGCCCCAAGAGTGTCCACCCTTATGTCTCATCCAGCTGTGGGTCTAGATATGGTCAATCCAGGTTGCATCACAGCCCCTGAACGCATTGTGTAAGAATTTCGCTCTCTTTCACTGTCTTTGTTTCATGGGTTTTTCAAAGTAATTTATTTTTATAATGGGGTTTAGCTGCTTTTCACTGCTGTGTTTATGCCGCTTTACACCCACTTGACACACTAACAGAGAGATATCAGTACATAGGTTTTAAGATTATTACTAGTCAGATATATTCTTGTGTGGTGAATAGGGCGTGTTGAGTCCAGTTCTCTGAGCAAGGAGTAGGTCTTGTCTATTACATATTGGGTTTATGGAACGGTATCTGAGCTAATTTGAAACCCTTGTTTTATGTATCACCCCACCTCACCTTTCCCGTTAAGCAGCCATAGTTTGTTTTCTGCATGTGTGCCTCTCTTCTGTTTTGTAATTCAGTTCAAGTGTAACGGTTTTTACATTCCCTCTATCAGTGATACCTTATGAGAAGTGTCCTTTTCTGTGTGACTTATTTCACTTAGAATCGTCGTACCTAAATCCACTCATCATGCTGCTACTAGCCTTATGACATTGATTTCATGGCTGAGTGATATTCCATTGTACATAAGGACCACAACTTCTTTATCCATTTTTCTCTTTCCTGGGATATTGAAGGTGGAACGAAGTGGAGGTCCTTGTCAACAGAGCAGCCCTAAACTTTGGGGTGCTTGTGTCTTGCTGATTTTTCATTTTCCCAATTTATACCCCCATGAGTGGAAGTGCCCTATGCTCTCTAAGCTGTGTTTTTTAGATGTTTCAGGACTCACCGTTCACTTCTCCAGAGTGGCTGTTGGCAATTTACATCCCGCCCATCAGTGTAGCAAGGCTCCCATTTCTCCATGGCCTGTCCTGCATTTCTGGTTTTGACACTTTTTTCAGCATGGGCCTTTTGACCGATGGGAAGCGAGACTTTTTGTAGCGCTGATTTGTCTTTCCAGGTTGCTTGGTTGGCCAAAAAGGGCGTATGCGTTTTCTCCTGAATATATTCAGGAAAAAACGCATACGCCCTTTTTGGCCAAGGGCATCATTGTCAACGTTTTACCGCTTTTCATGTGCTTTAAAGGCGATTCGAATCTACCTCCTGAAATCTGTTCCCTGCAATTCTGCCTTGATTTCAAATCCTCTTCTTTGCCTTCCCTCAATATATTTGTGGACGAGAGTTATCATTTATAACTCTGCAGGTTTGTGAATTGCAGTGCCCTGAAGCTCCATTTTACAACTCGCTTTTTTGGGAGCTGGCCGCAAAAGCGCAGGATGGCTTCAGGCCCTGTTCTGGTTCCAGGGGGCAGGCTGAGCCTGTGGTTAATTCTTCTTCCTGATGGGAAAATAGAGTGACCTGTGCCTGTCCCAACACCAAGAGCTAGTCTCTCATTGGTTCCACGTCTTCCCGTTCATCCTCAGGACAAATAGCAACCTGTACGGAACAGGAGGTTAAAGGTGCTGATGCTCCAAGTAGGGAGATTGCTAGTAGAGCGGCTGGAATGGCGAACCCGGGCACAAGGAGATGAGAAATGAGGTGCGTTTTAGAAACCTTTCCCCATCACACGGTGTACCATCTTCTGGGTTTCTCATGCATGTTTTCGATGTAGGAAGATGCCCTTGAACCTGGAGATTTGGGACCCATGCGATGGGTACCACGCAGTATTACTTTAAAGGGTCTGCGTTTGCTCACCCAACCTCACCAAACCTCTCAGCCCCAAGAGTGTCCACCCTTATGTCTCATCCAGCTGTGGGTCTAGATATGGTCAATCCAGGTTGCATCACAGCCCCTGAACGCATTGTGTAAGAATTTCGCTCTCTTTCACTGTCTTTGTTTCATGGGTTTTTCAAAGTAATTTATTTTTATAATGGGGTTTAGCTGCTTTTCACTGCTGTGTTTATGCCGCTTTACAGCCACTTGACACACTAACAGAGAGATATCAGTACATAGGTTTTAAGATTATTACTAGTCAGATATATTCTTGTGCGGTGAATAGGGCGTGTTGAGTCCAGTTCTCTGAGCAAGGAGTAGGTCTTGTCTATTACATATTGGGTTTATGGAACGGTATCTGAGCTAATTTGAAACCCTTGTTTTATGTATCACCCCACCTCACCTTTCCCGTTAAGCAGCCATAGTTTGTTTTCTGCATGTGTGCCTCTCTTCTGTTTTGTAATTCAGTTCAAGTGTAACGGTTTTTACATTCCCTCTATCAGTGATACCTTATGAGAAGTGTCCTTTTCTGTGTGACTTATTTCACTTAGAATCGTCGTACCTAAATCCACTCATCATGCTGCTACTAGCCTTATGACATTGATTTCATGGCTGAGTGATATTCCATTGTACATAAGGACCACAACTTCTTTATCCATTTTTCTCTTTCCTGGGATATTGAAGGTGGAACGAAGTGGAGGTCCTTGTCAACAGAGCAGCCCTAAACTTTGGGGTGCTTGTGTCTTGCTGATTTTTCATTTTCCCAATTTATACCCCCATGAGTGGAAGTGCCCTATGCTCTCTAAGCTGTGTTTTTTAGATGTTTCAGGACTCACCGTTCACTTCTCCAGAGTGGCTGTTGGCAATTTACATCCCGCCCATCAGTGTAGCAAGGCTCCCATTTCTCCATGGCCTGTCCTGCATTTCTGGTTTTGACACTTTTTTCAGCATGGGCCTTTTGACCGATGGGAAGCGAGACTTTTTGTAGCGCTGATTTGTCTTTCCAGGTTGCTTGGTTGGCCAAAAAGGGCGTATGCGTTTTCTCCTGAATATATTCAGGAAAAAACGCATACGCCCTTTTTGGCCAAGGGCATCATTGTCAACGTTTTACCGCTTTTCATGTGCTTTAAAGGCGATTCGAATCTACCTCCTGAAATCTGTTCCCTGCAATTCTGCCTTGATTTCAAATCCTCTTCTTTGCCTTCCCTCAATATATTTGTGGACGAGAGTTATCATTTATAACTCTGCAGGTTTGTGAATTGCAGTGCCCTGAAGCTCCATTTTACAACTCGCTTTTTTGGGAGCTGGCCGCAAAAGCGCAGGATGGCTTCAGGCCCTGTTCTGGTTCCAGGGGGCAGGCTGAGCCTGTGGTTAATTCTTCTTCCTGATGGGAAAATAGAGTGACCTGTGCCTGTCCCAACACCAAGAGCTAGTCTCTCATTGGTTCCACGTCTTCCCGTTCATCCTCAGGACAAATAGCAACCTGTACGGAACAGGAGGTTAAAGGTGCTGATGCTCCAAGTAGGGAGATTGCTAGTAGAGCGGCTGGAATGGCGAACCCGGGCACAAGGAGATGAGAAATGAGGTGCGTTTTAGAAACCTTTCCCCATCACACGGTGTACCATCTTCTGGGTTTCTCATGCATGTTTTCGATGTAGGAAGATGCCCTTGAACCTGGAGATTTGGGACCCATGCGATGGGTACCACGCAGTATTACTTTAAAGGGTCTGCGTTTGCTCACCCAACCTCACCAAACCTCTCAGCCCCAAGAGTGTCCACCCTTATGTCTCATCCAGCTGTGGGTCTAGATATGGTCAATCCAGGTTGCATCACAGCCCCTGAACGCATTGTGTAAGAATTTCGCTCTCTTTCACTGTCTTTGTTTCATGGGTTTTTCAAAGTAATTTATTTTTATAATGGGGTTTAGCTGCTTTTCACTGCTGTGTTTATGCCGCTTTACAGCCACTTGACACACTAACAGAGAGATATCAGTACATAGGTTTTAAGATTATTACTAGTCAGATATATTCTTGTGCGGTGAATAGGGCGTGTTGAGTCCAGTTCTCTGAGCAAGGAGTAGGTCTTGTCTATTACATATTGGGTTTATGGAACGGTATCTGAGCTAATTTGAAACCCTTGTTTTATGTATCACCCCACCTCACCTTTCCCGTTAAGCAGCCATAGTTTGTTTTCTGCATGTGTGCCTCTCTTCTGTTTTGTAATTCAGTTCAAGTGTAACGGTTTTTACATTCCCTCTATCAGTGATACCTTATGAGAAGTGTCCTTTTCTGTGTGACTTATTTCACTTAGAATCGTCGTACCTAAATCCACTCATCATGCTGCTACTAGCCTTATGACATTGATTTCATGGCTGAGTGATATTCCATTGTACATAAGGACCACAACTTCTTTATCCATTTTTCTCTTTCCTGGGATATTGAAGGTGGAACGAAGTGGAGGTCCTTGTCAACAGAGCAGCCCTAAACTTTGGGGTGCTTGTGTCTTGCTGATTTTTCATTTTCCCAATTTATACCCCCATGAGTGGAAGTGCCCTATGCTCTCTAAGCTGTGTTTTTTAGATGTTTCAGGACTCACCGTTCACTTCTCCAGAGTGGCTGTTGGCAATTTACATCCCGCCCATCAGTGTAGCAAGGCTCCCATTTCTCCATGGCCTGTCCTGCATTTCTGGTTTTGACACTTTTTTCAGCATGGGCCTTTTGACCGATGGGAAGCGAGACTTTTTGTAGCGCTGATTTGTCTTTCCAGGTTGCTTGGTTGGCCAAAAAGGGCGTATGCGTTTTCTCCTGAATATATTCAGGAAAAAACGCATACGCCCTTTTTGGCCAAGGGCATCATTGTCAACGTTTTACCGCTTTTCATGTGCTTTAAAGGCGATTCGAATCTACCTCCTGAAATCTGTTCCCTGCAATTCTGCCTTGATTTCAAATCCTCTTCTTTGCCTTCCCTCAATATATTTGTGGACGAGAGTTATCATTTATAACTCTGCAGGTTTGTGAATTGCAGTGCCCTGAAGCTCCATTTTACAACTCGCTTTTTTGGGAGCTGGCCGCAAAAGCGCAGGATGGCTTCAGGCCCTGTTCTGGTTCCAGGGGGCAGGCTGAGCCTGTGGTTAATTCTTCTTCCTGATGGGAAAATAGAGTGACCTGTGCCTGTCCCAACACCAAGAGCTAGTCTCTCATTGGTTCCACGTCTTCCCGTTCATCCTCAGGACAAATAGCAACCCGTACGGAACAGGAGGTTAAAGGTGCTGATGCTCCAAGTAGGGAGATTGCTAGTAGAGCGGCTGGAATGGCGAACCCGGGCACAAGGAGATGAGAAATGAGGTGCGTTTTAGAAACCTTTCCCCATCACACGGTGTACCATCTTCTGGGTTTCTCATGCATGTTTTCGATGTAGGAAGATGCCCTTGAACCTGGAGATTTGGGACCCATGCGATGGGTACCACGCAGTATTACTTTAAAGGGTCTGCGTTTGCTCACCCAACCTCACCAAACCTCTCAGCCCCAAGAGTGTCCACCCTTATGTCTCATCCAGCTGTGGGTCTAGATATGGTCAATCCAGGTTGCATCACAGCCCCTGAACGCATTGTGTAAGAATTTCGCTCTCTTTCACTGTCTTTGTTTCATGGGTTTTTCAAAGTAATTTATTTTTATAATGGGGTTTAGCTGCTTTTCACTGCTGTGTTTATGCCGCTTTACAGCCACTTGACACACTAACAGAGAGATATCAGTACATAGGTTTTAAGATTATTACTAGTCAGATATATTCTTGTGCGGTGAATAGGGCGTGTTGAGTCCAGTTCTCTGAGCAAGGAGTAGGTCTTGTCTATTACATATTGGGTTTATGGAACGGTATCTGAGCTAATTTGAAACCCTTGTTTTATGTATCACCCCACCTCACCTTTCCCGTTAAGCAGCCATAGTTTGTTTTCTGCATGTGTGCCTCTCTTCTGTTTTGTAATTCAGTTCAAGTGTAACGGTTTTTACATTCCCTCTATCAGTGATACCTTATGAGAAGTGTCCTTTTCTGTGTGACTTATTTCACTTAGAATCGTCGTACCTAAATCCACTCATCATGCTGCTACTAGCCTTATGACATTGATTTCATGGCTGAGTGATATTCCATTGTACATAAGGACCACAACTTCTTTATCCATTTTTCTCTTTCCTGGGATATTGAAGGTGGAACGAAGTGGAGGTCCTTGTCAACAGAGCAGCCCTAAACTTTGGGGTGCTTGTGTCTTGCTGATTTTTCATTTTCCCAATTTATACCCCCATGAGTGGAAGTGCCCTATGCTCTCTAAGCTGTGTTTTTCAGATGTTTCAGGACTCACCGTTCACTTCTCCAGAGTGGCTGTTGGCAATTTACATCCCGCCCATCAGTGTAGCAAGGCTCCCATTTCTCCATGGCCTGTCCTGCATTTCTGGTTTTGACACTTTTTTCAGCCTGGCCCTTTTGACCGATGGGAAGCGAGACTTCTTTGTAGCGCTGATTTGCCTTTCCAGGTTGCTTGGTTGGCCAAAAAGGGCGTATGCGTTTTTTCCTGAATATATTCAGGAAAAAACGCATACGCCCTTTTTGGCCAAGGGCATCATTGTCAACGTTTTACCGCTTTTCATGTGCTTTAAAGGCGATTCGAATCTACCTCCTGAAATCTGTTCCCTGCAATTCTGCCTTGATTTCAAATCCTCTTCTTTGCCTTCCCTCAATATATTTGTGGACGAGAGTTATCATTTATAACTCTGCAGGTTTGTGAATTGCAGTGCCCTGAAGCTCCATTTTACAACTCGCTTTTTTGGGAGCTGGCCGCAAAAGCGCAGGATGGCTTCAGGCCCTGTTCTGGTTCCAGGGGGCAGGCTGAGCCTGTGGTTAATTCTTCTTCCTGATGGGAAAATAGAGTGACCTGTGCCTGTCCCAACACCAAGAGCTAGTCTCTCATTGGTTCCACGTCTTCCCGTTCATCCTCAGGACAAATAGCAACCTGTACGGAACAGGAGGTTAAAGGTGCTGATGCTCCAAGTAGGGAGATTGCTAGTAGAGCGGCTGGAATGGCGAACCCGGGCACAAGGAGATGAGAAATGAGGTGCGTTTTAGAAACCTTTCCCCATCACACGGTGTACCATCTTCTGGGTTTCTCATGCATGTTTTCGATGTAGGAAGATGCCCTTGAACCTGGAGATTTGGGACCCATGCGATGGGTACCACGCAGTATTACTTTAAAGGGTCTGCGTTTGCTCACCCAACCTCACCAAACCTCTCAGCCCCAAGAGTGTCCACCCTTATGTCTCATCCAGCTGTGGGTCTAGATATGGTCAATCCAGGTTGCATCACAGCCCCTGAACGCATTGTGTAAGAATTTCGCTCTCTTTCACTGTCTTTGTTTCATGGGTTTTTCAAAGTAATTTATTTTTATAATGGGGTTTAGCTGCTTTTCACTGCTGTGTTTATGCCGCTTTACACCCACTTGACACACTAACAGAGAGATATCAGTACATAGGTTTTAAGATTATTACTAGTCAGATATATTCTTGTGCGGTGAATAGGGCGTGTTGAGTCCAGTTCTCTGAGCAAGGAGTAGGTCTTGTCTATTACATATTGGGTTTATGGAACGGTATCTGAGCTAATTTGAAACCCTTGTTTTATGTATCACCCCACCTCACCTTTCCCGTTAAGCAGCCATAGTTTGTTTTCTGCATGTGTGCCTCTCTTCTGTTTTGTAATTCAGTTCAAGTGTAACGGTTTTTACATTCCCTCTATCAGTGATACCTTATGAGAAGTGTCCTTTTCTGTGTGACTTATTTCACTTAGAATCGTCGTACCTAAATCCACTCATCATGCTGCTACTAGCCTTATGACATTGATTTCATGGCTGAGTGATATTCCATTGTACATAAGGACCACAACTTCTTTATCCATTTTCTCTTTCCTGGGATATTGAAGGTGGAACGAAGTGGAGGTCCTTGTCAACAGAGCAGCCCTAAACTTTGGGGTGCTTGTGTCTTGCTGATTTTTCATTTTCCCAATTTATACCCCCATGAGTGGAAGTGCCCTATGCTCTCTAAGCTGTGTTTTTCAGATGTTTCAGGACTCACCGGACACTTCTCCAGAGTGGCTGTTGGCAATTTACATCCCGCCCATCAGTGTAGCAAGGCTCCCATTTCTCCATGGCCTGTCCTGCATTTCTGGTTTTGACACTTTTTTCAGCCTGGCCCTTTTGACCGATGGGAAGCGAGACTTCTTTGTAGCGCTGATTTGCCTTTCCAGGTTGCTTGGTTGGCCAAAAAGGGCGTATGCGTTTTTTCCTGAATATATTCAGGAAAAAACGCATACGCCCTTTTTGGCCAAGGGCATCATTGTCAACGTTTTACCGCTTTTCATGTGCTTTAAAGGCGATTCGAATCTACCTCCTGAAATCTGTTCCCTGCAATTCTGCCTTGATTTCAAATCCTCTTCTTTGCCTTCCCTCAATATATTTGTGGACGAGAGTTATCATTTATAACTCTGCAGGTTTGTGAATTGCAGTGCCCTGAAGCTCCATTTTACAACTCGCTTTTTTGGGAGCTGGCCGCAAAAGCGCAGGATGGCTTCAGGCCCTGTTCTGGTTCCAGGGGGCAGGCTGAGCCTGTGGTTAATTCTTCTTCCTGATGGGAAAATAGAGTGACCTGTGCCTGTCCCAACACCAAGAGCTAGTCTCTCATTGGTTCCACGTCTTCCCGTTCATCCTCAGGACAAATAGCAACCCGTACGGAACAGGAGGTTAAAGGTGCTGATGCTCCAAGTAGGGAGATTGCTAGTAGAGCGGCTGGAATGGCGAACCCGGGCACAAGGAGATGAGAAATGAGGTGCGTTTTAGAAACCTTTCCCCATCACACGGTGTACCATCTTCTGGGTTTCTCATGCATGTTTTCGATGTAGGAAGATGCCCTTGAACCTGGAGATTTGGGACCCATGCGATGGGTACCACGCAGTATTACTTTAAAGGGTCTGCGTTTGCTCACCCAACCTCACCAAACCTCTCAGCCCCAAGAGTGTCCACCCTTATGTCTCATCCAGCTGTGGGTCTAGATATGGTCAATCCAGGTTGCATCACAGCCCCTGAACGCATTGTGTAAGAATTTCGCTCTCTTTCACTGTCTTTGTTTCATGGGTTTTTCAAAGTAATTTATTTTTATAATGGGGTTTAGCTGCTTTTCACTGCTGTGTTTATGCCGCTTTACACCCACTTGACACACTAACAGAGAGATATCAGTACATAGGTTTTAAGATTATTACTAGTCAGATATATTCTTGTGCGGTGAATAGGGCGTGTTGAGTCCAGTTCTCTGAGCAAGGAGTAGGTCTTGTCTATTACATATTGGGTTTATGGAACGGTATCTGAGCTAATTTGAAACCCTTGTTTTATGTATCACCCCACCTCACCTTTCCCGTTAAGCAGCCATAGTTTGTTTTCTGCATGTGTGCCTCTCTTCTGTTTTGTAATTCAGTTCAAGTGTAACGGTTTTTACATTCCCTCTATCAGTGATACCTTATGAGAAGTGTCCTTTTCTGTGTGACTTATTTCACTTAGAATCGTCGTACCTAAATCCACTCATCATGCTGCTACTAGCCTTATGACATTGATTTCATGGCTGAGTGATATTCCATTGTACATAAGGACCACAACTTCTTTATCCATTTTTCTCTTTCCTGGGATATTGAAGGTGGAACGAAGTGGAGGTCCTTGTCAACAGAGCAGCCCTAAACTTTGGGGTGCTTGTGTCTTGCTGATTTTTCATTTTCCCAATTTATACCCCCATGAGTGGAAGTGCCCTATGCTCTCTAAGCTGTGTTTTTTAGATGTTTCAGGACTCACCGTTCACTTCTCCAGAGTGGCTGTTGGCAATTTACATCCCGCCCATCAGTGTAGCAAGGCTCCCATTTCTCCATGGCCTGTCCTGCATTTCTGGTTTTGACACTTTTTTCAGCATGGGCCTTTTGACCGATGGGAAGCGAGACTTTTTGTAGCGCTGATTTGTCTTTCCAGGTTGCTTGGTTGGCCAAAAAGGGCGTATGCGTTTTCTCCTGAATATATTCAGGAAAAAACGCATACGCCCTTTTTGGCCAAGGGCATCATTGTCAACGTTTTACCGCTTTTCATGTGCTTTAAAGGCGATTCGAATCTACCTCCTGAAATCTGTTCCCTGCAATTCTGCCTTGATTTCAAATCCTCTTCTTTGCCTTCCCTCAATATATTTGTGGACGAGAGTTATCATTTATAACTCTGCAGGTTTGTGAATTGCAGTGCCCTGAAGCTCCATTTTACAACTCGCTTTTTTGGGAGCTGGCCGCAAAAGCGCAGGATGGCTTCAGGCCCTGTTCTGGTTCCAGGGGGCAGGCTGAGCCTGTGGTTAATTCTTCTTCCTGATGGGAAAATAGAGTGACCTGTGCCTGTCCCAACACCAAGAGCTAGTCTCTCATTGGTTCCACGTCTTCCCGTTCATCCTCAGGACAAATAGCAACCTGTACGGAACAGGAGGTTAAAGGTGCTGATGCTCCAAGTAGGGAGATTGCTAGTAGAGCGGCTGGAATGGCGAACCCGGGCACAAGGAGATGAGAAATGAGGTGCGTTTTAGAAACCTTTCCCCATCACACGGTGTACCATCTTCTGGGTTTCTCATGCATGTTTTCGATGTAGGAAGATGCCCTTGAACCTGGAGATTTGGGACCCATGCGATGGGTACCACGCAGTATTACTTTAAAGGGTCTGCGTTTGCTCACCCAACCTCACCAAACCTCTCAGCCCCAAGAGTGTCCACCCTTATGTCTCATCCAGCTGTGGGTCTAGATATGGTCAATCCAGGTTGCATCACAGCCCCTGAACGCATTGTGTAAGAATTTCGCTCTCTTTCACTGTCTTTGTTTCATGGGTTTTTCAAAGTAATTTATTTTTATAATGGGGTTTAGCTGCTTTTCACTGCTGTGTTTATGCCGCTTTACACCCACTTGACACACTAACAGAGAGATATCAGTACATAGGTTTTAAGATTATTACTAGTCAGATATATTCTTGTGCGGTGAATAGGGCGTGTTGAGTCCAGTTCTCTGAGCAAGGAGTAGGTCTTGTCTATTACATATTGGGTTTATGGAACGGTATCTGAGCTAATTTGAAACCCTTGTTTTATGTATCACCCCACCTCACCTTTCCCGTTAAGCAGCCATAGTTTGTTTTCTGCATGTGTGCCTCTCTTCTGTTTTGTAATTCAGTTCAAGTGTAACGGTTTTTACATTCCCTCTATCAGTGATACCTTATGAGAAGTGTCCTTTTCTGTGTGACTTATTTCACTTAGAATCGTCGTACCTAAATCCACTCATCATGCTGCTACTAGCCTTATGACATTGATTTCATGGCTGAGTGATATTCCATTGTACATAAGGACCACAACTTCTTTATCCATTTTCTCTTTCCTGGGATATTGAAGGTGGAACGAAGTGGAGGTCCTTGTCAACAGAGCAGCCCTAAACTTTGGGGTGCTTGTGTCTTGCTGATTTTTCATTTTCCCAATTTATACCCCCATGAGTGGAAGTGCCCTATGCTCTCTAAGCTGTGTTTTTCAGATGTTTCAGGACTCACCGTACACTTCTCCAGAGTGGCTGTTGGCAATTTACATCCCGCCCATCAGTGTAGCAAGGCTCCCATTTCTCCATGGCCTGTCCTGCATTTCTGGTTTTGACACTTTTTTCAGCCTGGCCCTTTTGACCGATGGGAAGCGAGACTTCTTTGTAGCGCTGATTTGCCTTTCCAGGTTGCTTGGTTGGCCAAAAAGGGCGTATGCGTTTTTTCCTGAATATATTCAGGAAAAAACGCATACGCCCTTTTTGGCCAAGGGCATCATTGTCAACGTTTTACCGCTTTTCATGTGCTTTAAAGGCGATTCGAATCTACCTCCTGAAATCTGTTCCCTGCAATTCTGCCTTGATTTCAAATCCTCTTCTTTGCCTTCCCTCAATATATTTGTGGACGAGAGTTATCATTTATAACTCTGCAGGTTTGTGAATTGCAGTGCCCTGAAGCTCCATTTTACAACTCGCTTTTTTGGGAGCTGGCCGCAAAAGCGCAGGATGGCTTCAGGCCCTGTTCTGGTTCCAGGGGGCAGGCTGAGCCTGTGGTTAATTCTTCTTCCTGATGGGAAAATAGAGTGACCTGTGCCTGTCCCAACACCAAGAGCTAGTCTCTCATTGGTTCCACGTCTTCCCGTTCATCCTCAGGACAAATAGCAACCCGTACGGAACAGGAGGTTAAAGGTGCTGATGCTCCAAGTAGGGAGATTGCTAGTAGAGCGGCTGGAATGGCGAACCCGGGCACAAGGAGATGAGAAATGAGGTGCGTTTTAGAAACCTTTCCCCATCACACGGTGTACCATCTTCTGGGTTTCTCATGCATGTTTTCGATGTAGGAAGATGCCCTTGAACCTGGAGATTTGGGACCCATGCGATGGGTACCACGCAGTATTACTTTAAAGGGTCTGCGTTTGCTCACCCAACCTCACCAAACCTCTCAGCCCCAAGAGTGTCCACCCTTATGTCTCATCCAGCTGTGGGTCTAGATATGGTCAATCCAGGTTGCATCACAGCCCCTGAACGCATTGTGTAAGAATTTCGCTCTCTTTCACTGTCTTTGTTTCATGGGTTTTTCAAAGTAATTTATTTTTATAATGGGGTTTAGCTGCTTTTCACTGCTGTGTTTATGCCGCTTTACACCCACTTGACACACTAACAGAGAGATATCAGTACATAGGTTTTAAGATTATTACTAGTCAGATATATTCTTGTGCGGTGAATAGGGCGTGTTGAGTCCAGTTCTCTGAGCAAGGAGTAGGTCTTGTCTATTACATATTGGGTTTATGGAACGGTATCTGAGCTAATTTGAAACCCTTGTTTTATGTATCACCCCACCTCACCTTTCCCGTTAAGCAGCCATAGTTTGTTTTCTGCATGTGTGCCTCTCTTCTGTTTTGTAATTCAGTTCAAGTGTAACGGTTTTTACATTCCCTCTATCAGTGATACCTTATGAGAAGTGTCCTTTTCTGTGTGACTTATTTCACTTAGAATCGTCGTACCTAAATCCACTCATCATGCTGCTACTAGCCTTATGACATTGATTTCATGGCTGAGTGATATTCCATTGTACATAAGGACCACAACTTCTTTATCCATTTTTCTCTTTCCTGGGATATTGAAGGTGGAAAGAAGTGGAGGTCCTTGTCAACAGAGCAGCCCTAAACTTTGGGGTGCTTGTGTCTTGCTGATTTTTCATTTTCCCAATTTATACCCCCATGAGTGGAAGTGCCCTATGCTCTCTAAGCTGTGTTTTTTAGATGTTTCAGGACTCACCGTTCACTTCTCCAGAGTGGCTGTTGGCAATTTACATCCCGCCCATCAGTGTAGCAAGGCTCCCATTTCTCCATGGCCTGTCCTGCATTTCTGGTTTTGACACTTTTTTCAGCATGGGCCTTTTGACCGATGGGAAGCGAGACTTTTTGTAGCGCTGATTTGTCTTTCCAGGTTGCTTGGTTGGCCAAAAAGGGCGTATGCGTTTTCTCCTGAATATATTCAGGAAAAAACGCATACGCCCTTTTTGGCCAAGGGCATCATTGTCAACGTTTTACCGCTTTTCATGTGCTTTAAAGGCGATTCGAATCTACCTCCTGAAATCTGTTCCCTGCAATTCTGCCTTGATTTCAAATCCTCTTCTTTGCCTTCCCTCAATATATTTGTGGACGAGAGTTATCATTTATAACTCTGCAGGTTTGTGAATTGCAGTGCCCTGAAGCTCCATTTTACAACTCGCTTTTTTGGGAGCTGGCCGCAAAAGCGCAGGATGGCTTCAGGCCCTGTTCTGGTTCCAGGGGGCAGGCTGAGCCTGTGGTTAATTCTTCTTCCTGATGGGAAAATAGAGTGACCTGTGCCTGTCCCAACACCAAGAGCTAGTCTCTCATTGGTTCCACGTCTTCCCGTTCATCCTCAGGACAAATAGCAACCCGTACGGAACAGGAGGTTAAAGGTGCTGATGCTCCAAGTAGGGAGATTGCTAGTAGAGCGGCTGGAATGGCGAACCCGGGCACAAGGAGATGAGAAATGAGGTGCGTTTTAGAAACCTTTCCCCATCACACGGTGTACCATCTTCTGGGTTTCTCATGCATGTTTTCGATGTAGGAAGATGCCCTTGAACCTGGAGATTTGGGACCCATGCGATGGGTACCACGCAGTATTACTTTAAAGGGTCTGCGTTTGCTCACCCAACCTCACCAAACCTCTCAGCCCCAAGAGTGTCCACCCTTATGTCTCATCCAGCTGTGGGTCTAGATATGGTCAATCCAGGTTGCATCACAGCCCCTGAACGCATTGTGTAAGAATTTCGCTCTCTTTCACTGTCTTTGTTTCATGGGTTTTTCAAAGTAATTTATTTTTATAATGGGGTTTAGCTGCTTTTCACTGCTGTGTTTATGCCGCTTTACACCCACTTGACACACTAACAGAGAGATATCAGTACATAGGTTTTAAGATTATTACTAGTCAGATATATTCTTGTGCGGTGAATAGGGCGTGTTGAGTCCAGTTCTCTGAGCAAGGAGTAGGTCTTGTCTATTACATATTGGGTTTATGGAACGGTATCTGAGCTAATTTGAAACCCTTGTTTTATGTATCACCCCACCTCACCTTTCCCGTTAAGCAGCCATAGTTTGTTTTCTGCATGTGTGCCTCTCTTCTGTTTTGTAATTCAGTTCAAGTGTAACGGTTTTTACATTCCCTCTATCAGTGATACCTTATGAGAAGTGTCCTTTTCTGTGTGACTTATTTCACTTAGAATCGTCGTACCTAAATCCACTCATCATGCTGCTACTAGCCTTATGACATTGATTTCATGGCTGAGTGATATTCCATTGTACATAAGGACCACAACTTCTTTATCCATTTTTCTCTTTCCTGGGATATTGAAGGTGGAACGAAGTGGAGGTCCTTGTCAACAGAGCAGCCCTAAACTTTGGGGTGCTTGTGTCTTGCTGATTTTTCATTTTCCCAATTTATACCCCCATGAGTGGAAGTGCCCTATGCTCTCTAAGCTGTGTTTTTTAGATGTTTCAGGACTCACCGTTCACTTCTCCAGAGTGGCTGTTGGCAATTTACATCCCGCCCATCAGTGTAGCAAGGCTCCCATTTCTCCATGGCCTGTCCTGCATTTCTGGTTTTGACACTTTTTTCAGCATGGGCCTTTTGACCGATGGGAAGCGAGACTTTTTGTAGCGCTGATTTGTCTTTCCAGGTTGCTTGGTTGGCCAAAAAGGGCGTATGCGTTTTCTCCTGAATATATTCAGGAAAAAACGCATACGCCCTTTTTGGCCAAGGGCATCATTGTCAACGTTTTACCGCTTTTCATGTGCTTTAAAGGCGATTCGAATCTACCTCCTGAAATCTGTTCCCTGCAATTCTGCCTTGATTTCAAATCCTCTTCTTTGCCTTCCCTCAATATATTTGTGGACGAGAGTTATCATTTATAACTCTGCAGGTTTGTGAATTGCAGTGCCCTGAAGCTCCATTTTACAACTCGCTTTTTTGGGAGCTGGCCGCAAAAGCGCAGGATGGCTTCAGGCCCTGTTCTGGTTCCAGGGGGCAGGCTGAGCCTGTGGTTAATTCTTCTTCCTGATGGGAAAATAGAGTGACCTGTGCCTGTCCCAACACCAAGAGCTAGTCTCTCATTGGTTCCACGTCTTCCCGTTCATCCTCAGGACAAATAGCAACCTGTACGGAACAGGAGGTTAAAGGTGCTGATGCTCCAAGTAGGGAGATTGCTAGTAGAGCGGCTGGAATGGCGAACCCGGGCACAAGGAGATGAGAAATGAGGTGCGTTTTAGAAACCTTTCCCCATCACACGGTGTACCATCTTCTGGGTTTCTCATGCATGTTTTCGATGTAGGAAGATGCCCTTGAACCTGGAGATTTGGGACCCATGCGATGGGTACCACGCAGTATTACTTTAAAGGGTCTGCGTTTGCTCACCCAACCTCACCAAACCTCTCAGCCCCAAGAGTGTCCACCCTTATGTCTCATCCAGCTGTGGGTCTAGATATGGTCAATCCAGGTTGCATCACAGCCCCTGAACGCATTGTGTAAGAATTTCGCTCTCTTTCACTGTCTTTGTTTCATGGGTTTTTCAAAGTAATTTATTTTTATAATGGGGTTTAGCTGCTTTTCACTGCTGTGTTTATGCCGCTTTACACCCACTTGACACACTAACAGAGAGATATCAGTACATAGGTTTTAAGATTATTACTAGTCAGATATATTCTTGTGCGGTGAATAGGGCGTGTTGAGTCCAGTTCTCTGAGCAAGGAGTAGGTCTTGTCTATTACATATTGGGTTTATGGAACGGTATCTGAGCTAATTTGAAACCCTTGTTTTATGTATCACCCCACCTCACCTTTCCCGTTAAGCAGCCATAGTTTGTTTTCTGCATGTGTGCCTCTCTTCTGTTTTGTAATTCAGTTCAAGTGTAACGGTTTTTACATTCCCTCTATCAGTGATACCTTATGAGAAGTGTCCTTTTCTGTGTGACTTATTTCACTTAGAATCGTCGTACCTAAATCCACTCATCATGCTGCTACTAGCCTTATGACATTGATTTCATGGCTGAGTGATATTCCATTGTACATAAGGACCACAACTTCTTTATCCATTTTCTCTTTCCTGGGATATTGAAGGTGGAACGAAGTGGAGGTCCTTGTCAACAGAGCAGCCCTAAACTTTGGGGTGCTTGTGTCTTGCTGATTTTTCATTTTCCCAATTTATACCCCCATGAGTGGAAGTGCCCTATGCTCTCTAAGCTGTGTTTTTCAGATGTTTCAGGACTCACCGTACACTTCTCCAGAGTGGCTGTTGGCAATTTACATCCCGCCCATCAGTGTAGCAAGGCTCCCATTTCTCCATGGCCTGTCCTGCATTTCTGGTTTTGACACTTTTTTCAGCCTGGCCCTTTTGACCGATGGGAAGCGAGACTTCTTTGTAGCGCTGATTTGCCTTTCCAGGTTGCTTGGTTGGCCAAAAAGGGCGTATGCGTTTTTTCCTGAATATATTCAGGAAAAAACGCATACGCCCTTTTTGGCCAAGGGCATCATTGTCAACGTTTTACCGCTTTTCATGTGCTTTAAAGGCGATTCGAATCTACCTCCTGAAATCTGTTCCCTGCAATTCTGCCTTGATTTCAAATCCTCTTCTTTGCCTTCCCTCAATATATTTGTGGACGAGAGTTATCATTTATAACTCTGCAGGTTTGTGAATTGCAGTGCCCTGAAGCTCCATTTTACAACTCGCTTTTTTGGGAGCTGGCCGCAAAAGCGCAGGATGGCTTCAGGCCCTGTTCTGGTTCCAGGGGGCAGGCTGAGCCTGTGGTTAATTCTTCTTCCTGATGGGAAAATAGAGTGACCTGTGCCTGTCCCAACACCAAGAGCTAGTCTCTCATTGGTTCCACGTCTTCCCGTTCATCCTCAGGACAAATAGCAACCCGTACGGAACAGGAGGTTAAAGGTGCTGATGCTCCAAGTAGGGAGATTGCTAGTAGAGCGGCTGGAATGGCGAACCCGGGCACAAGGAGATGAGAAATGAGGTGCGTTTTAGAAACCTTTCCCCATCACACGGTGTACCATCTTCTGGGTTTCTCATGCATGTTTTCGATGTAGGAAGATGCCCTTGAACCTGGAGATTTGGGACCCATGCGATGGGTACCACGCAGTATTACTTTAAAGGGTCTGCGTTTGCTCACCCAACCTCACCAAACCTCTCAGCCCCAAGAGTGTCCACCCTTATGTCTCATCCAGCTGTGGGTCTAGATATGGTCAATCCAGGTTGCATCACAGCCCCTGAACGCATTGTGTAAGAATTTCGCTCTCTTTCACTGTCTTTGTTTCATGGGTTTTTCAAAGTAATTTATTTTTATAATGGGGTTTAGCTGCTTTTCACTGCTGTGTTTATGCCGCTTTACACCCACTTGACACACTAACAGAGAGATATCAGTACATAGGTTTTAAGATTATTACTAGTCAGATATATTCTTGTGCGGTGAATAGGGCGTGTTGAGTCCAGTTCTCTGAGCAAGGAGTAGGTCTTGTCTATTACATATTGGGTTTATGGAACGGTATCTGAGCTAATTTGAAACCCTTGTTTTATGTATCACCCCACCTCACCTTTCCCGTTAAGCAGCCATAGTTTGTTTTCTGCATGTGTGCCTCTCTTCTGTTTTGTAATTCAGTTCAAGTGTAACGGTTTTTACATTCCCTCTATCAGTGATACCTTATGAGAAGTGTCCTTTTCTGTGTGACTTATTTCACTTAGAATCGTCGTACCTAAATCCACTCATCATGCTGCTACTAGCCTTATGACATTGATTTCATGGCTGAGTGATATTCCATTGTACATAAGGACCACAACTTCTTTATCCATTTTTCTCTTTCCTGGGATATTGAAGGTGGAAAGAAGTGGAGGTCCTTGTCAACAGAGCAGCCCTAAACTTTGGGGTGCTTGTGTCTTGCTGATTTTTCATTTTCCCAATTTATACCCCCATGAGTGGAAGTGCCCTATGCTCTCTAAGCTGTGTTTTTTAGATGTTTCAGGACTCACCGTTCACTTCTCCAGAGTGGCTGTTGGCAATTTACATCCCGCCCATCAGTGTAGCAAGGCTCCCATTTCTCCATGGCCTGTCCTGCATTTCTGGTTTTGACACTTTTTTCAGCATGGGCCTTTTGACCGATGGGAAGCGAGACTTTTTGTAGCGCTGATTTGTCTTTCCAGGTTGCTTGGTTGGCCAAAAAGGGCGTATGCGTTTTCTCCTGAATATATTCAGGAAAAAACGCATACGCCCTTTTTGGCCAAGGGCATCATTGTCAACGTTTTACCGCTTTTCATGTGCTTTAAAGGCGATTCGAATCTACCTCCTGAAATCTGTTCCCTGCAATTCTGCCTTGATTTCAAATCCTCTTCTTTGCCTTCCCTCAATATATTTGTGGACGAGAGTTATCATTTATAACTCTGCAGGTTTGTGAATTGCAGTGCCCTGAAGCTCCATTTTACAACTCGCTTTTTTGGGAGCTGGCCGCAAAAGCGCAGGATGGCTTCAGGCCCTGTTCTGGTTCCAGGGGGCAGGCTGAGCCTGTGGTTAATTCTTCTTCCTGATGGGAAAATAGAGTGACCTGTGCCTGTCCCAACACCAAGAGCTAGTCTCTCATTGGTTCCACGTCTTCCCGTTCATCCTCAGGACAAATAGCAACCTGTACGGAACAGGAGGTTAAAGGTGCTGATGCTCCAAGTAGGGAGATTGCTAGTAGAGCGGCTGGAATGGCGAACCCGGGCACAAGGAGATGAGAAATGAGGTGCGTTTTAGAAACCTTTCCCCATCACACGGTGTACCATCTTCTGGGTTTCTCATGCATGTTTTCGATGTAGGAAGATGCCCTTGAACCTGGAGATTTGGGACCCATGCGATGGGTACCACGCAGTATTACTTTAAAGGGTCTGCGTTTGCTCACCCAACCTCACCAAACCTCTCAGCCCCAAGAGTGTCCACCCTTATGTCTCATCCAGCTGTGGGTCTAGATATGGTCAATCCAGGTTGCATCACAGCCCCTGAACGCATTGTGTAAGAATTTCGCTCTCTTTCACTGTCTTTGTTTCATGGGTTTTTCAAAGTAATTTATTTTTATAATGGGGTTTAGCTGCTTTTCACTGCTGTGTTTATGCCGCTTTACACCCACTTGACACACTAACAGAGAGATATCAGTACATAGGTTTTAAGATTATTACTAGTCAGATATATTCTTGTGCGGTGAATAGGGCGTGTTGAGTCCAGTTCTCTGAGCAAGGAGTAGGTCTTGTCTATTACATATTGGGTTTATGGAACGGTATCTGAGCTAATTTGAAACCCTTGTTTTATGTATCACCCCACCTCACCTTTCCCGTTAAGCAGCCATAGTTTGTTTTCTGCATGTGTGCCTCTCTTCTGTTTTGTAATTCAGTTCAAGTGTAACGGTTTTTACATTCCCTCTATCAGTGATACCTTATGAGAAGTGTCCTTTTCTGTGTGACTTATTTCACTTAGAATCGTCGTACCTAAATCCACTCATCATGCTGCTACTAGCCTTATGACATTGATTTCATGGCTGAGTGATATTCCATTGTACATAAGGACCACAACTTCTTTATCCATTTTTCTCTTTCCTGGGATATTGAAGGTGGAACGAAGTGGAGGTCCTTGTCAACAGAGCAGCCCTAAACTTTGGGGTGCTTGTGTCTTGCTGATTTTTCATTTTCCCAATTTATACCCCCATGAGTGGAAGTGCCCTATGCTCTCTAAGCTGTGTTTTTTAGATGTTTCAGGACTCACCGTTCACTTCTCCAGAGTGGCTGTTGGCAATTTACATCCCGCCCATCAGTGTAGCAAGGCTCCCATTTCTCCATGGCCTGTCCTGCATTTCTGGTTTTGACACTTTTTTCAGCATGGGCCTTTTGACCGATGGGAAGCGAGACTTTTTGTAGCGCTGATTTGTCTTTCCAGGTTGCTTGGTTGGCCAAAAAGGGCGTATGCGTTTTCTCCTGAATATATTCAGGAAAAAACGCATACGCCCTTTTTGGCCAAGGGCATCATTGTCAACGTTTTACCGCTTTTCATGTGCTTTAAAGGCGATTCGAATCTACCTCCTGAAATCTGTTCCCTGCAATTCTGCCTTGATTTCAAATCCTCTTCTTTGCCTTCCCTCAATATATTTGTGGACGAGAGTTATCATTTATAACTCTGCAGGTTTGTGAATTGCAGTGCCCTGAAGCTCCATTTTACAACTCGCTTTTTTGGGAGCTGGCCGCAAAAGCGCAGGATGGCTTCAGGCCCTGTTCTGGTTCCAGGGGGCAGGCTGAGCCTGTGGTTAATTCTTCTTCCTGATGGGAAAATAGAGTGACCTGTGCCTGTCCCAACACCAAGAGCTAGTCTCTCATTGGTTCCACGTCTTCCCGTTCATCCTCAGGACAAATAGCAACCTGTACGGAACAGGAGGTTAAAGGTGCTGATGCTCCAAGTAGGGAGATTGCTAGTAGAGCGGCTGGAATGGCGAACCCGGGCACAAGGAGATGAGAAATGAGGTGCGTTTTAGAAACCTTTCCCCATCACACGGTGTACCATCTTCTGGGTTTCTCATGCATGTTTTCGATGTAGGAAGATGCCCTTGAACCTGGAGATTTCGGACCCATGCGATGGGTACCACGCAGTATTACTTTAAAGGGTCTGCGTTTGCTCACCCAACCTCACCAAACCTCTCAGCCCCAAGAGTGTCCACCCTTATGTCTTATCCAGCTGTGGGTCTAGATATGGTCAATCCAGGTTGCATCACAGCCCCTGAACGCATTGTGTAAGAATTTCGCTCTCTTTCACTGTCTTTGTTTCATGGGTTTTTCAAAGTAATTTATTTTTATAATGGGGTTTAGCTGCTTTTCACTGCTGTGTTTATGCCGCTTTACACCCACTTGACACACTAACAGAGAGATATCAGTACATAGGTTTTAAGATTATTACTAGTCAGATATATTCTTGTGCGGTGAATAGGGCGTGTTGAGTCCAGTTCTCTGAGCAAGGAGTAGGTCTTGTCTATTACATATTGGGTTTATGGAACGGTATCTGAGCTAATTTGAAACCCTTGTTTTATGTATCACCCCACCTCACCTTTCCCGTTAAGCAGCCATAGTTTGTTTTCTGCATGTGTGCCTCTCTTCTGTTTTGTAATTCAGTTCAAGTGTAACGGTTTTTACATTCCCTCTATCAGTGATACCTTATGAGAAGTGTCCTTTTCTGTGTGACTTATTTCACTTAGAATCGTCGTACCTAAATCCACTCATCATGCTGCTACTAGCCTTATGACATTGATTTCATGGCTGAGTGATATTCCATTGTACATAAGGACCACAACTTCTTTATCCATTTTTCTCTTTCCTGGGATATTGAAGGTGGAACGAAGTGGAGGTCCTTGTCAACAGAGCAGCCCTAAACTTTGGGGTGCTTGTGTCTTGCTGATTTTTCATTTTCCCAATTTATACCCCCATGAGTGGAAGTGCCCTATGCTCTCTAAGCTGTGTTTTTTAGATGTTTCAGGACTCACCGTTCACTTCTCCAGAGTGGCTGTTGGCAATTTACATCCCGCCCATCAGTGTAGCAAGGCTCCCATTTCTCCATGGCCTGTCCTGCATTTCTGGTTTTGACACTTTTTTCAGCATGGGCCTTTTGACCGATGGGAAGCGAGACTTTTTGTAGCGCTGATTTGTCTTTCCAGGTTGCTTGGTTGGCCAAAAAGGGCGTATGCGTTTTCTCCTGAATATATTCAGGAAAAAACGCATACGCCCTTTTTGGCCAAGGGCATCATTGTCAACGTTTTACCGCTTTTCATGTGCTTTAAAGGCGATTCGAATCTACCTCCTGAAATCTGTTCCCTGCAATTCTGCCTTGATTTCAAATCCTCTTCTTTGCCTTCCCTCAATATATTTGTGGACGAGAGTTATCATTTATAACTCTGCAGGTTTGTGAATTGCAGTGCCCTGAAGCTCCATTTTACAACTCGCTTTTTTGGGAGCTGGCCGCAAAAGCGCAGGATGGCTTCAGGCCCTGTTCTGGTTCCAGGGGGCAGGCTGAGCCTGTGGTTAATTCTTCTTCCTGATGGGAAAATAGAGTGACCTGTGCCTGTCCCAACACCAAGAGCTAGTCTCTCATTGGTTCCACGTCTTCCCGTTCATCCTCAGGACAAATAGCAACCTGTACGGAACAGGAGGTTAAAGGTGCTGATGCTCCAAGTAGGGAGATTGCTAGTAGAGCGGCTGGAATGGCGAACCCGGGCACAAGGAGATGAGAAATGAGGTGCGTTTTAGAAACCTTTCCCCATCACACGGTGTACCATCTTCTGGGTTTCTCATGCATGTTTTCGATGTAGGAAGATGCCCTTGAACCTGGAGATTTGGGACCCATGCGATGGGTACCACGCAGTATTACTTTAAAGGGTCTGCGTTTGCTCACCCAACCTCACCAAACCTCTCAGCCCCAAGAGTGTCCACCCTTATGTCTCATCCAGCTGTGGGTCTAGATATGGTCAATCCAGGTTGCATCACAGCCCCTGAACGCATTGTGTAAGAATTTCGCTCTCTTTCACTGTCTTTGTTTCATGGGTTTTTCAAAGTAATTTATTTTTATAATGGGGTTTAGCTGCTTTTCACTGCTGTGTTTATGCCGCTTTACACCCACTTGACACACTAACAGAGAGATATCAGTACATAGGTTTTAAGATTATTACTAGTCAGATATATTCTTGTGCGGTGAATAGGGCGTGTTGAGTCCAGTTCTCTGAGCAAGGAGTAGGTCTTGTCTATTACATATTGGGTTTATGGAACGGTATCTGAGCTAATTTGAAACCCTTGTTTTATGTATCACCCCACCTCACCTTTCCCGTTAAGCAGCCATAGTTTGTTTTCTGCATGTGTGCCTCTCTTCTGTTTTGTAATTCAGTTCAAGTGTAACGGTTTTTACATTCCCTCTATCAGTGATACCTTATGAGAAGTGTCCTTTTCTGTGTGACTTATTTCACTTAGAATCGTCGTACCTAAATCCACTCATCATGCTGCTACTAGCCTTATGACATTGATTTCATGGCTGAGTGATATTCCATTGTACATAAGGACCACAACTTCTTTATCCATTTTTCTCTTTCCTGGGATATTGAAGGTGGAACGAAGTGGAGGTCCTTGTCAACAGAGCAGCCCTAAACTTTGGGGTGCTTGTGTCTTGCTGATTTTTCATTTTCCCAATTTATACCCCCATGAGTGGAAGTGCCCTATGCTCTCTAAGCTGTGTTTTTTAGATGTTTCAGGACTCACCGTTCACTTCTCCAGAGTGGCTGTTGGCAATTTACATCCCGCCCATCAGTGTAGCAAGGCTCCCATTTCTCCATGGCCTGTCCTGCATTTCTGGTTTTGACACTTTTTTCAGCATGGGCCTTTTGACCGATGGGAAGCGAGACTTTTTGTAGCGCTGATTTGTCTTTCCAGGTTGCTTGGTTGGCCAAAAAGGGCGTATGCGTTTTCTCCTGAATATATTCAGGAAAAAACGCATACGCCCTTTTTGGCCAAGGGCATCATTGTCAACGTTTTACCGCTTTTCATGTGCTTTAAAGGCGATTCGAATCTACCTCCTGAAATCTGTTCCCTGCAATTCTGCCTTGATTTCAAATCCTCTTCTTTGCCTTCCCTCAATATATTTGTGGACGAGAGTTATCATTTATAACTCTGCAGGTTTGTGAATTGCAGTGCCCTGAAGCTCCATTTTACAACTCGCTTTTTTGGGAGCTGGCCGCAAAAGCGCAGGATGGCTTCAGGCCCTGTTCTGGTTCCAGGGGGCAGGCTGAGCCTGTGGTTAATTCTTCTTCCTGATGGGAAAATAGAGTGACCTGTGCCTGTCCCAACACCAAGAGCTAGTCTCTCATTGGTTCCACGTCTTCCCGTTCATCCTCAGGACAAATAGCAACCTGTACGGAACAGGAGGTTAAAGGTGCTGATGCTCCAAGTAGGGAGATTGCTAGTAGAGCGGCTGGAATGGTGAACCCGGGCACAAGGAGATGAGAAATGAGGTGCGTTTTAGAAACCTTTCCCCATCACACGGTGTACCATCTTCTGGGTTTCTCATGCATGTTTTCGATGTAGGAAGATGCCCTTGAACCTGGAGATTTGGGACCCATGCGATGGGTACCACGCAGTATTACTTTAAAGGGTCTGCGTTTGCTCACCCAACCTCACCAAACCTCTCAGCCCCAAGAGTGTCCACCCTTATGTCTCATCCAGCTGTGGGTCTAGATATGGTCAATCCAGGTTGCATCACAGCCCCTGAACGCATTGTGTAAGAATTTCGCTCTCTTTCACTGTCTTTGTTTCATGGGTTTTTCAAAGTAATTTATTTTTATAATGGGGTTTAGCTGCTTTTCACTGCTGTGTTTATGCCGCTTTACACCCACTTGACACACTAACAGAGAGATATCAGTACATAGGTTTTAAGATTATTACTAGTCAGATATATTCTTGTGCGGTGAATAGGGCGTGTTGAGTCCAGTTCTCTGAGCAAGGAGTAGGTCTTGTCTATTACATATTGGGTTTATGGAACGGTATCTGAGCTAATTTGAAACCCTTGTTTTATGTATCACCCCACCTCACCTTTCCCGTTAAGCAGCCATAGTTTGTTTTCTGCATGTGTGCCTCTCTTCTGTTTTGTAATTCAGTTCAAGTGTAACGGTTTTTACATTCCCTCTATCAGTGATACCTTATGAGAAGTGTCCTTTTCTGTGTGACTTATTTCACTTAGAATCGTCGTACCTAAATCCACTCATCATGCTGCTACTAGCCTTATGACATTGATTTCATGGCTGAGTGATATTCCATTGTACATAAGGACCACAACTTCTTTATCCATTTTTCTCTTTCCTGGGATATTGAAGGTGGAACGAAGTGGAGGTCCTTGTCAACAGAGCAGCCCTAAACTTTGGGGTGCTTGTGTCTTGCTGATTTTTCATTTTCCCAATTTATACCCCCATGAGTGGAAGTGCCCTATGCTCTCTAAGCTGTGTTTTTTAGATGTTTCAGGACTCACCGTTCACTTCTCCAGAGTGGCTGTTGGCAATTTACATCCCGCCCATCAGTGTAGCAAGGCTCCCATTTCTCCATGGCCTGTCCTGCATTTCTGGTTTTGACACTTTTTTCAGCATGGGCCTTTTGACCGATGGGAAGCGAGACTTTTTGTAGCGCTGATTTGTCTTTCCAGGTTGCTTGGTTGGCCAAAAAGGGCGTATGCGTTTTCTCCTGAATATATTCAGGAAAAAACGCATACGCCCTTTTTGGCCAAGGGCATCATTGTCAACGTTTTACCGCTTTTCATGTGCTTTAAAGGCGATTCGAATCTACCTCCTGAAATCTGTTCCCTGCAATTCTGCCTTGATTTCAAATCCTCTTCTTTGCCTTCCCTCAATATATTTGTGGACGAGAGTTATCATTTATAACTCTGCAGGTTTGTGAATTGCAGTGCCCTGAAGCTCCATTTTACAACTCGCTTTTTTGGGAGCTGGCCGCAAAAGCGCAGGATGGCTTCAGGCCCTGTTCTGGTTCCAGGGGGCAGGCTGAGCCTGTGGTTAATTCTTCTTCCTGATGGGAAAATAGAGTGACCTGTGCCTGTCCCAACACCAAGAGCTAGTCTCTCATTGGTTCCACGTCTTCCCGTTCATCCTCAGGACAAATAGCAACCTGTACGGAACAGGAGGTTAAAGGTGCTGATGCTCCAAGTAGGGAGATTGCTAGTAGAGCGGCTGGAATGGCGAACCCGGGCACAAGGAGATGAGAAATGAGGTGCGTTTTAGAAACCTTTCCCCATCACACGGTGTACCATCTTCTGGGTTTCTCATGCATGTTTTCGATGTAGGAAGATGCCCTTGAACCTGGAGATTTGGGACCCATGCGATGGGTACCACGCAGTATTACTTTAAAGGGTCTGCGTTTGCTCACCCAACCTCACCAAACCTCTCAGCCCCAAGAGTGTCCACCCTTATGTCTCATCCAGCTGTGGGTCTAGATATGGTCAATCCAGGTTGCATCACAGCCCCTGAACGCATTGTGTAAGAATTTCGCTCTCTTTCACTGTCTTTGTTTCATGGGTTTTTCAAAGTAATTTATTTTTATAATGGGGTTTAGCTGCTTTTCACTGCTGTGTTTATGCCGCTTTACAGCCACTTGACACACTAACAGAGAGATATCAGTACATAGGTTTTAAGATTATTACTAGTCAGATATATTCTTGTGCGGTGAATAGGGCGTGTTGAGTCCAGTTCTCTGAGCAAGGAGTAGGTCTTGTCTATTACATATTGGGTTTATGGAACGGTATCTGAGCTAATTTGAAACCCTTGTTTTATGTATCACCCCACCTCACCTTTCCCGTTAAGCAGCCATAGTTTGTTTTCTGCATGTGTGCCTCTCTTCTGTTTTGTAATTCAGTTCAAGTGTAACGGTTTTTACATTCCCTCTATCAGTGATACCTTATGAGAAGTGTCCTTTTCTGTGTGACTTATTTCACTTAGAATCGTCGTACCTAAATCCACTCATCATGCTGCTACTAGCCTTATGACATTGATTTCATGGCTGAGTGATATTCCATTGTACATAAGGACCACAACTTCTTTATCCATTTTCTCTTTCCTGGGATATTGAAGGTGGAACGAAGTGGAGGTCCTTGTCAACAGAGCAGCCCTAAACTTTGGGGTGCTTGTGTCTTGCTGATTTTTCATTTTCCCAATTTATACCCCCATGAGTGGAAGTGCCCTATGCTCTCTAAGCTGTGTTTTTCAGATGTTTCAGGACTCACCGGACACTTCTCCAGAGTGGCTGTTGGCAATTTACATCCCGCCCATCAGTGTAGCAAGGCTCCCATTTCTCCATGGCCTGTCCTGCATTTCTGGTTTTGACACTTTTTTCAGCCTGGCCCTTTTGACCGATGGGAAGCGAGACTTCTTTGTAGCGCTGATTTGCCTTTCCAGGTTGCTTGGTTGGCCAAAAAGGGCGTATGCGTTTTTTCCTGAATATATTCAGGAAAAAACGCATACGCCCTTTTTGGCCAAGGGCATCATTGTCAACGTTTTACCGCTTTTCATGTGCTTTAAAGGCGATTCGAATCTACCTCCTGAAATCTGTTCCCTGCAATTCTGCCTTGATTTCAAATCCTCTTCTTTGCCTTCCCTCAATATATTTGTGGACGAGAGTTATCATTTATAACTCTGCAGGTTTGTGAATTGCAGTGCCCTGAAGCTCCATTTTACAACTCGCTTTTTTGGGAGCTGGCCGCAAAAGCGCAGGATGGCTTCAGGCCCTGTTCTGGTTCCAGGGGGCAGGCTGAGCCTGTGGTTAATTCTTCTTCCTGATGGGAAAATAGAGTGACCTGTGCCTGTCCCAACACCAAGAGCTAGTCTCTCATTGGTTCCACGTCTTCCCGTTCATCCTCAGGACAAATAGCAACCCGTACGGAACAGGAGGTTAAAGGTGCTGATGCTCCAAGTAGGGAGATTGCTAGTAGAGCGGCTGGAATGGCGAACCCGGGCACAAGGAGATGAGAAATGAGGTGCGTTTTAGAAACCTTTCCCCATCACACGGTGTACCATCTTCTGGGTTTCTCATGCATGTTTTCGATGTAGGAAGATGCCCTTGAACCTGGAGATTTGGGACCCATGCGATGGGTACCACGCAGTATTACTTTAAAGGGTCTGCGTTTGCTCACCCAACCTCACCAAACCTCTCAGCCCCAAGAGTGTCCACCCTTATGTCTCATCCAGCTGTGGGTCTAGATATGGTCAATCCAGGTTGCATCACAGCCCCTGAACGCATTGTGTAAGAATTTCGCTCTCTTTCACTGTCTTTGTTTCATGGGTTTTTCAAAGTAATTTATTTTTATAATGGGGTTTAGCTGCTTTTCACTGCTGTGTTTATGCCGCTTTACACCCACTTGACACACTAACAGAGAGATATCAGTACATAGGTTTTAAGATTATTACTAGTCAGATATATTCTTGTGCGGTGAATAGGGCGTGTTGAGTCCAGTTCTCTGAGCAAGGAGTAGGTCTTGTCTATTACATATTGGGTTTATGGAACGGTATCTGAGCTAATTTGAAACCCTTGTTTTATGTATCACCCCACCTCACCTTTCCCGTTAAGCAGCCATAGTTTGTTTTCTGCATGTGTGCCTCTCTTCTGTTTTGTAATTCAGTTCAAGTGTAACGGTTTTTACATTCCCTCTATCAGTGATACCTTATGAGAAGTGTCCTTTTCTGTGTGACTTATTTCACTTAGAATCGTCGTACCTAAATCCACTCATCATGCTGCTACTAGCCTTATGACATTGATTTCATGGCTGAGTGATATTCCATTGTACATAAGGACCACAACTTCTTTATCCATTTTTCTCTTTCCTGGGATATTGAAGGTGGAAAGAAGTGGAGGTCCTTGTCAACAGAGCAGCCCTAAACTTTGGGGTGCTTGTGTCTTGCTGATTTTTCATTTTCCCAATTTATACCCCCATGAGTGGAAGTGCCCTATGCTCTCTAAGCTGTGTTTTTTAGATGTTTCAGGACTCACCGTTCACTTCTCCAGAGTGGCTGTTGGCAATTTACATCCCGCCCATCAGTGTAGCAAGGCTCCCATTTCTCCATGGCCTGTCCTGCATTTCTGGTTTTGACACTTTTTTCAGCATGGGCCTTTTGACCGATGGGAAGCGAGACTTTTTGTAGCGCTGATTTGTCTTTCCAGGTTGCTTGGTTGGCCAAAAAGGGCGTATGCGTTTTCTCCTGAATATATTCAGGAAAAAACGCATACGCCCTTTTTGGCCAAGGGCATCATTGTCAACGTTTTACCGCTTTTCATGTGCTTTAAAGGCGATTCGAATCTACCTCCTGAAATCTGTTCCCTGCAATTCTGCCTTGATTTCAAATCCTCTTCTTTGCCTTCCCTCAATATATTTGTGGACGAGAGTTATCATTTATAACTCTGCAGGTTTGTGAATTGCAGTGCCCTGAAGCTCCATTTTACAACTCGCTTTTTTGGGAGCTGGCCGCAAAAGCGCAGGATGGCTTCAGGCCCTGTTCTGGTTCCAGGGGGCAGGCTGAGCCTGTGGTTAATTCTTCTTCCTGATGGGAAAATAGAGTGACCTGTGCCTGTCCCAACACCAAGAGCTAGTCTCTCATTGGTTCCACGTCTTCCCGTTCATCCTCAGGACAAATAGCAACCTGTACGGAACAGGAGGTTAAAGGTGCTGATGCTCCAAGTAGGGAGATTGCTAGTAGAGCGGCTGGAATGGCGAACCCGGGCACAAGGAGATGAGAAATGAGGTGCGTTTTAGAAACCTTTCCCCATCACACGGTGTACCATCTTCTGGGTTTCTCATGCATGTTTTCGATGTAGGAAGATGCCCTTGAACCTGGAGATTTGGGACCCATGCGATGGGTACCACGCAGTATTACTTTAAAGGGTCTGCGTTTGCTCACCCAACCTCACCAAACCTCTCAGCCCCAAGAGTGTCCACCCTTATGTCTCATCCAGCTGTGGGTCTAGATATGGTCAATCCAGGTTGCATCACAGCCCCTGAACGCATTGTGTAAGAATTTCGCTCTCTTTCACTGTCTTTGTTTCATGGGTTTTTCAAAGTAATTTATTTTTATAATGGGGTTTAGCTGCTTTTCACTGCTGTGTTTATGCCGCTTTACACCCACTTGACACACTAACAGAGAGATATCAGTACATAGGTTTTAAGATTATTACTAGTCAGATATATTCTTGTGCGGTGAATAGGGCGTGTTGAGTCCAGTTCTCTGAGCAAGGAGTAGGTCTTGTCTATTACATATTGGGTTTATGGAACGGTATCTGAGCTAATTTGAAACCCTTGTTTTATGTATCACCCCACCTCACCTTTCCCGTTAAGCAGCCATAGTTTGTTTTCTGCATGTGTGCCTCTCTTCTGTTTTGTAATTCAGTTCAAGTGTAACGGTTTTTACATTCCCTCTATCAGTGATACCTTATGAGAAGTGTCCTTTTCTGTGTGACTTATTTCACTTAGAATCGTCGTACCTAAATCCACTCATCATGCTGCTACTAGCCTTATGACATTGATTTCATGGCTGAGTGATATTCCATTGTACATAAGGACCACAACTTCTTTATCCATTTTTCTCTTTCCTGGGATATTGAAGGTGGAACGAAGTGGAGGTCCTTGTCAACAGAGCAGCCCTAAACTTTGGGGTGCTTGTGTCTTGCTGATTTTTCATTTTCCCAATTTATACCCCCATGAGTGGAAGTGCCCTATGCTCTCTAAGCTGTGTTTTTTAGATGTTTCAGGACTCACCGTTCACTTCTCCAGAGTGGCTGTTGGCAATTTACATCCCGCCCATCAGTGTAGCAAGGCTCCCATTTCTCCATGGCCTGTCCTGCATTTCTGGTTTTGACACTTTTTTCAGCATGGGCCTTTTGACCGATGGGAAGCGAGACTTTTTGTAGCGCTGATTTGTCTTTCCAGGTTGCTTGGTTGGCCAAAAAGGGCGTATGCGTTTTCTCCTGAATATATTCAGGAAAAAACGCATACGCCCTTTTTGGCCAAGGGCATCATTGTCAACGTTTTACCGCTTTTCATGTGCTTTAAAGGCGATTCGAATCTACCTCCTGAAATCTGTTCCCTGCAATTCTGCCTTGATTTCAAATCCTCTTCTTTGCCTTCCCTCAATATATTTGTGGACGAGAGTTATCATTTATAACTCTGCAGGTTTGTGAATTGCAGTGCCCTGAAGCTCCATTTTACAACTCGCTTTTTTGGGAGCTGGCCGCAAAAGCGCAGGATGGCTTCAGGCCCTGTTCTGGTTCCGGGGGGCAGGCTGAGCCTGTGTTAATTCTTCTTTCTGATGGGAAAATAGAGTGACCTGTGCCTGTCCCAACACCAAGAGCTAGTCTCTCGTTGGTTCCACGTCTTCCCGTTTATCCTCAGGACAAATTGCAACCTGTACGGAACAGGAGGTTAAAGGTGCTGATGCTCCAAGTAGGGAGCTTGCTAGTAAAGCGGCTGGAATGGCGAACCCGGGCACAAGGAGATGAGAAATGAGGTGCGTTTTAGAAACCTTTCCCCATCACACGGTGTACCATCTTCTGGGTTTCTCACGCATGTGTTTGATGTAGGAAGATGCCCTTGAACCTGGAGATTTGGGACCCATGCGATGGGTACCACGCAGTATTACTTTAAAGGGTCTGCGTTTGCTCACCCAACCTCACCAAACCTCTCAGCCCCAAGAGTGTCCACCTTTATGTCTCATCCAACTGTGGGTCTAGATATGGTCAATCCAGGTTGCATCACAGCCCCTGAACGCATTGTGTAAGAATTTCTCTCTCTTTCACTGTCTTTGTTTCATGGGTGTTTCAAAGTAATTTATTTTTATAATGGGGTTTAGCTGCTTTTCACTGCTGTGTTTATGCCGCTTTACACCCACTTGACACACTAACAGAGAGATATCAATACATAGGTTTTACGATTATTACTAGTCAGATATATTCTTGTGCGGTGAATAGGGTGTGTTGAGTCCAGTTCTCTGAGCAAGGAGTAGGTCTTGTCTATTACATATTGGGTTTATGGAACGGTATCTGAGCTAATTTGAAACCCTTGTTTTATGTATCACCCCACCTCACCTTTCCCGTTAAGCAGCCATAGTGTGTTTTCTGCATGTGTGACTCTGTTCTGTTTTGTAATTCAGTTCAAGTGTAACGGTTTTTACATTCCCTCTATCAGTGATACCTTATGAGAAGTGTCCTTTTCTGTGTGACTTATTTCACTTAGAATCGTCGTACCTAAATCCACTCATCATGCTGCTACTAGCCTTATGACATTGATTTCATGGCTGAGTGATATTCCATTGTACATAAGGACCACAACTTCTTTACCCATTTTTCTCTTTCCTGGGATATTTAAGGTGGAATGAAGTGGAGGTCCTTGTCAACAGAGCAGCCCTAAACTTTGGGGTGCTTGTGTCTTGCTGATTTTTCATTTTCCCAATTCATACCCCCATGAGTGGAAGTGCCCTATGCTCTCTAAGCTGTGTTTTTTAGATGTTTCAGGACTCACCGTACACTTCTCCAGAGTGGCTGTTGGCAATTTACATCCGGCCCACAGTGTAGCAAGGCTCCCATTTCTCCATGGCCTGTCCTGCATTTCTGGTTTTGACACTTTTTTCAGCATGGCCCTTTTGACCGATGGGAAGCGAGACTTCTTTGTAGCGCTGATTTGCCTTTCCAGGTTGCTTGGTTGGCCAAAAAGGGCGTATGCGTTTTTTCCTGAATATATTCAGGAAAAAACGCATACGCCCTTTTTGGCCAAGGGCGTCATTGTCAACGTTTTGCCGCTTTTCATGTGCTTTAAAGGCGATTCGAATCCACCTCCTGAAATCTGTTTCCTGCAATTCTGCCTTGATTTCAAATCCTCTTCTTTGCCTTCCCTCAATATATTTGTGGACGAGAGTTATCATTTATAACTCTGCAGGTTTGTGAATTGCAGTGCCCTGAACCTCCATTTTACAACTCATTTTTATGGGAGCTGGCCGCAAAATCGCAGAATGGATTCAGGCCCTGTTCTGGTTCCGGGGGGCAGGCTGAGCCTGTGGTTAATTCTTCTTCCTGATGGGAAAATAGAGTGACCTGTGCCTGTCCCAACACCAAGAGCTAGTCTCTCGTTGGTTCCACGTCTTCCCGTTTATCCTCAGGACAAATTGCAACCTGTACGGAACAGGAGGTTAAAGGTGCTGATGCTCCAAGTAGGGAGCTTGCTAGTAAAGGGGCTGGAATGGCGAACCCGGGCACAAGGAGATGAGAAATGAGGTGCGTTTTAGAAACCTTTCCCCATCACACGGTGTACCATCTTTTTGTTTTCTCATGCATGTTTTTGATGTAGGAAGATGCCCTTGAACCTGGAGATTTGGGACCCATGCGATGGGTACCACGCAGTATTACTTTAAAGGGTCTGCGTTTGCTCACCCAACCTCACCAAACCTCTCAGCCCCAAGAGTGTCCACCCTTATGTCTCATCCAACTGTGGGTCTAGATATGGTCAATCCACGTTGCATCACAGCCCCTGAACGCATTGTGTAAGAATTTCTCTCTCTTTCACTGTCTTTGTTTCATGGGTGTTTCAAAGTAATTTATTTTTATAATGGGGTTTAGCTGCTTTTCACTGCTGTGTTTATGCCGCTTTACACCCACTTGACACACTAACAGAGAGATATCAATACATAGGTTTTACGATTATTACTAGTCAGATATATTCTTGTGCGGTGAATAGGGTGTGTTGAGTCCAGTTCTCTGAGCAAGGAGTAGGTCTTGTCTATTACATATTGGGTTTATGGAACGGTATCTGAGCTAATTTGAAACCCTTGTTTTATGTATCACCCCACCTCACCTTTCCCGTTAAGCAGCCATAGTGTGTTTTCTGCATGTGTGACTCTGTTCTGTTTTGTAATTCAGTTCAAGTGTAACGGTTTTTACATTCCCACTATCAGTGATACCTTATGAGAAGTGTCCTTTTCTGTGTGACTTATTTCACTTAGAATCGTCGTACCTAAATCCACTCATCATGCTGCTACTAGCCTTATGACATTGATTTCATGGCTGAGTGATATTCCATTGTACATAAGGACCACAACTTCTTTACCCATTTTTCTCTTTCCTGGGATATTTAAGGTGGAATGAAGTGGAGGTCCTTGTCAACAGAGCAGCCCTAAACTTTGGGGTGCTTGTGTCTTGCTGATTTTTCATTTTCCCAATTCATACCCCCATGAGTGGAAGTGCCCTATGCTCTCTAAGCTGTGTTTTTTAGATGTTTCAGGACTCACCGTACACTTCTCCAGAGTGGCTGTTGGCAATTTACATCCTGCCCATCAGTGTAGCAAGGCTCCCATTTCTCCATGGCCTGTCCTGCATTTCTGGTTTTGACACTTTTTTCAGCATGGTCCTTTTGACCGATGGGAAGCGAGACTTCTTTGTAGCGCTGATTTGCCTTTCCAGGTTGCTTGGTTGGCCAAAAAGGGCGTATGCGTTTTTTCCTGAATATATTCAGGAAAAAACGCATACGCCCTTTTTGGCCAAGGGCGTCATTGTCAACGTTTTGCCGCTTTTCATGTGCTTTAAAGGCGATTCGAATCTACCTCCGGAAATCTGTTTCCTGCAATTCTGCCTTGATTTCAAATCCTCTTCTTTGCCTTCCCTCAATATATTTGTGGACGAGTGTTATCATTTATAACTCTGCAGGTTTGTGAATTGCAGTGCCCTGAACCTCCATTTTACAACTCGTTTTTATGGGAGCTGGCCGCAAAATCGCAGAATGGCTTCAGGCCCTGTTCTGGTTCCGGGGGGCAGGCTGAGCCTGTGGTTAATTCTTCTTTCTGATGGGAAAATAGAGTGACCTGTGCCTGTCCCAACACCAAGAGCTAGTCTCTCGTTGGTTCCACGTCTTCCCGTTTATCCTCAGGACAAATTGCAACCTCTACGGAACAGGAGGTTAAAGGTGCTGATGCTCCAAGTAGGGAGCTTGCTAGTAAAGTGGCTGGAATGGCGAACCCGGGCACAAGGAGATGAGAAATGAGGTGCGTTTTAGAAACCTTTCCCCATCACACGGTGTACCATCTTCTGGGTTTCTCATGCATGTTTTTGATGTAGGAAGATGCCCTTGAACCTGGAGATTTGGGACCCATGCGATGGGTACCACGCAGTATTACTTTAAAGGGTCTGCGTTTGCTCACCCAACCTCACCAAACCTCTCAGCCCCAAGAGTGTCCACCCTTATGTCTCATCCAGCTGTGGGTCTAGATATGGTCAATCCAGGTTGCATCACAGCCCCTGAACGCATTGTGTAAGAATTTCTCTCTCTTTCACTGTCTTTGTTTCATGGGTTTTTCAAAGTAATTTATTTTCATAATGGGATTTAGCTGCTTTTCACTGCTGTGTTTATGCCGCTTTACACCCACTTGACACACTAACAGAGAGATATCAATACATAGGTTTTACGATTATTACTAGTCAGATATATTCTTGGGCGGTGAATAGGGCGTGTTGAGTCCAGTTCTCTGAGCAAGGGGTAGGTCTTGTCTATTACATATTGGGTTTATGGAACGGTATCTGAGCTAATTTGAAACCCTTGTTTTATGTATCACCCCACCTCACCTTTCCCGTTAAGCAGCCATAGTGTGTTTTCTGCATGTGTGACTCTGTTCTGTTTTGTAATTCAGTTCAAGTGTAACGCTTTTTACATTCCCTCTATCAGTGATACCTTATGAGAAGTGTCCTTTTCTGTGTGACTTATTTCACTTAGAATCGTCGTACCTGAATCCACTCATCATGCTGCTACTAGCCTTATGACATTGATTTCATGGCTGAGTGATATTCCATTGTACATAAGGACCACAACTTCTTTACCCATTTTTCTCTTTCCTGGGATATTTAAGGTGGAATGAAGTGGAGGTCCTGGTCAAGAGAGCAGCCCGAAACTTTGGGGTGCTTGTGTCTTGCTGATTTTTCATTTTCCCAATTTATACCCCCATGAGTGGAAGTGCCCTATGCTCTCTAAGCTGTGTTTTTCAGATGTTTCAGGACTCACCGGACACTTCTCCAGAGTGGCTGTTGGCAATTTACATCCCGCCCATCAGTGTAGCAAGGCTCCCATTTCTCCATGGCCTGTCCTGCATTTCTGGTTTTGACACTTTTTTCAGCCTGGCCCTTTTGACCGATGGGAAGCGAGACTTCTTTGTAGCGCTGATTTGCCTTTCCAGGTTGCTTGGTTGGCGAAAAAGGGCGTATGCGTTTTTTCCTGAATATATTCAGGAAAAAACGCATACGCCCTTTTTGGCCAAGGGCATCATTGTCAACGTTTTGCCGCTTTTCATGTGCTTTAAAGGCGATTCGAATCCACCTCCTGAAATCTGTTTCCTGCAATTCTGCCTTGATTTCAAATCCTCTTCTTTGCTTTCCCTCAATATATTTGTGGACGAGAGTTATCATTTATAACTCTGCAGGTTTGTGAATTGCAGTGCCCTGAACCTCCATTTTACAACTCGTTTTTATGGGAGTTGGCCGCAACATCGCAGAATGGATTCCGGCCCTGTTCTGGTTCCGGGGGGCAGGCTGAGCCTGTGGTTAATTCTTCTTCCTGATGGGAAAATAGAGTGACCTGTGCCTGTCCCAACACCAAGAGCTAGTCTCTCGTTGGTTCCACGTCTTCCCGTTTATCCTCAGGACAAATTGCAACCTGTACGGAACAGGAGGTTAAAGGTGCTGATACTCCAAGTAGGGAGCTTGCTAGTAAAGCGGCTGGAATGGCGAACCCGGGCACAAGAAGATGAGAAATGAGGTGCGTTTTAGAAACCTTTCCCCATCACACGGTGTACCATCTTCTGGGTTTCTCATGCATGTTTTTGATGTAGGAAGATGCCCTTGAACCTGGAGATTTGGGACCCATGCGATGGGTACCACGCAGTATTACTTTAAAGGGTCTGCGTTTGCTCACCCAACCTCACCAAACCTCTCAGCCCCAAGAGTGTCCACCCTTATGTCTCATCCAACTGTGGGTCTAGATATGGTCAATCCAGGTTGCATCACAGCCCCAGAACGCATTGTGTAAGAATTTCTCTCTCTTTCACTGTCTTTGTTTCATGGGTGTTTCAAAGTAATTTATTTTTATAATGGGGTTTAGCTGCTTTTCACTGCTGTGTTTATGCCGCTTTACACCCACTTGACACACTAACAGAGAGATATCAATACATAGGTTTTACGATTATTACTAGTCAGTTATATTCTTGTGCGGTGAATAGGGTGTGTTGAGTCCAGTTCTCTGAGCAAGGAGTAGGTCTTGTCTATTACATATTGGGTTTATGGAACGGTATCTGAGCTAATTTGAAACCCTTGTTTTATGTATCACCCCACCTCACCTTTCCCGTTAAGCAGCCATAGTGTGTTATCTGCATGTGTGACTCTGTTCTGTTTTGTAATTCAGTTCAAGTGTAACGGTTTTTACATTCCCTCTATCAGTGATACCTTATGAGAAGTGTCCTTTTCTGTGTGACTTATTTCACTTAGAATCGTCGTACCTAAATCCACTCATCATGCTGCTACTAGCCTTATGACATTGATTTCATGGCTGAGTGATATTCCATTGTACATAAGGACTACAACTTCTTTACCCATTTTTCTCTTTCCTGGGATATTTAAGGTGGAATGAAGTGGAGGTCCTTGTCAACAGAGCAGCCCTAAACTTTGGGGTGCTTGTGTCTTGCTGATTTTTCATTTTCCCAATTCATACCCCCATGAGTGGAAGTGCCCTATGCTCTCTAAGCTGTGTTTTTTAGATGTTTCAGGAGTCACCGTACACTTCTCCAGAGTGGCTGTTGGCAATTTACATCCTGCCCATCAGTGTAGCAAGGCTCCCATTTCTCCATGGCCTGTCCTGCATTTCTGGTTTTGACACTTTTTTCAGCATGGCCCTTTTGACCGATGGGAAGTGAGACTTCTTTGTAGCGCTGATTTGCCTTTCCAGGTTGCTTGGTTGGCCAAAAAGGGCGTATGCGTTTTTTCCTGAATATATTCAGGAAAAAACGCATACGCCCTTTTTGGCCAAGGGCATCATTGTCAACGTTTTGCCGCTTTTCATGTGCTTTAAAGGCGATTCGAATCCACCTCCTGAAATCTGTTTCCTGCAATTCTGCCTTGATTTCAAATCCTCTTCTTTGCCTTCCCTCAATATATTTGTGGACGAGAGTTATCATTTATAACTCTGCAGGTTTGTGAATTGCAGTGCCCTGAACCTCCATTTTACAACTCGTTTTTATGGGAGCTGGCCGCAACATCGCAGAATGGATTCCGGCCCTGTTCTGGTTCCGGGGGGCAGGCTGAGCCTGTGGTTAATTCTTCTTCCTGATGGGAAAATAGAGTGACCTGTGCCTGTCCCAACACCAAGAGCTAGTCTCTCGGTGGTTCCACGTCTTCCCGTTTATCCTCAGGACAAATTGCAACCTCTACGGAACAGGAGGTTAAAGGTGCTGATGCTCCAAGTAGGGAGCTTGCTAGTAAAGCGGCTGGAATGGCGAACCCGGGCACAAGGAGATGAGAAATGAGGTGCGTTTTAGAAACCTTTCCCCATCACACGGTGTACCATCTTCTGGGTTTCTCATGCATGTTTTTGATGTAGGAAGATGCCCTTGAACCTGGATATTTGGGACCCATGCGATGGGTACCACGCAGTATTACTTTAAAGGGTCTGCGTTTGCTCACCCAACCTCACCAAACCTCTCAGCCCCAAGAGTGTCCACCCTTATGTCTCATCCAACTGTGGGTCTAGATATGGTCAATCCACGTTGCATCACAGCCCCTGAACGCATTGTGTAAGAATTTCTCTCTCTTTCACTGTCTTTGTTTCATGGGTGTTTCAAAGTAATTTATTTTTATAATGGGGTTTAGCTGCTTTTCACTGCTGTGTTTATGCCGCTTTACACCCACTTGACACACTAACAGAGAGATATCAATACATAGGTTTTACGATTATTACTAGTCAGATATATTCTTGTGCGGTGAATAGGGTGTGTTGAGTCCAGTTCTCTGAGCAAGGAGTAGGTCTTGTCTATTACATATTGGGTTTATGGAACGGTATCTGAGCTAATTTGAAACCCTTGTTTTATGTATCACCCCACCTCACCTTTCCCGTTAAGCAGCCATAGTGTGTTTTCTGCATGTGTGACTCTGTTCTGTTTTGTAATTCAGTTCAAGTGTAACGGTTTTTACATTCCCTCTATCAGTGATACCTTATGAGAAGTGTCCTTTTCTGTGTGACTTATTTCACTTAGAATCGTCGTACCTAAATCCACTCATCATGCTGCTACTAGCCTTATGACATTGATTTCATGGCTGAGTGATATTCCATTGTACATAAGGACCACAACTTCTTTACCCATTTTTCTCTTTCCTGGGATATTTAAGGTGGAATGAAGTGGAGGTCCTTGTCAACAGAGCAGCCCTAAACTTTGGGGTGCTTGTGTCTTGCTGATTTTTCATTTTCCCAATTCATACCCCCATGAGTGGAAGTGCCCTATGCTCTCTAAGCTGTGTTTTTTAGATGTTTCAGGACTCACCGTACACTTCTCCAGAGTGGCTGTTGGCAAATTACATCCTGCCCATCAGTGTAGCAAGGCTCCCATTTCTCCATGGCCTGTCCTGCATTTCTGGTTTTGACACTTTTTTCAGCATGGTCCTTTTGACCGATGGGAAGAGAGACTTCTTTGTAGCGCTGATTTGCCTTTCCAGGTTGCTTGGTTGGCCAAAAAGGGCGTATGCGTTTTTTCCTGAATATATTCAGGAAAAAACGCATACGCCCTTTTTGGCCAACGGCGTCATTGTTAACGTTTTGCCGCTTTTCATGTGCTTTAAAGGCGATTCGAATCTACCTCCGGAAATCTGTTTCCTGCAATTCTGCCTTGATTTCAAATCCTCTTCTTTGCCTTCCCTCAATATATTTGTGGACGAGAGTTATCATTTATAACTCTGCAGGTTTGTGAATTGCAGTGCCCTGAAGCTCCATTTTACAACTTGCTTTTTTGGGAGCTGGCCGCAAAAGCGCAGGATGGCTTCAGGCCCTGTTCTGGTTCCGGGGGGAAGGCTGAGCCTGTGGTTAATTCTTCTTCCTGATGGGAAAATAGAGTGACCTGTGCCTGTGTCCACACCAAGAGCTAGTCTCTCATTGGTTCCCCGTCTTCCCGTTCATCCTCAGGACAAATTGCAACCTGTATGGAACAGGAGGTTAAAGGTGCAGATGCTCCAAGTAGGGAGATTGCTAGTAAAGCGGCTGGAATGGCGAACCCGGGCACAAGGAGATGAGAAATGAGGTGCGTTTTAGAAACCTTTCCCCATCACACGCTGTACCATCCTCTGGGTTTCTCATGCATGTTTTCGATGTAGGAAGATGCCCTTGAACCTGGAGATTTGGATCCCATGGGTCGGGTACTACGCAGTATTACTTTAAAGGGTCTGCGTTTGCTCACCCAACCTCACCAAACCTCTCAGCCGCAAGAGTGTCCACCCTTATGTCTCATCCAGCTGTGGGTCTAGATATGGTCAATCCAGGTTGCATCACAGCCCCTGAACGCATTGTGTAAGAATTTCTCTCCCTTTCACTGTGTTTGTTTCGTGGGTTTTTCAAAGTAATTTATTTTTATAATGGGGTTTAGCTGCTTTTCACTGCTGTGTTTATGCCGCTTTACACCCACTTGACACACTAACAGAGAGATATCAATACATAGGTTTTAAGATTATTACTAGTCAGATATATTCTTGTGCGGTGAATAGGGTGTGTTGAGTCCAGTTCTCTGAGAAAGGAGTAGGTCTTGTCTATTACATATTGGGTTTATGGAACGGTATCTGAGCTAATTTGAAACCCTTTTTTTATGTATCACCCCACCTCACCTTTCCCGTTAAGCAGCCATAGTGTGTTTTCTGCATGTGAGACTCTGTTCTGTTTTGTAATTCAGTTCAAGTGTAACGGTTTTTACATTCCCTCTATAAGTGATACCTTATGAGAAGTGTCCTTTTCTGTGTGACTTATTTCACTTAGAATCGTCGTACCTAAATCCACTCATCATGCTGCTACTAGCCTTATGACATTGATTTCATGGCTGAGTGATTTTCCATTGTACATAAGGACCACAACTTCTTTATCCATTTTTCTCTTTCCTGGGATATTGAAGGTGGAATGAAGTGGAGGTCCTTGTCAACAGAGCAGCCCTAAACTTTGGGGTGCTTGTGTCTTGCTGATTTTTCATTTTCCCAATTTATACCCCCATGAGTGGAAGTGCCCTATGCTCTCTAAGCTGTGTTTTTTAGATGTTTCAGGACTCACCGTAGACTTCTCCAGAGTGTCTGTTGGCAATTTACATCCCGCCCATCAGTGTAGCAAGGCTCCCATTTCTCCATGGCCTGTCCCGCATTTCTGGTTTTGACACTTTTTTCACCATGGCCCTTTTGACCGATGGGTAGCGAGTCTTCTTTGTAGCCCTGATTTGCCTTTCCAGGTTGCTTGGTTGGCCAAAAAGGGCGTATGCGTTTTTTCCTGAATATATTCAGGAAAAAACGCATACGCCCTTTTTGGCCAAGGGCATCATTGTCTACGTTTTCCCGCTTTTCATGTGCTTTAAAGGCGATTCGAATCTACCTCCTGAAATCTGTTTCCTGCAATTCTGCCTTGATTGCAAATCCTCTTCTTTGCCTTCCCTCAATATATTTGTGGACGAGAGTTATCATTTATAACTCTGCAGGTTTGTGAATTGCAGTGCCCTGAACCTCCATTTTACAACTCGCTTTTTTGGGAGCTGGCCGCAAAAGCGCATGATGGATTCCCGCCCTGTTCTTGTTCCGGGGGGCAGGCTGAGCCTGTGGTTAATTCTTCTTCCTGATGGGAAAATAGAGTGACCTGTGCCTGTGTCCACACCAAGAGCTAGTCTCTCATTGGTTCCCCGTCTTCCCGTTTATCCTCAGGACAAATTGCAACCTGTACGGAACAGGAGGTTAAAGGTGCTGATGCTCCAAGTAGGGAGATTGCTAGTAAAGCGGCTGGAATGGCGAACCCGGGCACAAGGAGATGAGAAATGAGGTGCGTTTTAGAAACCTTTCCCCATCACACGCTGTACCATCTTCTGGGTTTCTCATGCATGTTTTCGATGCAGGAAGATGCCCTTGAACCTGGAGATTTGGATCCCATGGGACGGGTACTACGCAGTATTACTTTAAAGGGTCTGCGTTTGCTCACCCAACCTCACCAAACCTCTCAGCCCCAAGAGTGTCCACCCTTATGTCTCATCCAGCTGTGGGTCTAGATATGGTCAATCCAGGTTGCATCACAGCCCTTGAACGCATTGTGTAAGAATTTCTCTCTCTTTCACTGTGTTTGTTTCATGGGTTTTTCAAAGTAATTTATTTTTATAATGGGGTTTAGCTGCTTTTCACTGCTGTGTTTATGCCGCTTTACACCCACTTGACACACTAACAGAGAGATATCAATACATAGGTTTTAAGATTATTCCTAGTCAGATATATTCTAGTGCGGTGAATAGGGCGTGTTGAGTCCAGTTCTCTGAGCAAGGAGTAGGTCTTGTCTATTACATATTGGGTTTATGGAACGGTATCTGAGCTAATTTGAAACCCTTGTTTTATGTATCACCCCACCTCACCTTTCCCGTTAAGCAGCCATAGTGTGTTTTCTGCATGTGTGACTCTGTTCTGTTTTGTAATTCAGTTCAAGTGTAACGGTTTTTACATTCCCTCTGTAAGTGATACCTTATGAGAAGTGTCCTTTTCTCTGTGACTTATTTCACTTAGAATCGTCGTACCTAAATCCACTCATCATGCTGCTACTAGCCTTATGACATTGATTTCGTGGCTGAGTGATATTCCATTGTACATAAGGACCACAACTTCTTTATCCATTTTTCTCTTTCCTGGGATATTTAAGGTGGAATGAAGTGGAGGTCCTGGTCAACAGAGCAGCCCTAAACTTTGGGGTGCTTGTGTCTTGCTGATTTTTCATTTTCCCAATTTATACCCCCATGAGTGGAAGTGCCCTATGCTCTCTAAGCTGTGTTTTTTAGATGTTTCAGGACTCACCGTACACTCCTCCAGAGTGGCTGTTGGTAATTTACATCCCGCCCATCAGTGTAGCAAGGCTCCCATTTCTGCATGGCCTGTCCTGCATTTCTGGTTTTGACACTTTTTTCAGCATGGCCCTTTTGACCGATGGGAAGCGAGACTTCTTTGTAGCGCTGATTTGCCTTTCCAGGTTGCTTGGTTGGCCAAAAAGGGCGTATGCGTTTTTTCCTGAATATATTCAGGAAAAAACGCATACGCCCTTTTTGGCCAAGGGCATCATTGTCAACGTTTTGCCGCTTTTCATGTGCTCTAAAGGCGATTCGTATCTACCTCCTGAAATCTGTTTCCTGCAATTCTGCCTTGATTTCAAATCCTCTTCTTTGCCTTCCCTCAATATATTTGTGGACGAGAGTTATCATTTATAACTCTGCAGGTTTGTGAATTGCAGTGCCCTGAACCTCCATTTTACAACTCGCTGTTTTGGGAGCTGGCGGCAAAAGCGCATGATGGATTCACGCCCTGTTCTTGTTCCGGGGGGCAGGCTGAGCCTGTGGTTAATTCTTCTTCATGATGGGAAAATAGAGTGACCTGTGCCTGTGTCCACACCAAGAGCTAGTCTCTCATTGGTTCCCCGTCTTCCCGTTCATCCTCAGGACAAATTGCAACCTGTACGGAACAGGAGGTTAAAGGTGCTGATGCTCCAAGTATGGAGATTGCTAGTAAAGTGGCTGGAATGGGGAACCCGGGCACAAGGGGATGAGAAATGAGCTTCGTTTTAGAAACCTTTCCCCATCACATGGTGTACCATCTTCTGGGTTTCTCATGCATGTTTTCGATGCAGGAAGATGCCCTTGAACCTGGAGATTTGGGACCCATTGGACGGGTACCACGCAGTATTAATTTAAAGGGTCTGCGTTTGCTCACCCAACCTCACCAAACCTCTCAGCCCCAAGAGTGTCCACCCTTATGTCTCATCCAGCTGTGGGTCTAGATATGGTCAATCCAGGTTGCATCACAGCCCCTGAACGCATTGTGTAAGAATTTCTCTCTCTTTCACTGTCTTTGTTTCATGGGTTTTTCAAAGTAATTTATTTTTATAATGGGGTTTAGCTGCTTTTCACTGCTGTGTTTATGCCGCTTTACACCCACTTGACACACTAATAGAGAGATATCAATACATAGGTTTTAAGATTATTACTAGTCATATATATTCTTGTGCGGTGAATAGGGAGTGTTGAGTCCAGTTCTCTGAGCAAGGAGTAGGTCTTGTCTATTACATATTGGGTTTATGGAACGGTATCTGAGCTAATTTGATACCCTTGTTTTATGTATCACCCCACCTCACCTTTCCCGTTAAGCAGCCATAGTGTGTTTACTGCATGTGTGACTCTGTTCTGTTTTGTAATTCAGTTCAAGTGTAACGGTTTTTACATTCCCTCTATAAGTGATACCTTATGAGAAGTGTCCTTTTCTGTGTGACTTATTTCACTTAGAATCGTCGTACCTAAATCCACTCATCATGCTGCTACTAGCCTTAGGACATTGATTTCATGGCTGAGTGATATTCCATTGTACATAAGGACCACAACTTCTTTATCCATTTTTCTCTTTCCTGGGATATTTAAGGTGGAATGAAGTGGAGGTCCTTGTCAACAGAGCAGCCCTAAACTTTGGGGTGCTTGTGTCTTGCTGATTTTTCATTTTCCCAATTTATACCCCCATGAGTGGAAGTGCCCTATACTCTCTAAGCTGTGTTTTTTAGATGTTTCAGGACTCACCGTACACTCCTCCAGAGTGGCTGTTGGCAATTTACATCCCGCCCATCAGTGTAGCAAGGCTCCCATTTCTCCATGGCCTGTCCTGCATTTCTGGTTTTGACACGTTTTTCAGCATGGCCCTTTTGACCGATGGGTAGCGAGTCTTCTTTGTAGCGCTGATTTGCCTTTCTAGATTGCTTGGTTGGCCAAAAAGTGCGTATGCGTTTTTTCCTGAATATATTCAGGAAAAAACGCATATGCCCTTTTTGGCCAAGGGCATCATTGTCAACGTTTTGCCGCTTTTCATGTGCTTTAAAGGCGATTCGAATCTACCTCCTGAAATCTGTTTCCTGCAATTCTGCCTTGATTTCAAATCCTCTTCTTTGCCTTCCCTCAATATATTTGTGGACGAGAGTTATCATTTATAACTCTGCAGGTTTGTGAATTGCAGTGCCCTGAACCTCCATTTTACAACTCGCTTTTTTGGGATCTGGCCGCAAAAGCGCATGATGGATTCACGCCCTGTTCTTGTTCCGGGGGGCAGGCTGAGCCTGTGGTTAATTCTTCTTCATGATGGGAAAATAGAGTGACCTGTGCCTGTGTCCACACCAAGAGCTAGTCTCTCATTGGTTCCCCATCTTCCCGTTCATCCTCAGGACAAATTGCAACCTGTACGGAACAGGAGGTTAAAGGTGCTGATGCTCCAAGTAGGGAGATTGCTAGTAAAGTGGCTGGAATGGGGAACCCGGGCACAAGGGGATGAGAAATGAGGTTCGTTTTAGAAACCTTTCCCCATCACATGGTGTACCATCTTCTGGGTTTCTCATGCATGTTTTCGATGCAGGAAGATGCCCTTGAACCTGGAGATTTGGGACCCATTGGACGGGTACCACGCAGTATTAATTTAAAGGGTCTGCGTTTGCTCACCCAACCTCACCAAACCTCTCAGCCCCAAGAGTGTCCACCCTTATGTCTCATCCAGCTGTGGGTCTAGATATGGTCAATCCTGGTTGCATCACAGCCCCTGAACGCATTGTGTAAGAATTTCTCTCTCTTTCACTGTCTTTGTTTCATGGGTTTTTCGAAGTAATTTATTTTTATAATGGGGTTTAGCTGCTTTTCACTGCTGTGTTTATGCCTCTTTACACCCACTTGACACACTAACTGAGAGATATCAATACATAGGTTTTAAGCTTATTACTAGTCAGATAGATTCTTGTGCGGTTAATAGGGCGTGTTGAGTCCAGTTCTCTGAGCAAGGAGTAGGTCTTGTCTATTACATATTGGGTTTATGGAACGGTATCTGAGCTAATTTGAAACCCTTGTTTTATGTATCACCCCACCTCACCTTTCCCGTTAAGCAGACATAGTGTGTTTTCTGCATGTGTGACTCTGTTCTGTTTTGTAATTCAGTTCAAGTGTAACGGTTTTTACATTCCCTCTATAAGTGATACCTTATGAGAAGTGTCCTTTTCTGTGTGACTTATTTCACTTAGAATCGTCGTACCTAAATCCACTCATCATGCTGCTACTAGCCTTATGACATTGATTTCATGGCTGAGTGATATTCCATTGTACGTAAGGACCACAACTTCTTTATCCATTTTTCTCTTTCCTGGGATATTTAAGGTGGAAGGAAGTGGAGGTCCTTGTCAACAGAGCAGCCCTAAACTTTGGGGTGCTTGTGTCTTGCTGAGTTTTCATTTTCCCAATTTATACCCCCATGAGTGGAAGTGCCCTATGCTCTCTAAGCTGTGTTTTTTAGGTGTTTCAGGACACACCGTACACTTCTTCAGAGTGGCTGTTGGCAATTTACATCCCGCCCATCAGTGTAGCAAGGCTCCCATTTCTCCATGGCCTGTCCTGCATTTCTGGTTTTGACACGTTTTTCAGCATGGCCCTTTTGACCGATGGGTAGCGAGTCTTCTTTGTAGCCCTGATTTGCCTTTCCAGGTTGCTTGGTTGGCCAAAAAGGGCGTATGCGTTTTTTCCTGAATATATTCAGGAAAAAACGCATACGCCCTTTTTGGCCAAGGGCATCATTGTCAACCTTTTGCCGCTTTTCATGTGCTTTAAAGGCGATTCGAATCTACCTCCTGAAATCTGTTTCCTGCAATTCTGCCTTGATTTCAAATCCTCTTCTTTGCCTTCCCTCAATATATTTGTGGACGAGAGTTATCATTTATAACTCTGGAGGTTTGTGAATTGCAGTGCCCTGAAGCTCCATTTTACAACTCGCTTTTTTGGGAGCTGGCCGCAAAAGCGCAGGATGGCTTCAGGCCCTGTTCTGGTTCCGGGGGGCAGGCTGAGCCTGTGGTTAATTCTTCTTCCTGATGGGAAAATAGAGTGACCTCTGCCTGTGTCCACACCAAGAGCTAGTCTCTCATTGGTTCCCCCTCTTTCCGTTCATCCTCAGGACAAATTGCAAGCTGTACGGACCAGGAGGTTAAAGGTGCTGATTCTCCATGGAGGGAGATTGCTACTAAGGAGGCTGGTATGGCGAACCCGAGCACAAGGAGATGAGAAATGAGGTGCGTTTTAGAAACCTTTCCCGATCACACGGTGTACCACCTTCTGGGTTTCTCATGCATGTTTTCGATGTAGGAAGATGCCCTTGAACCTGGAGATTTGTAAACCATGAGTTGGGTAACAGGCAATATTACTTTAAAGGCTCTGCGTTTGCTCCCCCAACCTCACCAAGCCTCTCAGCCCCGAGAGTGTCCACCCTTATGTCTCATCCAGCTGTGGGTCTAGATATGGTCAATCCAGGTGGCATCATAGCCCCTGAACGAATTTTGTAAGAATTTCTCTCTCTTTCACTGTCTTTGTTTCACGGGTTTTTAAAAGTAATTTATTTTTATAATGGGGTTTAGCTGCTTTTCACGGCTGTGTTTATGCCGCTTTACACCCACTTGACTCACTTCCAGAGAGATATCAATACATAGGTTTTACAATTCTGACTAGTCAGATATGTTCTCTTGCGGTGAATAGGGGTTGTTGAGTCCAGTTCACTGAGCAAGGAGTAGGTCTTGTCTATTACATATTGGATTTATGGAACGTTATCTGAGCTAATTTGAAATCCTTGTTTTATGCATCACCCCACCTCACCTTTCCCGTTAAGCAACCATAGTGTGTTTTCTAAATGTGTGACTCTGTTCTGTTTTGTAATTCAGTTCAAGTGTAACGGTTTTTACATTCCCTCTATAAGTGATACCTTATGAGAAGTGTCCTTTTCTGTGTGACTTATTTCACTTAGAATCGTCGTACCTAAATCCACTCATCATGCTGCTACTACCCTTATGATATTGATTTCACGCCCGGGTGATATACAATTGTCCATATGGACCACAACTTCTTTATCCATTTTTCTCTTTCCTTGCATATTGAAGGTGGAATTAAGTGGAGGTTCTTGTCAACAGAGCAGCCCTAAAGTTTGGGGTGCCTGTGTCTTGCTGAGTTTTAGTTTTCCCAATTTATACGCCCATGAGTGGATGTGCCCCTTTCTCTCTAGCTGTGTTTTTTAGATGTTTTAGGAAACACCATACCCTTCTCCAGAGTCATCATTGGCAATTTACACCCCACCCATCAGTGTAACAAGGCTCCCTTTCCTCCATGGCCTCTCCTGCATTTCTTGTTTTTACACTTTTTTAGGAAGGCCATTTTGACTGATGGGAAGTCAGAGTTCTTTGTAGTGCTGAATTGCATTTCCGGCTTGCTTGGTTGGCCAAAAAGGGCCTATGGGTTTTTTCCTGAATTCATTCAGAAAAAAACGCATATGCTCTTTTTGGCCAAGTGCATCATTGTCGACGTTTTGCCGCTTTTCATGTGCTTTAGGGGTGATTCAAATCTAACTCCTGAAATCTGTTTCCTGCAATTCTGCCTTGATTTCAAATCCTCTTCTTTGCCTTCCCTCAATATATTTGTGGACGAGAGTTATCATTTACAAATCTGCAGATTTGTTAATTGCAGTGCCCCTGAGCTCCATTTTTCACCTCGCTTTTTTGGGAGCTTTCCGCAGATCCGCTCGTTTGCTTCTGGCCCTACTCTGGTTCCCGGTGGCAGGCTAAGCCTTTGCTTAATTCTTCTTCCTGACTGGAAAGTAGAGTGACATGTGCCTCTCCGAACACCTAGGGCTTGGCTCTCTTTGTTTCTCCTCCTTCCCCTTCTTCCTTTGGACAAATTCCAATTTCTGTGCAACTGGATGTTGAAGGTGCTGACATCCTCAAGTGGGGAGATTTTAAGGAAAAAGGCTGGAGGGGTGAACCCAACAACCAGGAAATTAGGAGTTTTGGTGCCTTTTCCAAAATCTTCCTGATCCAACCGTGTTCCATCTTCTGGGTGTCACAGGCATGTTTTAGCTGTAGGAAAGGTCCCGTGTATGTAAGGAGAACACAAGGGATTTTTCCAAATCAGTGTCTCCCCGAACTCCAATCTGGGGAATTTTTAAGCTACTGGTACATGTGTGTTCATTAAGGGACTTGGGCCGTAGGCAGAGTCCGAACTTTAGATGATTGAAGTCTTCAGGTTCAGAAACGCTCACCATCGGCCTCCTTTAGTTTCCATTTTATCTGTAGTTGATAGATGATGTCGATATAGATATCTATTGTTTTTCAGATTATTTCCCCTCAGGGGTCATTACAAAATATTGAGTATAGTTCCTTGTGCTATACAGTAGTTCCTTGTTGATGATATATTTTATACATAGCAGTGTGTATATGTTAATCTGAAACTGTTAATTTATCCCTCCTCCCACCTTTCCCTTTTGGTAATAAAAAATATAAGATTTTATACTTCTCAGAAATCTAGGAGCTGAAAGAGAGGTATCATTTTCAATGGAAAATCATTCAAAACAAGGTTGAAACTTCAACCAAGATTATTAGATGTACATCCTTGGAAAGAAATCACTGCATTTCTCTACTGTTGACCTGACAAATAAGACAAACCCCTCCACTGAACTTGCTTATAATAAAGTGATGGAAATATCAAATGGAAGTGTTAGAAACATCTTATTTTACACGAGCCTTATACACTGCTCTATGTTAATTACAGTTTGGCTCACACATCTGTTCATTGAAGTTACAATGTTCTCAAATTCTGTTACTGATCCTGCAGAGTGGGCCCCAACAAGGGTCTCCCTGCCCAGTGTCATTGGAGCCAACAGATCGAGACTGACTTTGGTTCAGAAGCAAAGGAAAACTTTATATTTTGATCAGAGAATGGAGAGGTGAGAGTGTGTGCTCCCCTGCGGGTTGTGGGCCGGGCTGCTGTGTAGGGATCCTGTCAGCATCAGCGGGAGGGAGGGGGCGGAGCTCTCGAGGGCCGGGTTGCCTGGAGCTCAGGCTCTATGTCGCAGAGTCTGCACGGGGCCCCACGAGCTGAGGTGTCGGCCCAGCCATTTTGCACTAGGAAATCGGGTCTGAAGTGTCGGGTGTGGGACCTCTGCATGTGGAAACCTAGGAGCAAGTGAAATTAGACAAAGCACAAAGGAAAAAATGGTTAGACTTTATTTTATTGCCCAGATTCTATTTTTATCTCCCAGGAATTTTTAATGGGCTTTGCCAGTGACAAAGCCCTCCTCTGCCTTTTGTCCCATTCCTCATTCTTGAGGCGCTGAGGGTGCAGACACGTCTTCTGTAAATGCTTCATGCTGAGTTGAGTGTCCTCATACCCGGGGGGAGGGGCAGGACTTCTCCCCAGCAGCCTCCAGGTGAGGTTGATTGTCCGCAGGCCTCCTCCCTCACTGCTCGTCTGCCTGGGCACCAGCATTGGAAGTTTTATAGATTCTAATGACCTTTAAGGGTCCAGGAAAGAGATGTGCAGAGACGCTGGGGGGGTGGGCGGTTTTACCCTGCTCCACATTGGTTCGGCCCCCTTAGGCTGATGGTTTCTGCCAGCCTAGATGCTCTGACCAGTAGTCTGTGCTTTCTTCAGTTAGGCCACTGAATTAACGTACAAACAGCACCAGGTGTCAGAGCCCTGCTTGCTCAACTCCCAGACAGTCCAGGGCCGGTGGTGATCCAGGACCATGACGGCCACTCAGTCAACGGCCTTTTGAAGTAGCCAGGTGTAGAGCCGGTCTCATTGGCCGCCATCACTGCAGTGTCTGCAGGCTTTTCTATGGTGGCAGCGTTATTTATGGTTCCCCTGCCAAGTTTATTAGCTCCGCTCTGGGTGCAGTAAGTCCTGTAAGCAATAGTCTGCTCTTTTGGGGCACACTCTTGTTGTTTTCTGAGAGAAGCTCCAGGTAAAGTGATGGTCACACGAGTCGTCATGGGGGCCCATTGCCCCAGGTTGTCTCTCTGGAGGTTGGTGTTGGAGGGCCTCCTCACTTGAGGTCATTGTGCCCACGGAGCAATCCCTGCAACTCCAGGGCATGGTGGGTGGTTAGGATCACCAAGTGGCGTCCTTTTCCCTTAGGAGGGAGCTGGCCTTGCGGGCTGCTGATTTCCAGGTTTTTAGATACCCCCAGTATCCTGGTCGGATGGGGTGGCTGGCCAATGCCTGGAGGGCATTCTTGCATTGTTCCATTTCAAGTGGTCCCAGTTTTTGCACTAATACTCCAAGGGCGATTCGCCTTGGACCAGGAATGTAAAGGTCAAAGGGTTTAGCTAACTTAGGGAGGTCCAGGGCCAGGGTCTGAATTGACTGCTCTTTCCATTCTTGAAAGGCCGCTTCTGGATTCTATTCAAAAGGATCATCATCTTTTCCTTTCAGTGATTCATATAGAGGCCCAGCTATTAGACTGTAGTTAGGGATCCAGATGCAGCAAACCCCGGTCTCCCCAGGAACCCCTAAGCTGTCTTCTAGTTTCAGGAAAGGTGAGGCTGCAAATGGCTTCTTCCCTTTCCTGGGGTGGGCTTCTCCGACCTTCTGTGCGAATGAAGCCCAGGAAGGCCACCTTAGTTTGTGATATTTGAGCCTTTTCCTTGGACACCTTCTATCTTTTATTGGCTAGGTAGTTCAGAGGCCTCCTTAGTCGGGCTGGTGATCAGAATGTCATCTGCATATTGAAGGAGGGTTCCCTTCTCCAGAGGTAGATCTTTTAGGTCTTTAGCTAACGTTTCCCCAAAGATGGTGTGGGAATTTTTGAACCCCTGGGGCAGGACGGCCCAGCAGTATTGTTTTTGTTGTAGGTTGAGTCCTGCCACTCACAGCCAAAATTTCTTGTGACTCTGGGACTAATGGAATACAGAAGAAGGCATCATTGAAGTCTAATACAGAATGCCATGTCCTGGTGGATGGTAGAATGACCAGCAGGGTGTAGGAATTAGGAACTACTAGATGTATATCCTCTGTGGCTTCACTGACTGTCCTGGCGTCCTCTACCAGGTCCCCAGCAGCCCACGGGGCTCTTGTGGTCAGGCCCCTCCCAGGATATGGAGCTCACCTGGGCAGGTACCCAGCGGCCCACGGGGCTCTGGTGGTTAGGCCGCTCCCAGGATATTGAGCTCACCTGGGCAGGTACCCAGCAGCCCATGGGGCCCTCATGGTCAGGCCCCTCCCAGGATATGGAGCTCACCTGGGCAGGTACGCAGCAGCCCACGGGGCTCTCGTGGGCAGGCCCCTCCCTGGATATGGAGCTCCCGTGGACAGGTACCCCGGCAGGGCTGGGCACACAGGAACCGTGCACATAGCCCTCATTGCAGAGCACCCCCAGCACCCCTGTCACTCAGAGCTGACACAGAGCACCTCAGAGCAGAGCTTGAACTAACAAACAGCAGCTCCAACAGGTCTGTGGCCCTAGGCTTCACTCTGTGCGGCCTCCCTCTGCCTGGTCTTCCAGGGGCTTCCACTGCAGCCGGGGTACCAGGCCTCTGTCTCCACCCACCACCCCTCCTCTCCCTGACTCCTGGGTTCCTCTCATTAGCAGAGGGTCTTCTTGAAGTTGTCTCCCACTCATGGACCAGATAAAATGATTCGAAAACAAGCCAGGGCTGCCGCCCCTTATCTATCCTGACTCTCGGGACCCTACACCTGTTCCTTGGATCTGGCCGGTGCAGCAAGGCCCATTTTCTGCAACTCTGAGTCCCTGAGGGGCGAGGATTGGCTGACCTGGGCAGCCTGACCCGGCCGGCCAGCCCTTCCCAGGTGTGCCTGGGTTGAGGTCAATATAAACACCCCTCCAGGCAGCAAAAGCCTCTGCAGCTGTGCCTGACGCCATATTCTCTGCCCCGTCAGCAGTCTCGGGGTTGGGCTGGTGGGAGGGAGTAGGGCCCATGGCTCTATGAGTGGCCCAGTGTGACTGGGGCTCTGCTGGACTTTCTGCAGGAGTTGCCGGGCTGCCACCTGCTAAAGAAGAGGATGTGTCACCCATACTTGCTGCTGGAATTTCTCCCCGGGCAGAGGTGAGGAAGGAAAAAAGCAGTGGGGGCCGGGACAGGAGGGGTACCTCAGGCAGGGAAATGGAAAGCTTCCAGACGAGCGCCCGGGGCCAGGACCATCCTGGCTGGCCTGCAGGCACCAAGTCGGCCTGCGTGCTGTCGCTGGTGTGACTCCAAGCCCCTTCCTCTAGTTTTTAAAGTCTTTGCACACATTCAGGTGTTTTACCTGGGAAGGGTGGGAAAAGTTCAGCAGCAGCTGGCCTGGGGCTCAGCTCACGTTTACTCAGAGACGCCTCCTCACGGTCCCCCAGCTTTGCAATGAGGACGCTCCTCGTGTGGGGGCTGCTGGCTGCATGGGAGATGATTCCCCACCTGTGACCAACTTCAGAATTGTTTACCACTGGAGCAAGTGCCCTGATAGGGTTTTCCTCTGTATGACCAGTGGGTTCTGTTTTTTTTTTTTTTTTTCTTTTTTGGTTCAAGGTAAGTTTTATTCCTCTTTTTGTATTTATGGATATAAGCATGGAAATAATTCATTCATATAAATACGTCTATGGGAAGGACAGAACTTTTTTTCTGTTTTATTTTTTTAAGTATTATTTATTTTTTAATTTTTGAATTTATTTTATTCATTTTTTTATACAGCAGGCTCTTATTGGTAACCTATTTTATACACATAAGTGTGTATATGTCAATCCCAGGCTCGCAATTCATCCCACCACCACCACCCTGCCACTTTCCCCCCTTGGTGTCCATACATTTGTTCTCTACATCTGTGTCTCTATTTCTGCCTTGCAAACCGGTTCATCTTTACCATTTTTCTAGGTTCCACATGTATGCGTTAATATACGATATTTGTTTTTCTCTTTCTGACTTACTTCACTCTGTATGACAGTCTCTAGATCTATCCACGTCTCTACAAATGACCCAATTTCATTCCTTTTTATGGCTGAGTAATATTCCATTTTATATATGTAGCACATCTTTTCTGTTCGTCTGTCTATGGGCATTTAGGTTGCTTCCATGACCTGGCTATTGTAAACAGTGCTGCAATGAATATTGTGGTGAATATGTCTTTTTGAATTATGGTTTTCTCTGGGTATATGGCCAGTAGTGGGATTGCTGGGTCATATGGTAATTCTATTTTTAGTCTTTTAAGGAACCTCCATACTGTTCTCCATCGTGACTGTATCAATTTACATTCCCACAAATAGTGTAAGAGGGTTCCCTTTTCTCCACACCCTCTCCAGCATTTGTTGCTTGTAGATTTTCTGATGATGCCCATTCTAACTCGTGTGAGGCGATACCTCATTGTAGTTTTGGTTTATATTTCTCTAATAATTAGTGATGTTGAGCAGCTTTTCATGTGCTTCTTGGTCATCTGTATGTCTTCTTGGGACAAATGTCTATTTACGTCATCTGCCCATTTTTGGATTGGGTTGTTTGTTTTTTTACTGTTGAGCTGCATGAGCTGTTTATATACATTGGAGATTAATCCTTTGTCCATTGATTCGTTTGCAAATATTTTCTCCCATTGTGAGGGTTGTCTTTTCGTCTTGTTTGTAGTTTCCTTTGCTTTGCAAAAGCTTTTAGGTTTCATTTGCTCCCATATGTTTATTTTTTTTTTATTCCATTACTCTAGGAGGTGGATCAAAAAAGATCTTGCTGTGATTTATGTCAAAGAGTATTCTTCCTATGTTTTCCTCTAAGAGTTTTATAGTGTCCGGTCTTACATTTCGGTCTCTAATCCATTTTGAGTTTATTTTTTGTGTATGGTGTTAGGGAGTGTTCTAATTTCATTCTTTTACATGTAGCTGTCCATTTTTCCCAGCACCACTTATTGAAGAGACTGTCTTTTCTCCTTTGTATACCCTTGCCTCCTTTGTCATAGATTAGTGGGCCATAGGTGTGTAGGTTTATCTCTGGGCTTTTTTTTTTTTCTTTTACATCTTTATTGGAGTATAATTGCTTTACACTTGTGTGTTAGTTTCTGCTGTATAAAAAAGTGAATCAGCTGTGCGTATACATATAACACCATATCCCCTCCCTCTTGCACCTCCCTCTCACTCCCTTATCCCACCCTTTTAGGTGGTCACAAAGCACAGAGCTGATCTCCCTGTGCTATGTGGCTGCTTCCCAGTAGCTATCAATTTTACATTTGGTAGTGTATATATGTCCATACCACTCTCTCACTTTGTCCCAGCTTACCCTTCCCTCTCCCCATGTCCTCAAGTCCTTTCTCTACGTCTGTGTCCTTAATCCTTTCCTGCCCCTAGGTTCTTCATAAACTTTTTTTTTAAGATTCCATATATATGTGTTAGCATACAGTATTTGTTTTTCTCTTTCTGACTTACTTCACTCTGTAGGACAGACTCTAGATCCATCCACCTCACTAAAAGTAACTCAATTTCGTTTCTTTTTATGGCTGAATAATGTTCCATTGTATATATGTGCCACATCTTCTTTATCCATTTATCTGTTGATGGACACTTAGGTTGCTTCCATGTCCTGGCTATTGTAAATAGAGCTACAGTGAACGTTGTGGTACATGACTCTTTTTGAATTATGGTTTTCTCAGGGTAAATGTCCAGGAGTGGGTTTGCTGGGTTGTATGGTAGTTCTATTTTTAGTTTTTAAGGAACCCCCATACCGTTCTCCCTAGTGGCTATATCAATTTACATTCCCACCAACAGTGCAAGAGGGTTCCCTTTTCTCCAATAAATGCCTCTCCAGCATTTATTGTTGGTAGATTTTTTGATGATGGCCATTCTGACTGGTGTGAGGTGATACCTCACTGTAGTTTTGATTTGCATTTCTCTAATGATTAGTGATGTTCAGCATCCTTTCATGTGTTTGTTGGCAACCTGTATATCTTCTTTGGAGAAATGTCTATTTAGGTCTTCTGCCCATTTTTGGATTGGGTTGTTTGGTTTTGTGATATTGAGCTACATGAGCTGCTTTTTGGAGATTAATCCTTTGCCATTTGCTTCATTTGAAAATATTTTCTCCCATTCTGATGGTTGTCTTTTCATCTTGCTTATGTTTTCCTTTGCTGTGCAAAAGAATTTATGTTTCATTCGGTCCCATTTTTTTATTTTTGTTTTTATTTCCATTTCTCTAGGAGGTGGGTCAAAAAGGATCTTGCTGTGATTTATGTCATAGACTGTTCTGCTTATGTTTTCCTCTAAGAGTTTTATAGTGGCTGGTCTTATATTTAGGTCTCTAATCCATTTTGAGTTTATTTTTGTGTATGGTGTTAGGGAGTGTACTAATTTCATTCTTTTACATGTAACTGTCCAGTTTTCCCAGCACCACTTGCTGAAGACACTGTCTTTTCTCCATTGTATACCCTTGCCTCCTTTGTCATAGATTAGTGAACCATAGGTACGTGGGTTTATCTCTGTGCTTTCTATCCTGTTCTATTGACCTATATTTCTGTTTTTGTGTCAGTACCATATTATCTTGATTACTGTAGCTTTGCAATATAGTCTGAAGTCTGGAAGTCTGATTCCTCCAGCTCTTTTTTTTCCCCCTCAAGACTGCTTTGGCTATCCAGGGTCTTTTGTGTCTCCCTACAAATTTTAAGATTTTTTTTTCTTGTTCTGTAGAAAATGCCAAAGGTATTTTGATCGGGATTGCATTGAATCTGTAGATTGCTTTGGGTAGTATAGTCATTTTCACAATATTGATTCTTCTAATCCGAGAACATGGTATATGTCTCCATCTGTTTATATCATCTTTGATTTCTTTCATCAGTGTCTTATAGTTTTCTGAGTACAGGTCTTTTACTTCCTTAGGTAGGTTTATTCCTAGGTATTTTATTCTTTTTGTTGCAGTGGTAATGGGATTGTTTCCTTAATTTCTCTTTCTGATCTTTCATTGTTAGTGTATAGGAATGCAAGCAATTTCTGTGCATTAATTTTGTATCCTGCAACTTTACCAAATTCATTGATTAGCTCCAGTGGTTTTCTGGTGGCATCTTTAGGATTCTCTATCTATGATATCATGTCATCTGCAAACAGTGACAATTTTACTTCTTCTTTTCCTTTTTGTATTCCTTTTATTTCTTTTTCTTCTCTGATTGCCATGGCTAGGACTTCCAAAACTATGTTGAATAGCAGTGGTGAGAGTGGACATCCTCGTCTTGTTCCTGATCTTAGAGGAAACGCTTTCAGTTTTTCACCATTGAGAATGCTGTTTGCTGTGGGTTTGTCATATATGGCCTTTATTATGTTGAGGTAGTTTCCCTCTAGGCCCACACTCTGCAGAGTTTTTATCGTAAATGAGTGTTGAATTTTCTCAAAATCTTTTCCTTCATCTATTGAGATGATCATATGCTTTTATTCTACAATTTGTTAATATGGTGTATCACATTGATTTGTGTATATTGAAGAATCCTTGCATCCCTGGGATAAACCCCACTTGATCATGGTGTATGATCCTTTTAATGTGTTGTTCGATTCTGTTTGCTAGTATTTTGTTGAGGATTTTTACATCTATATTCATCAGTGATATTGGTCTATAATTTTCTTTCCTTGTAGTATCTCTGTCTGATTTTGGTATCAGGGTGATGGTGGTCTCATAGAATGAGTTTGGGAGTGTTCCTTCCCCTGCAATTGTTTTGAAGAATTTGAGAAGGTTGGGTGTTAGCTCTTCTCTAAATGTTTGATAGAATTCACCTGTGATGCCATCTGGTTCTGGACTTTTGTTTGTTGGAAGATTTTTAATCACAGTTTCAATTTCATTGCTTGTGATAGGTTTGTTCATATTTTCTATTTCTTCCTGGTTCAGTCTTAGAAGGTTATCCCTTTCTAAGAATTTGTCCATTTCTTCCAGATTGTCCATTTTATTGGCCTAGAGTTGCTTGTAGTAGTCTCTTAGGATGCTTTGTATTCCTGTGGTGTCTGTTGTAACTTCTGCTTTTTCACTTCTAATTTTGTTGATTTGCGTCCTCTCCCTCTTTTTCTGGAGTCTGGCTAAAGGTTGATCATTTTTGCTTATCTTCTCAAAGAACCAGCTTTTAGTTTTATTGATCTTTGCTTTCGTTTTCTTTGTTTCTATTTCATTTATTTCTGCTCTGATCTTTATGATTTCTTTCCTTCTACTAACTTTGGGTTTTGTTCTTCTTTCTCTAGTTCCTCTAGGTGTAAGGTTAGATTGTTTATTTGAGATTTTTCTTGTTTCTTGAGGTAGGCTTGTATTGCTATAAACTTCCCTCTTAGAACTCCTTTTGCTGCATCCCATAGGTTTTGGATCATCGTGTTTTTGTTGTCATTTGTCTCTAGGTAGTTTTTGATTTCCTCTTTGATTTCTTCAGTGATCTCTTGGTTATTTAGTAACGTATTGTTTAGCCTCCATGTGTGTGTGTTTTTTACGGTTTTTTCCGTGTAATTGATTTCTAATCTCATAGCATTGTGGTCGGAACAGCTGCTTGATATGATTTCAGTTTTCTTAAATTTACTGAGGCTTTATCTGTGACCCAAGATGTGATCTATCCTGGAGAATGTTCCGTGTGCAGTTGAGAAGAACGTGTAATCTGCTGTTTTTGGATGGAATGTCCTATAAATATCAACTAACTCTATCTGGTCTATTGTGTCATTTAAAGCTTGTGTTTCCTTATTAATTTTCTGTCTGGCTGATCTCCACTGGTGTAAGTGAGCTGTTAAAGTCCCCCGCTATTATTGTGTTACTGTCGATTTCCTCTTTTATAGCTGTTAGCAGTTGCCTTATACATTGAGCTGCTCCTATTTTGGGTACATATATATTTATAATTGTTATATCTTCTTCTTGGATTGGTCCCCTGACCATTATGTAGTGTCTTTCCTTGTCTCTTGTAACATTCTTTATTTTAAAGTCTATTTTATCTGATATGAGTATTGCTACTCCAGCTTTCTTTTGATTTTCATTTGCATAGAATATATTTTTCCATCGCCTCACTTTGAGTCTGTATGTGTCCCTAGGTCTGAAATGGATCTCTTGTAGACAGCATATATATGGGTCTTGTTTTTGTATCCATTCAGCGAGCCTGTGTCTTTTGGTTGGAACATGTAGTGCATTCACGTTTAAGGTAATTATCGATATGTATGTTCCTACTACTATTTTCTTAATTGTTATGGGTTTGTCTTGGTGGGTCCTTTTCTTCTCTTGTGTTTCCCACTTAGAGAAGTTCCTTTAGCATTTGGTGTAGAGCTGGTTTCATGGTGCTGAATTCTCTTAGCTTTTGCTTGTCTGTAAGGCTTTTGATTTCTCCATCAAATCTGAATGAGCTCTTTACAGGGTGGAGTACTCTTGGTTGTAGGTTCTTCCCTTTCATCACTTTAAATTTATCATGCCACTTCCTTCTGGCTTGTAGATTTTCTGCTGAGAAATCAGTTGTTATCCTTATGGGAGTTCCCTTGTATGTTATTTGTCATTTTTCCCTCGCTGCTTTCAATCATTTTTCTTTGTCGTTAATTTTTGTCAATTTGATTGCTATGTGTCTTGTCATTTTTCTCCTTTGGTTTATCCTGCCTGGGACACTCTGTGCTTCTGGACTTGGGTGGCTATTTCTTTTCCCATGCTAGGGAAGTTTTTGACCATAATCTCTTCAAATATATTCTCGGGTCCTTTCTCTCTCTCTTCTCCTTCTGGGACCCCTATAATGCGAATGTTGTTGCGTTTAATGTTGTGCCAGAGGACTCTTGGGGTGTCTTCGTTTGTTTTCATTCTTTTTCTTTATTCTGTTCCATGGCAGTGATTTCCACCTTTCTGTCTTCCAGGTCACTTATCCGTTCTTCTGCCACAGTTATTCTGCTACTGATTCCTTCTAGTGTATTTTTCATTTCAGTTATTCCATTGTTCACCTCTGTTTGTTTGTTCTTTAATTCTTCTAGGTGTTTGTTCCTTAATTCTTCTAGGTCTTTGTTAAACATTTCTTGCATCTTCTCGATCTTTGCCTCCTTTCTTTTTCCAAGGTCTTGGCTCAACTTCACTATCATTATTCTGAATTCTTTTTCTGGAAGGTTCCCTATCTCCACCTCATTTCGTTTTTTTTCTGGGGTTTTATCTTGTTCCTTGATCTGGTATAAAGTCCTCTGCCTTTTCATTTTGTCTATCTTTCTGTGAATGTGGTTTTCCTTCCACAGGCTGCAGAATTGTAGTTCTTCTTGCTTCTGCTGTCTGCTCTCCGGTGGATGAGTCTATCTTAGAGGCTTGTGCAAGCTTCCTGATGGGAGGGACTGGTGGTGGGTAGAGCTGGGTGTTGCTTTGGTGGGCAGAGCTTTAATCCGCTTGTCTACGGATTAAATAAAACTTTAATAAAAAGTTTAATCCGCTTGTCTGCTGATGCATGGGGCTGGGTTCCCTCCCTGTTGGTTGTTTGGCCTGAGGCGACCCAGCCCTGGAGCCTACCTTGCTCTTGGTGGGGCTAATGGCGGACTCTGGGAGGGCTCACACCAAGGAGTATTTCCCAGAACTTCTGCTGCCAGTGTCGTTGTCCTCACGGTGAGCCACAGCCACAGCCACCACCTGCCTCTGCAGGAGACCCTCTAAAAGTAGCAGGTAGTTCTGGTCATTCTCCTACAGGGTCACTGCTCCTTCCCCTGGGTCCTGATGTGCACACTACTTTGTGTGTGCCCTCCAAGAGTGGAGTATCTGAGTGGAGTTGAGACTCTGAGACTCTGTGTGGAGTTGCACAGACTCTGGGTCCTGTGAAGCTTCGATGTTTTGTGATTCTAGAAATCCTATAGGAGACGGTCCACAGCAGGTGACGCTAATGTTGTCAGTAGAGGTGTTGAAGCCAAAGATCTGCAGTTCCAACTAGAGGTGCCGATGTACATACAGGACAAAATCATCTCGTGTGAATGTAGTTCAGGCATGTTTAAGATGAATGCAGTCATGTTAATGCCTACCATATTCTATCTTGAGCCTCTCCTCAGGGACCCCCTCCTCAGTTCCTGAGGCTCCTGTAAGTCATGTACAGGGGACTGGAGAGTGGGCTCTGTCCAGTCTGAGCCCTGAGTTACCCTGTGTGTATCTTAGGATACTTTGTATTTCTGTGGTGTCTGTTGTAACATCATCTCTTTCATTTCAGATTTATTTGGGCCCTCTCTTTTTAAAAAAACATACTACTGTTGTCTTTTATTCTCTACAGAAGCTTAATAAGTGTTTGATCTACTATCCTTACCCTATGTATACTTTTTGCAGTGAGATTTTTACTTTTCTTTGTTTCCTTGTTACTATCAATAATTAGTGAGACTTCTTTTAAGCTACCTTCAACATTGCTTATAAAGCTGCTTTATTAGTGATGACAGAGCCTTAATGGAAGTCATGTTCTGGTTGTAAATTAGAATGCAATGTGCCAGCAAATAGCCCCTTAAGTTTATGTCTCATTACTTCTTGTTCTTTTTTTAATTTAATTTTTATTTTTTGTCAGAGCAAATTTAATTAAAATGTTTTGTTTCTTCTAGGTGTGAAAGATGTGGTTCTTTTAAACATATACATATATCTATTCTTCTTTGGATCATTTTCCCATGTAGGTTATGACACGATGTTGAGTAGTCTTGTCTTGGTATTACGTAGGTCTTTGGTGATTACATATTTCACATGTGTTTCTATATCTATCTTAACCCCAATATCCTAATGTATCCAATCCTCACACCTTTCCATTTGGTGAACCATAAGTTTGTTTAATGAATCTGTGATTGCATTTCTCTGTGGAAATATCTTCATTGGTATCAATGTTTAGCTAAGACCTATAAGTGATATTATAGGATATGTGTCTTTTGCTTTCTGACTTAGTACAATTTGCCTGATTACCTCAAGAATCATACATGGTGCTGCAAATGGCACTGTTTCATTTTTTTCCCTGGCTAATATTCCATCTGTACGTGTACCAGTTCTTCTTTGGGCACGCACCTCTTGATGGACTTTCTGGTTGCCTCCATGTCTTGGCTATTGTAATACTGCTGCAATGCACATTTGCTTGTCTGTGTCTTTCCAGTTATGTCTTCTTATGTTATAGGCCAAGGAGTGGGCTTGCTGTATCATATGGTAGCTCAGTGTGTATGTTTTATAGGCACCACCATTCAGTTCTCATTAGTGGCTCTTTCCAGGTTACGTCCCACTTAAAATTGAGGGTATGCATTTCTCCAAAACACCTTCAATATTTATTGTTTGTAGTTTTCTTGCTGATGGTCATTCTAACAGGTGCGAGCTGATACCTATCTGTGATTGAATTTGCATGTGTCCCATAATCTGTTAAAACTGAGCTTTAAAGCATGCCCTTTTTATTTATCAAACTGTGATTACAGCTTAGTTCTTCAAAGTGTTTTCTTAAAGTAAGTGTCACATTTTGAAAATTTTTGGCCATTACCTCCCTCAAGACATTTTGAGGGCACGTTTCATTTATGGCCCTGAAGTACTTGTTCATATGAAGTGACCATTAGCACAGGTTTTAAAGCTGCTTTTGCAGGTAACGGCCAGAGGGTGGCAGTCTTTCTACGTTCCCAATCTGGTAAATAGGGAAAGAGACCTTCAGCCCCAAGAGTGTCCAGCTTTATTTCTCATCCAGCTGTGGGTCTAGATATGGTCACACCAGGTTGCATCACAGCCCCGGAACGAATTATGTAAAAATTTCTCCCTCTATCACTGTCTTTGTTTTTTGGGATTTTAAAGTAATTTATTTTTATAATGGGGTTTACCTGATTTTCACTGCTGTGTTTATGCCCCTTTACACCCACTTGATTCACTTACAGAGAGACATCAATACATAGGTTTTAAGATTATTACTAGTCAGATATATACTTGTTCGTTGAATAGGGGATGTTGCATCCACTTCACTGAGCAAGGAATAGGTCTTGTCTATTACATATTGGTTTTATGGATCGGTATTTGAGCTAATATGAAACCCTTGATTTATGCATCACCCAACCTCACCTTTCCCGTTAAGCAGCCATAGTGTGTTTTCTAAATGTGTGACTCTGTTCTGTTTTGTAATTCAGTTCAAGTGTAACGGTTTTTACATTCCCTCTATAAGTGATACCTTATGAGAAGTGTCCTTTTCTGTGTGACTTATTTCACTTAGAATCGTCGTACCTAAATCCACTCATCATGCTGCTACTAGCCTTATGACATTGATTTCATGGCTGAGTGATATTCCATTGTACATAAGGACCACAACTTCTTTATCCATTTTTCTCTTTCCTGGGATATTTAAGTTGGAATGAAGTGGAGGTCCTTGTCAACAGAGCAGCCCTAAACTTTGGGGTGCTTGTGTCTTGCTGATTTTTCATTTTCCCAATTTATACCCCCATGAGTGGAAGTGCCCTATGCTCTCTAAGCTGTGTTTTTTAGATGTTTCAGGACACACCGTACATTTCTCCAGAGTGGTTGTTGGCAATTTACATCCCGCCCATCAGTGTAGCAAGGCTCCCATTTCTCCATGGCCTGTTATGCATTTCTGGTTTTGACACGTTTTTCAGCATGGCCCTTTTGACCGATGGGAAGCGAGACTTCTTTGTAGCGCTGATTTGCTTTTCCAGGTTGCTTGGTTGGCCAAAAAGGGCGTATGCGTTTTTTCCTGAATATATTCAGGAAAAAACGCATACGCCCTTTTTGGCCAAGGGCATCATTGTCAACGTTTTCCCGCTTTTCATGTGCTTTAAAGGCGATTCGACTCTACCTCCTGAAATCTGTTTCCTGCAATTCTGCCTTGATTTCAAATCCTCTTCTTTGCCTTCCCTCAATATATTTGTGGACGAGAGTTATCATTTATAACTCTGCAGGTTTGTGAATTGCAGTGCCCTGAAGCTCCATTTTACAACTCGCTTTTTTGGGAGCTGGCCGCAAAAGCGCAGGATGGCTTCAGGCCCTGTTCTGGTTCCGGGGTCCGGGTGAGCCTGTGGTTAATTCTTCTTCCTGATGGGAAAATAGAGTGACCTGTGCCTGTCACAACACCAAGAGCTAGTCTCTCACTGGTTCCCCGTCTACCCGTTCAACCTCAGGACTAATTGCAACCTGTACGGAACAGGAGGTTAAAGGTGCTGATGCTCCAAGTAGGGAGATTGTTAGTAAAGCGGCTGGAATGGCGAACCCGGGCACAAGGAGAAGAGAAATGAGGTGCGTTTTAGAAACCTTTCCCCATCACATGATGTACCATCTTTTTGTTTTCTCATGCATGTTTTCGATGTAGGAAGATGCCCTTGAACCTGGACATTTGGGACCCATGCGATGGGTACCACGCAGTATTACTTTAAAGGGTCTGCGTTTGCTCACCCAACCTCACCAAACCTCTCAGCCCCAAGAGTGTCCACCCTTATGTCTCATCCAGCTGTGGGTCTAGATATGGTCAATCCAGGTTGCATCACATCCCCTGATCGCATTGTTTAGGAATTTCGCTCTCTTTCACTGTCTTTGTTTCATGGGTTTTTCAAAGTAATTTATTTTTATAATGGGGTTTAGCTGCTTTTCCCTGCTGTGTTTATGCCGCTTTACACCCACTTGACACACTAACAGAGAGATATCAATACATAGGTTTTAAGATTATTACTAGTCAGATATATTCTTGTGCGGTGAATAGGGCGTGTTGAGTCCAGTTCTCTGAGCAAGGAGTAGGTCTTGTCTATTACATATTGGGTTTATGGAACGGTATCTGAGCTAATTTGAAACCCTTGGTTTATGTATCACCCCACCTCACCTTTCCCGTTAAGCAGCCATAGTGTGTTTTCTGCACGTGTGACTGTGTTCTGTTTTGTAATTCAGTTCAAGTGTAACGGATTTTACATTCCCTCTATAAGTGATACCTTATGAGAAGTGTCCTTTGCTGTGTGACTTATTTCACTTAGAATTGTCGTACCTAAATCCACTCATCATGCTGCTACTAGCCTTATGACATTGATTTCATGGCTGAGTGATATTCCATTGTACATAAGGGCCACAACTTCTTTATTCATTTTTCTCTTTCCTGGGATATTTAAGGTGGAATGAAGTGGAAGTCCTTGTCACCAGAGCAGCCCTAAACTTTGGGGTGCTTGTGTCTTGCTGATTTTTCATTTTCCCAATTTATACCCCCATGAGTGGAAGTGCCCTATGCTCTCTAAGCTGTGTTTTTTAGATGTTTCAGGACTCACCGTACACTTCTCCAGAGTGTCTGTTGGCAATTTACATCCCGCCCATCAGTGTAGCAAGGCTCCCATTTCTCCATGGCCTGTCCTGCATTTCTGGTTTTGACACATTTTTCAGCATGGCCCTTTTGACCGATGGGTAGCGAGTCTTCTTTGTAGCCCTGATTTGCCTTTCCAGGTTGCTTGGTTGGCCAAATAGGGCGTATGCGTTTTTTCCTGAATATATTCAGGAAAAAACGCATACGCCCTTTTTGGCCAAGGGCATCATTGTCAACGTTTTGCCGCTTTTCATGTGCTTTAAAGGCGATTCGAATCTACCTCCTGAAATCTGTTTCCTGCAATTCTGCCTTGATTTCAAATCCTCTTCTTTGCCTTCCCTCAATATATTTGTGGACGAGAGTTATCATTTATAACTCTGCAGGTTTGTGAATTGCAGTGCCCTGAAGCTCCATTTTACAACTCGCTTTTTTGGGAGCTGGCCGCAAAAGCGCATGATGGTTTCACGCCCTGTTCTGGTTCCGGGGGGCAGGCTGAGCCTGTGGTTAATTCTTCTTCCTGATTGGAAAATAGAGTGACCTGTGCCTGTGTCCACACCAAGAGCTAGTCTCTCATTGGTTCCCCGTCTTCCCGTTCATCCTCAGGACAAATTGCAACCTGTACGGAACAGGAGGTTAAAGGTGCTGATGCTCCAAGTAGGGAGATTGCTAGTAAAGTGGCTGGAATGGGGAACCCGGGCACAAGGAGATGAGAAATGAGGTGCGTTTTAGAAACCTTTCCCCATCACACGGTGTACCATCCTCTAGGATTCTCATGCATGTTTTCGATGTAGGAAGATGCCCTTGAACCTGAAGATTTGGGACCCATGGGACGGGTACCACGCAGTATTACTTTAAAGGGTCGGCGTTTGCTCACCCAACCTCACCAAACCTCTCAGCCCCAAGAGTGTCCACCCTTATGTCTCATCCAGCTATGGGTCTAGATATGGTCAATCCAAGTTGCATCACAGCCCCTGAAAGCATTGTGTAAGAATTTCTCTCTCTTTCACTGTCTTTGTTTCATGGGTGTTTCAAAGTAATTTATTTTTATAATGGGGTTTAGCTGCTTTTCACTGCTGTGTTTATGCCGCTTTACACCCACTTGACACACTAACAGAGAGATATCAATACATAGGTTTTAAGATTATTACTAGTCAGATATATTCTTGTGTGGTGAATAGGGCGTGTTGAGTCCAGTTCTCTGAGCAAGGAGTAGGTCTTGTCTATTACATATTGGGTTTCTGGAACGGTATATGAGCTAATTTGAAACCCTTGTTTTATGTATCACCCCACCTCACCTTTCCCGTTAAGCAGCCATAGTGTGTTTTCTGCATGTGTGACTCTGTTCTGTTTTGTAATTCAGTTCAAGTGTAACGGATTTTACATTCCCTCTATAAGTGATACCTTATGGGAAGTGTCCTTTGCTGTGTGACTTATTTCACTTAGAATTGTCGTACCTAAATCCACTCATCATGCTGCTACTAGCCTTATGACATTGATTTCATGGCTGAGTGATATTCCATTGTACATAAGGACCACAACTTCTTTATCCATTTTTCTCTTTCCTGGGATATTTAAGGTGGAAAGAAGTGGAGGTCCTTGTCAACAGAGCATCCCTAAACTTTGGGGTGCTTGTGTCTTGCTGATTTTTAATTTTCCCAATTTATACCCCCATGAGTGGAAGTGCCCTATGCTCTCTAAGCTGTGTTTTTTAGATGTTTCAGGACTCACCGTACACTTCTCCAGAGGGGCTGTTGCCAATTTACATCCCGCCCATCAGAGTAGCAAGGCTCCCATTTCTCCATGGCCTGTCCTGCATTTCTGGTTTTGACACGTTTTTCAGCATGGCCCTTTTGACCGATGGGTAGCGAGTCTTCTTTGTAGCCCTGATTTGCCTTTCCAGGTTGCTTGGTTGGCCAAAAAGGGCGTATGCGTTTTTTCCTGAATATATTCAGGAAAAAACGCATACGCCCTTTTTGGCCAAGGGCATCTTTCTCAACGTTTTGCCGCTTTTCATGTGCTTTAAAGGCGATTCGAATCTACCTCCTGAAATCTGTTTCCTGCAATTCTGCCTTGATTTCAAATCCTCTGCTTTGCCTTCCCTCAATATATTTGTGGACGAGAGTTATCATTTATAACTCTGCAGGTTTGTGAATTGCAGTGCCCTGAACCTCCATTTTACAACTCGCTGTTTTGGGAGCTGGCCGTAAAAGCGCATGATGGATTCCCGCCCTGTTCTTGTTCCGGGGGGCAGGCTGAGCCTGTGGTTAATTCTTCTTCCTGATGGGAAAATAGAGTGACCTGTGCATGTGTCCACACCAAGAGCTAGTCTCTCATTGGTTCCCCGTCTTCCCGTTCATCCTCAGGACAAATTGCAACCTGTACGGAACAGGAGGTTAAAGGTGCTGATGCTCCAAGTAGGGAGATTGCTAGTAAAGCGGCTGGAATGGCGAACCCGGGCACAAGGAGATGAGAAATGAGGTTCATTTTAGAAACCTTTCCCCATCACACGGTGTACCATCTTCTGGGTTTCTCATGCATGTTTTCGATGTAGGAAGATGCCCTTGAACCTGGAGATTTGGATCCCATGGGACGGGTACTACGCAGTATTACTTTAAAGGGTCTGCGTTTGCTCACCCAACCTCACCAAACCTCTCAGCCCCAAGAGTGTCCACCCTTATGTCTCATCCAGCTGTGGGTCTAGATATGGTCCATCTAGGTTGCATCACAGCCCTTGAATGCATTGTGTAAGAATTTCTCTCTCTTTCACTGTGTTTGTTTCATGGGTTTTTCAAAATAATTTATTTTTATAATGGGGTTTAGCTGCTTTTCACTGCTGTGTTTATGCCGCTTTACACCCACTTGACACACTAACAGAGAGATATCAATACATAGGTTTTAAGATTATTCCTAGTCAGATATATTCTCGTGCGGTGAATAGGGCGTGTTGAGTCCAGTTCTCTGAGCAAGGAGTAGGTCTTGTCTATTACATATTGGGTTTATGGAACGGTATCTGAGCTAATTTGAAACCCTTGTTTTATGTATCACCCCACCTCACCTTTCCCGTTAAGCAGCCATAGTGTGTTTTCTGCATGTGTGACTCTGTTCTGTTTTGTAATTCAGTTCAAGTGTAACGGTTTTTACATTCCCTCTATAAGTGATACCTTATGAGAAGTGTCCTTTTCTGTGTGACTTATTTCACTTAGAATCGTCGTACCTAAATCCACTCATCATGCTGCTACTAGCCTTATGACATTGATTTCATGGCTGAGTGATATTCCATTGTACATAAGGACCACAACTTCTTTATCCATTTTTCTCTTTCCTGGTATATTTAAGGTGGAATGAAGTGGAGGTCCTTGTCAACAGAGCAGCCCTAAACTTTGGGGTGCTTGTGTCTTGCTGATTTTTCATTTTCCCAATTTATACCCCCATGAGTGGAAGTGCCCTATGCTCTCTAAGCTGTGTTTTTTAGATGTTTCAGGACTCACCGTACACTCCTGAAGAGTGGCTGTTGGCAATTTACATCCCGCCCATCAGTGTAGCAAGGCTCCCATTTCTCCATGGCCTGTCCTGCATTTCTGGTTTTGACACGTTTTTCAGCATGGCCCTTTTGACCGATGGGTAGCGAGTCTTCTTTGTAGCGCTGATTTGCCTTTCTAGATTGCTTGGTTGGCCAAAAAGGGCGTATGCGTTTTTTCCTGAATATATTCAGGAAAAAACGCATACGCCCTTTTTGGCCAAGGGCATCATTGTCAACGTTTTGCCGCTTTTCATGTGCTTTAAAGGCGATTCGAATCTACCTCCTGAAATCTGTTTCCTGCAATTCTGCCTTGATTTCAAATCCTCTTCTTTGCCTTCCCTCAATATATTTGTGGACGAGAGTTATCATTTATAACTCTGCAGGTTTATGAATTGCAGTGCCCTGAACCTCCATTTTACAACTCGCTTTTTTGGGATCTGGCCGCAAAAGTGCATGATGGATTCACGCCCTGTTCTTGTTCCGGGGGGCAGGCTGAGCCTGTGGTTAATTCTTATTCCTGATGGGAAAATAGAGTGACCTGTGCCTGTGTCCACACCAAGAGCTAGTCTCTCATTGGTTCCCCATCTTCCCGTTCATCCTCAGGACAAATTGCAACCTGTACGGAACAGGAGGTTAAAGGTGCTGATGCTCCAAGTAGGGAGATTGCTAGTAAAGTGGCTGGAATGGGGAACCCGGGCACAAGGGGATGAGAAATGAGGTTCGTTTTAGAAACCTTTCCCCATCACATGGTGTACCATCTTCTGGGTTTCTCATGCATGTTTTCGATGCAGGAAGATGCCCTTGAACCTGGAGATTTGGGACACATTGGACGGGTACCACGCAGTATTAATTTAAAGGGTCTGCGTTTGCTCACCCAACCTCACCAAACCTCTCAGCCCCAAGAGTGTCCACCCTTATGTCTCATCCAGCTGTGGGTCTAGATATGGTCAATCCAGGTTGCATCACAGCCCCTGAACGCATTGTGTAAGAATTTCGCTCTCTTTCACTGTCTTTGTTTCATGGGTTTTTCAAAGTAATTTATTTTTATAATGGGGTTTAGCTGCTTTTCACTGCTGTGTTTATGCCACTTTACACCCACTTGACACACTAATAGAGAGATATCAATACATAGGTTTTAAGATTATTACTAGTCATATATATTCTTGTGCGGTGAATAGGGAGTGTTGAGTCCAGTTCTCTGAGCAAGGAGTAGGTCTTGTCTATTACATATTGGGTTTATGGAACGGTATCTTAGCTAATTTGAAACCCTTGTTTTATGTATCACCCCACCTCACCTTTCCCGTTAAGCAGCCATAGTGTGTTTTCTGCATGTGTGACTCTGTTCTGTTTTGTAATTCAGTTCAAGTGTAACGGTTTTTACATTCCCTGTATAAGTGATACCTTATGAGAAGTGTCCTTTTCTGTGTGACTTATTTCACTTAGAATCGTTGTACCTAAATCCACTCATCATGCTGCTACTAGCCTTATGACATTGATTTCCTGGCTGAGTGATATTCCATTGTACATAAGGACCAAAACTTCTTTATCCATTTTTCTCTTTCCTGGGATATTTAAGGTGGAATGAAGTGGAGGTCCTGGTCAACAGAGCAGCCCTAAACTTTGGGGTGCTTGTGTCTTGCTGATTTTTCATTTTCCCAATTTATACCCCCATGAGTGGAAGTGCCCTATGCTCTCTAAGCTGTGTTTTTTAGATGTTTCAGGACTCACTGTACACTTCTCCAGAGTGGCTGTTGGCAATTTACATCCCGCCCATCAGTGTAGCAAGGCTCTCATTTCTCCATGGCCTGTCCTGCATTTCTGGTTTTGACACGTTTTTCAGCATGGCCCTTTTGACCGATGGGTAGCGAGTCTTCTTTGTAGCCCTGATTTGCCTTTCCAGGTTGCTTGGTTGGCCAAAAAGGGCGTATGCGTTTTTTCCTGAATATATTCAGGAAAAAACGCATACGCCCTTTTTGGCCAAGGGCATCATTGTCAACGTTTTGCCGCTTTTCATGTGCTTTAAAGGCGATTCGACTCTACCTCCTGAAATCTGTTTCCTGCAATTCTGCCTTGATTTCAAATCCTCTTCTTTGCCTTCCCTCAATATATTTGTGGACGAGAGTTATCATTTATAACTCTGCAGGTTTGTGAATTGCAGTGCCCTGAACTTCCATTTTACAACTCGCTTTTTTGTGAGCTGGCCGCAAAAGTGCATGATGGTTTCACGCCCTGTTCTTGTTCCGGGGGGCAGGCTGAGCCTGTGGTTAATTCTTCTTCCTGATGGGAAAATAGAGTGACCTGTGCCTGTGTCCACACCAAGAGCTAGTCTCTCATTGGTTCCCCGTCTTCCCGTTCATCCTCAGGACAAATAGCAACCTGTACGGAACAGGAGGTTAAAGGTGCTGATGCTCCAAGTAGGGAGATTGCTAGTAAAGCGGCTGGAATGGTGAACGCAGGCACAAGGAGATGAGAAATGAGGTGCGTTTTAGAAATCTTTCCCCATAACATGGTGTACCATCTTTTTGTTTTCTCCTGCATGTTTTCGATGTAGGAAGATGCCCTTGAACCTGGAGATTTGCGACCCATGCGATGGGTACCACGCAGTATTACTTTAAAGGGTCTGCGTTTGCTCACCCAACCTCACCAAACCTCTCAGCCCCAAGAGTGTCCACCCTTATGTCTCATCCAGCTGTGGGTCTAGATATGGTCAATCCAGGTTGCATCACAGCCCCTGAACGCATTGTGTAAGAATTTCTCTCTCTTTCACTGTCTTTGTTTCATGGGTTTTTCGAAGTAATTTATTTTTATAATGGGGTTTAGCTGCTTTTCACTGCTGTGTTTATGCCGCTTTACACCCACTTGACACACTAACAGAGAGATATCAATACATAGGTTTTAAGCTTATTAGTAGTCAGATAGATTCTTGTGCGGTGAATAGGGCGTGTTGAGTCCAGTTCTCTGAGCAAGGAGTAGGTCTTTTCTATTACATATTGGGTTTATGGAACGGTATCTGAGCTAATTTGAAACCCTTGTTTTATGTATCACCCCACCTCACCTTTCCCGTTAAGCAGACATAGTGTGTTTTCTGCATGTGTGACTCTGTTCTGTTTTGTAATTCAGTTCAAGTGTAACGGTTTTTACATTCCCTCTATAAGTGATACCTTATGAGAAGTGTCCTTTTCTGTGTGACTTATTTCACTTAGAATCGTCGTACCTAAATCCACTCATCATGCTGCTACTAGCCTTATGACATTGATTTCATGGCTGAGTGATATTCCATTGTACATAAGGACCACAACTTCTTTATCCATTTTTCTCTTTCCTGGGATATTTAAGGTGGAAGGAAGTGGAGGTCCTTGTCAACAGAGCAGCCCTAAACTTTGGGGTGCTTGTGTCTTGCTGAGTTTTCATTTTCCCAATTTATACCCCCATGAGTGGAAGTGCCCTATGCTCTCTAAGCTGTGTTTTTTAGGTGTTTCAGGACACACCGTACACTTCTTCAGAGTGGCTGTTGGCAATTTACATCCCGCCCATCAGTGTAGCAAGGCTCCCATTTCTCCATGGCCTGTCCTGCATTTCTGGTTTTGACACGTTTTTCAGCATGGCCCTTTTGACCGATGGGTAGCGAGTCTTCTTTGTAGCCCTGATTTGCCTTTCCAGGTTGCTTGGTTGGCCAAAAAGGGCGTATGCGTTTTTTCCTGAATATATTCAGGAAAAAACGCATACGCCCTTTTTGGCCAAGGGCATCATTGTCAACCTTTTGCCGCTTTTCATGTGCTTTAAAGGCGATTCGAATCTACCTCCTGAAATCTGTTTCCTGCAATTCTGCCTTGATTTCAAATCCTCTTCTTTGCCTTCCCTCAATATATTTGTGGACGAGAGTTATCATTTATAACTCTGTAGGTTTGTGAATTGCAGTGCCCTGAACCTCCATTTTACAACTCGCTTTTTTGGGATCTGGCCGCAAAAGCGCATGATGGATTCACGCCCTGTTCTTGTTCCGGGGGGCAGGCTGAGCCTGTGGTTAATTCTTATTCCTGATGGGAAAATAGAGTGACCTGTGCCTGTGTCCACACCAAGAGCTAGTCTCTCATTGGTTCCCCATCTTCCCGTTCATCCTCAGGACAAATTGCAACCTGTACGGAACAGGAGGTTAAAGGTGCTGATGCTCCAAGTAGGGAGATTGCTAGTAAAGTGGCTGGAATGGGGAACCCGGGCACAAGGGGATGAGAAATGAGGTTCGTTTTAGAAACCTTTCCCCATCACATGGTGTACCATCTTCTGGGTTTCTCATGCATGTTTTCGATGCAGGAAGATGCCCTTGAACCTGGAGATTTGCGACCCATGCGATGGGTACCACGCAGTATTACTTTAAAGGGTCTGCGTTTGCTCACCCAACCTCACCAAACCTCTCAGCCCCAAGAGTGTCCACCCTTATGTCTCATCCAGCTGTGGGTCTAGATATGGTCAATCCAGGTTGCATCACAGCCCCTGAACGCATTGTGTAAGAATTTCGCTCTCTTTCACTGTCTTTGTTTCATGGGTTTTTCAAAGTAATTTATTTTTATAATGGGGTTTAGCTGCTTTTCACTGCTGTGTTTATGCCACTTTACACCCACTTGACACACTAATAGAGAGATATCAATACATAGGTTTTAAGATTATTACTAGTCATATATATTCTTGTGCGGTGAATAGGGAGTGTTGAGTCCAGTTCTCTGAGCAAGGAGTAGGTCTTGTCTATTACATATTGGGTTTATGGAACGGTATCTTAGCTAATTTGAAACCCTTGTTTTATGTATCACCCCACCTCACCTTTCCCGTTAAGCAGCCATAGTGTGTTTTCTGCATGTGTGACTCTGTTCTGTTTTGTAATTCAGTTCAAGTGTAACGGTTTTTACATTCCCTGTATAAGTGATACCTTATGAGAAGTGTCCTTTTCTGTGTGACTTATTTCACTTAGAATCGTTGTACCTAAATCCACTCATCATGCTGCTACTAGCCTTATGACATTGATTTCCTGGCTGAGTGATATTCCATTGTACATAAGGACCAAAATTTCTTTATCCATTTTTCTCTTTCCTGGGATATTTAAGGTGGAATGAAGTGGAGGTCCTGGTCAACAGAGCAGCCCTAAACTTTGGGGTGCTTGTGTCTTGCTGATTTTTCATTTTCCCAATTTATACCCCCATGAGTGGAAGTGCCCTATGCTCTCTAAGCTGTGTTTTTTAGATGTTTCAGGACTCACTGTACACTTCTCCAGAGTGGCTGTTGGCAATTTACATCCCGCCCATCAGTGTAGCAAGGCTCTCATTTCTCCATGGCCTGTCCTGCATTTCTGGTTTTGACACGTTTTTCAGCATGGCCCTTTTGACCGATGGGTAGCGAGTCTTCTTTGTAGCCCTGATTTGCCTTTCCAGGTTGCTTGGTTGGCCAAAAAGGGCGTATGCGTTTTTTCCTGAATATATTCAGGAAAAAACGCATACGCCCTTTTTGGCCAAGGGCATCATTGTCAACGTTTTGCCGCTTTTCATGTGCTTTAAAGGCGATTCGACTCTACCTCCTGAAATCTGTTTCCTGCAATTCTGCCTTGATTTCAAATCCTCTTCTTTGCCTTCCCTCAATATATTTGTGGACGAGAGTTATCATTTATAACTCTGCAGGTTTGTGAATTGCAGTGCCCTGAACTTCCATTTTACAACTCGCTTTTTTGTGAGCTGGCCGCAAAAGTGCATGATGGTTTCACGCCCTGTTCTTGTTCCGGGGGGCAGGCTGAGCCTGTGGTTAATTCTTCTTCCTGATGGGAAAATAGAGTGACCTGTGCCTGTGTCCACACCAAGAGCTAGTCTCTCATTGGTTCCCCGTCTTCCCGTTCATCCTCAGGACAAATAGCAACCTGTACGGAACAGGAGGTTAAAGGTGCTGATGCTCCAAGTAGGGAGATTGCTAGTAAAGCGGCTGGAATGGTGAACGCAGGCACAAGGAGATGAGAAATGAGGTGCGTTTTAGAAATCTTTCCCCATAACATGGTGTACCATCTTTTTGTTTTCTCCTGCATGTTTTCGATGTAGGAAGATGCCCTTGAACCTGGAGATTTGCGACCCATGCGATGGGTACCACGCAGTATTACTTTAAAGGGTCTGCGTTTGCTCACCCAACCTCACCAAACCTCTCAGCCCCAAGAGTGTCCACCCTTATGTCTCATCCAGCTGTGGGTCTAGATATGGTCAATCCAGGTTGCATCACAGCCCCTGAACGCATTGTGTAAGAATTTCTCTCTCTTTCACTGTCTTTGTTTCATGGGTTTTTCGAAGTAATTTATTTTTATAATGGGGTTTAGCTGCTTTTCACTGCTGTGTTTATGCCGCTTTACACCCACTTGACACACTAACAGAGAGATATCAATACATAGGTTTTAAGCTTATTAGTAGTCAGATAGATTCTTGTGCGGTGAATAGGGCGTGTTGAGTCCAGTTCTCTGAGCAAGGAGTAGGTCTTGTCTATTACATATTGGGTTTATGGAACGGTATCTGAGCTAATTTGAAACCCTTGTTTTATGTATCACCCCACCTCACCTTTCCCGTTAAGCAGACATAGTGTGTTTTCTGCATGTGTGACTCTGTTCTGTTTTGTAATTCAGTTCAAGTGTAACGGTTTTTACATTCCCTCTATAAGTGATACCTTATGAGAAGTGTCCTTTTCTGTGTGACTTATTTCACTTAGAATCGTCGTACCTAAATCCACTCATCATGCTGCTACTAGCCTTATGACATTGATTTCATGGCTGAGTGATATTCCATTGTACATAAGGACCACAACTTCTTTATCCATTTTTCTCTTTCCTGGGATATTTAAGGTGGAAGGAAGTGGAGGTCCTTGTCAACAGAGCAGCCCTAAACTTTGGGGTGCTTGTGTCTTGCTGAGTTTTCATTTTCCCAATTTATACCCCCATGAGTGGAAGTGCCCTATGCTCTCTAAGCTGTGTTTTTTAGGTGTTTCAGGACACACCGTACACTTCTTCAGAGTGGCTGTTGGCAATTTACATCCCGCCCATCAGTGTAGCAAGGCTCCCATTTCTCCATGGCCTGTCCTGCATTTCTGGTTTTGACACGTTTTTCAGCATGGCCCTTTTGACCGATGGGTAGCGAGTCTTCTTTGTAGCCCTGATTTGCCTTTCCAGGTTGCTTGGTTGGCCAAAAAGGGCGTATGCGTTTTTTCCTGAATATATTCAGGAAAAAACGCATACGCCCTTTTTGGCCAAGGGCATCATTGTCAACCTTTTGCCGCTTTTCATGTGCTTTAAAGGCGATTCGAATCTACCTCCTGAAATCTGTTTCCTGCAATTCTGCCTTGATTTCAAATCCTCTTCTTTGCCTTCCCTCAATATATTTGTGGACGAGAGTTATCATTTATAACTCTGTAGGTTTGTGAATTGCAGTGCCCTGAACCTCCATTTTACAACTCGCTTTTTTGGGATCTGGCCGCAAAAGCGCATGATGGATTCACGCCCTGTTCTTGTTCCGGGGGGCAGGCTGAGCCTGTGGTTAATTCTTATTCCTGATGGGAAAATAGAGTGACCTGTGCCTGTGTCCACACCAAGAGCTAGTCTCTCATTGGTTCCCCATCTTCCCGTTCATCCTCAGGACAAATTGCAACCTGTACGGAACAGGAGGTTAAAGGTGCTGATGCTCCAAGTAGGGAGATTGCTAGTAAAGTGGCTGGAATGGGGAACCCGGGCACAAGGGGATGAGAAATGAGGTTCGTTTTAGAAACCTTTCCCCATCACATGGTGTACCATCTTCTGGGTTTCTCATGCATGTTTTCGATGCAGGAAGATGCCCTTGAACCTGGAGATTTGCGACCCATGCGATGGGTACCACGCAGTATTACTTTAAAGGGTCTGCGTTTGCTCACCCAACCTCACCAAACCTCTCAGCCCCAAGAGTGTCCACCCTTATGTCTCATCCAGCTGTGGGTCTAGATATGGTCAATCCAGGTTGCATCACAGCCCCTGAACGCATTGTGTAAGAATTTCGCTCTCTTTCACTGTCTTTGTTTCATGGGTTTTTCAAAGTAATTTATTTTTATAATGGGGTTTAGCTGCTTTTCACTGCTGTGTTTATGCCACTTTACACCCACTTGACACACTAATAGAGAGATATCAATACATAGGTTTTAAGATTATTACTAGTCATATATATTCTTGTGCGGTGAATAGGGAGTGTTGAGTCCAGTTCTCTGAGCAAGGAGTAGGTCTTGTCTATTACATATTGGGTTTATGGAACGGTATCTTAGCTAATTTGAAACCCTTGTTTTATGTATCACCCCACCTCACCTTTCCCGTTAAGCAGCCATAGTGTGTTTTCTGCATGTGTGACTCTGTTCTGTTTTGTAATTCAGTTCAAGTGTAACGGTTTTTACATTCCCTGTATAAGTGATACCTTATGAGAAGTGTCCTTTTCTGTGTGACTTATTTCACTTAGAATCGTTGTACCTAAATCCACTCATCATGCTGCTACTAGCCTTATGACATTGATTTCCTGGCTGAGTGATATTCCATTGTACATAAGGACCAAAATTTCTTTATCCATTTTTCTCTTTCCTGGGATATTTAAGGTGGAATGAAGTGGAGGTCCTGGTCAACAGAGCAGCCCTAAACTTTGGGGTGCTTGTGTCTTGCTGATTTTTCATTTTCCCAATTTATACCCCCATGAGTGGAAGTGCCCTATGCTCTCTAAGCTGTGTTTTTTAGATGTTTCAGGACTCACTGTACACTTCTCCAGAGTGGCTGTTGGCAATTTACATCCCGCCCATCAGTGTAGCAAGGCTCTCATTTCTCCATGGCCTGTCCTGCATTTCTGGTTTTGACACGTTTTTCAGCATGGCCCTTTTGACCGATGGGTAGCGAGTCTTCTTTGTAGCCCTGATTTGCCTTTCCAGGTTGCTTGGTTGGCCAAAAAGGGCGTATGCGTTTTTTCCTGAATATATTCAGGAAAAAACGCATACGCCCTTTTTGGCCAAGGGCATCATTGTCAACGTTTTGCCGCTTTTCATGTGCTTTAAAGGCGATTCGACTCTACCTCCTGAAATCTGTTTCCTGCAATTCTGCCTTGATTTCAAATCCTCTTCTTTGCCTTCCCTCAATATATTTGTGGACGAGAGTTATCATTTATAACTCTGCAGGTTTGTGAATTGCAGTGCCCTGAACTTCCATTTTACAACTCGCTTTTTTGTGAGCTGGCCGCAAAAGTGCATGATGGTTTCACGCCCTGTTCTTGTTCCGGGGGGCAGGCTGAGCCTGTGGTTAATTCTTCTTCCTGATGGGAAAATAGAGTGACCTGTGCCTGTGTCCACACCAAGAGCTAGTCTCTCATTGGTTCCCCGTCTTCCCGTTCATCCTCAGGACAAATAGCAACCTGTACGGAACAGGAGGTTAAAGGTGCTGATGCTCCAAGTAGGGAGATTGCTAGTAAAGCGGCTGGAATGGTGAACGCAGGCACAAGGAGATGAGAAATGAGGTGCGTTTTAGAAATCTTTCCCCATAACATGGTGTACCATCTTTTTGTTTTCTCCTGCATGTTTTCGATGTAGGAAGATGCCCTTGAACCTGGAGATTTGCGACCCATGCGATGGGTACCACGCAGTATTACTTTAAAGGGTCTGCGTTTGCTCACCCAACCTCACCAAACCTCTCAGCCCCAAGAGTGTCCACCCTTATGTCTCATCCAGCTGTGGGTCTAGATATGGTCAATCCAGGTTGCATCACAGCCCCTGAACGCATTGTGTAAGAATTTCTCTCTCTTTCACTGTCTTTGTTTCATGGGTTTTTCGAAGTAATTTATTTTTATAATGGGGTTTAGCTGCTTTTCACTGCTGTGTTTATGCCGCTTTACACCCACTTGACACACTAACAGAGAGATATCAATACATAGGTTTTAAGCTTATTACTAGTCAGATAGATTCTTGTGCGGTGAATAGGGCGTGTTGAGTCCAGTTCTCTGAGCAAGGAGTAGGTCTTGTCTATTACATATTGGGTTTATGGAACGGTATCTGAGCTAATTTGAAACCCTTGTTTTATGTATCACCCCACCTCACCTTTCCTGTTAAGCAGACATAGTGTGTTTTCTGCATGTGTGACTCTGTTCTGTTTTGTAATTCAGTTCAAGTGTAACGGTTTTTACATTCCCTCTATAAGTGATACCTTATGAGAAGTGTCCTTTTCTGTGTGACTTATTTCACTTAGAATCGTCGTACCTAAATCCACTCATCATGCTGCTACTAGCCTTATGACATCGATTTCATGGCTGAGTGATATTCCATTGTACATAAGGACCACAACTTCTTTATCCATTTTTCTCTTTCCTGGGATATTTAAGGTGGAAGGAAGTGGAGGTCCTTGTCAACAGAGCAGCCCTAAACTTTGGGGTGCTTGTGTCTTGCTGAGTTTTCATTTTCCCAATTTATACCCCCATGAGTGGAAGTGCCCTATGCTCTCTAAGCTGTGTTTTTTAGGTGTTTCAGGACACACCGTACACTTCTTCAGAGTGGCTGTTGGCAATTTACATCCCGCCCATCAGTGTAGCAAGGCTCCCATTTCTCCATGGCCTGTCCTGCATTTCTGGTTTTGACACGTTTTTCAGCATGGCCCTTTTGACCGATGGGTAGCGAGTCTTCTTTGTAGCCCTGATTTGCCTTTCCAGGTTGCTTGGTTGGCCAAAAAGGGCGTATGCGTTTTTTCCTGAATATATTCAGGAAAAAACGCATACGCCCTTTTTGGCCAAGGGCATCATTGTCAACCTTTTGCCGCTTTTCATGTGCTTTAAAGGCGATTCGAATCTACCTCCTGAAATCTGTTTCCTGCAATTCTGCCTTGATTTCAAATCCTCTTCTTTGCCTTCCCTCAATATATTTGTGGACGAGAGTTATCATTTATAACTCTGGAGGTTTGTGAATTGCAGTGCCCTGAAGCTCCATTTTACAACTCGCTTTTTTGGGAGCTGGCCGCAAAAGCGCAGGATGGCTTCAGGCCCTGTTCTGGTTCCGGGGGGCAGGCTGAGCCTGTGGTTAATTCTTCTTCCTGATGGGAAAATAGAGTGACCTCTGCCTGTGTCCACACCAAGAGCTAGTCTCTCATTGGTTCCCCCTCTTTCCGTTCATCCTCAGGACAAATTGCAAGCTGTACGGACCAGGAGGTTAAAGGTGCTGATTCTCCATGGAGGGAGATTGCTACTAAAGAGGCTGGTATGGCGAACCCGAGCACAAGGAGATGAGAAATGAGGTGCGTTTTAGAAACCTTTCCCGATCACACGGTGTACCACCTTCTGGGTTTCTCATGCATGTTTTCGATGTAGGAAGATGCCCTTGAACCTGGAGATTTGTAAACCATGAGTTGGGTAACAGGCAATATTACTTTAAAGGCTCTGCGTTTGCTCCCCCAACCTCACCAAGCCTCTCAGCCCCGAGAGTGTCCACCCTTATGTCTCATCCAGCTGTGGGTCTAGATATGGTCAATCCAGGTGGCATCATAGCCCCTGAACGAATTTTGTAAGAATTTCTCTCTCTTTCACTGTCTTTGTTTCACGGGTTTTTAAAAGTAATTTATTTTTATAATGGGGTTTAGCTGCTTTTCACGGCTGTGTTTATGCCGCTTTACACCCACTTGACTCACTTCCAGAGAGATATCAATACATAGGTTTTACAATTCTGACTAGTCAGATATGTTCTCTTGCGGTGAATAGGGGTTGTTGAGTCCAGTTCACTGAGCAAGGAGTAGGTCTTGTCTATTACATATTGGATTTATGGAACGTTATCTGAGCTAATTTGAAATCCTTGTTTTATGCATCACCCCACCTCACCTTTCCCGTTAAGCAACCATAGTGTGTTTCCTAAATGTGTGACTCTGTTCTGTTTTGTAATTCAGTTCAAGTGTAACGGTTTTTACATTCCCTCTATAAGTGATACCTTATGAGAAGTGTCCTTTTCTGTGTGACTTATTTCACTTAGAATCGTCGTACCTAAATCCACTCATCATGCTGCTACTACCCTTATGATATTGATTTCACGCCCGGGTGATATACAATTGTCCATATGGACCACAACTTCTTTATCCATTTTTCTCTTTCCTTGCATATTGAAGGTGGAATTAAGTGGAGGTTCTTGTCAACAGAGCAGCCCTAAAGTTTGGGGTGCCTGTGTCTTGCTGAGTTTTAGTTTTCCCAATTTATACGCCCATGAGTGGATGTGCCCCTTTCTCTCTAGCTGTGTTTTTTAGATGTTTTAGGAAACACCATACCCTTCTCCAGAGTCATCATTGGCAATTTACACCCCACCCATCAGTGTAACAAGGCTCCCTTTCCTCCATGGCCTCTCCTGCATTTCTTGTTTTTACACTTTTTTAGGAAGGCCATTTTGACTGATGCAAGTCAGAGTTCTTTGTAGTGCTGAATTGCATTTCCGGCTTGCTTGGTTGGCCAAAAAGGGCCTATGGGTTTTTTCCTGAATTCATTCAGAAAAAAACGCATATGCTCTTTTTGGCCAAGTGCATCATTGTCGACGTTTTGCCGCTTTTCATGTGCTTTAGGGGTGATTCAAATCTAACTCCTGAAATCTGTTTCCTGCAATTCTGCCTTGATTTCAAATCCTCTTCTTTGCCTTCCCTCAATATATTTGTGGACGAGAGTTATCATTTACAAATCTGCAGATTTGTTAATTGCAGTGCCCCTGAGCTCCATTTTTCACCTCGCTTTTTTGGGAGCTTTCCGCAGATCCGCTCGTTTGCTTCTGGCCCTACTCTGGTTCCCGGTGGCAGGCTAAGCCTTTGCTTAATTCTTCTTCCTGACTGGAAAGTAGAGTGACATGTGCCTCTCCGAACACCTAGGGCTTGGCTCTCTTTGTTTCTCCTCCTTCCCCTTCTTCCTTTGGACAAATTCCAATTTCTGTGCAACTGGATGTTGAAGGTGCTGACATCCTCAAGTGGGGAGATTTTAAGGAAAAAGGCTGGAGGGGTGAACCCAACAACCAGGAAATTAGGAGTTTTGGTGCCTTTTCCAAAATCTTCCTGATCCAACCGTGTTCCATCTTCTGGGTGTCACAGGCATGTTTTAGCTGTAGGAAAGGTCCCGTGTATGTAAGGAGAACACAAGGGATTTTTCCAAATCAGTGTCTCCCCGAACTCCAATCTGGGGAATTTTTAAGCTACTGGTACATGTGTGTTCATTAAGGGACTTGGGCCGTAGGCAGAGTCCGAACTTTAGATGATTGAAGTCTTCAGGTTCAGAAACGCTCACCATCGGCCTCCTTTAGTTTCCATTTTATCTGTAGTTGATAGATGATGTCGATATAGATATCTATTGTTTTTCAGATTATTTCCCCTCAGGGGTCATTACAAAATATTGAGTATAGTTCCTTGTGCTATACAGTAGTTCCTTGTTGATGATATATTTTATACATAGCAGTGTGTATATGTTAATCTGAAACTGTTAATTTATCCCTCCTCCCACCTTTCCCTTTTGGTAATAAAAAATATAAGATTTTATACTTCTCAGAAATCTAGGAGCTGAAAGAGAGGTATCATTTTCAATGGAAAATCATTCAAAACAAGGTTGAAACTTCAACCAAGATTATTAGATGTACATCCTTGGAAAGAAATCACTGCATTTCTCTACTGTTGACCTGACAAATAAGACAAACCCCTCCACTGAACTTGCTTATAATAAAGTGATGGAAATATCAAATGGAAGTGTTAGAAACATCTTATTTTACACGAGCCTTATACACTGCTCTATGTTAATTACAGTTTGGCTCACACATCTGTTCATTGAAGTTACAATGTTCTCAAATTCTGTTACTGATCCTGCAGAGTGGGCCCCAACAAGGGTCTCCCTGCCCAGTGTCATTGGAGCCAACAGATCGAGACTGACTTTGGTTCAGAAGCAAAGGAAAACTTTATATTTTGATCAGAGAATGGAGAGGTGAGAGTGTGTGCTCCCCTGCGGGTTGTGGGCCGGGCTGCTGTGTAGGGATCCTGTCAGCATCAGCGGGAGGGAGGGGGCGGAGCTCTCGAGGGCCGGGTTGCCTGGAGCTCAGGCTCTATGTCGCAGAGTCTGCACGGGGCCCCACGAGCTGAGGTGTCGGCCCAGCCATTTTGCACTAGGAAATCGGGTCTGAAGTGTCGGGTGTGGGACCTCTGCATGTGGAAACCTAGGAGCAAGTGAAATTAGACAAAGCACAAAGGAAAAAATGGTTAGACTTTATTTTATTGCCCAGATTCTATTTTTATCTCCCAGGAATTTTTAATGGGCTTTGCCAGTGACAAAGCCCTCCTCTGCCTTTTGTCCCATTCCTCATTCTTGAGGCGCTGAGGGTGCAGACACGTCTTCTGTAAATGCTTCATGCTGAGTTGAGTGTCCTCATACCCGGGGGGAGGGGCAGGACTTCTCCCCAGCAGCCTCCAGGTGAGGTTGATTGTCCGCAGGCCTCCTCCCTCACTGCTCGTCTGCCTGGGCACCAGCATTGGAAGTTTTATAGATTCTAATGACCTTTAAGGGTCCAGGAAAGAGATGTGCAGAGACGCTGGGGGGGTGGGCGGTTTTACCCTGCTCCACATTGGTTCGGCCCCCTTAGGCTGATGGTTTCTGCCAGCCTAGATGCTCTGACCAGTAGTCTGTGCTTTCTTCAGTTAGGCCACTGAATTAACGTACAAACAGCACCAGGTGTCAGAGCCCTGCTTGCTCAACTCCCAGACAGTCCAGGGCCGGTGGTGATCCAGGACCATGACGGCCACTCAGTCAACGGCCTTTTGAAGTAGCCAGGTGTAGAGCCGGTCTCATTGGCCGCCATCACTGCAGTGTCTGCAGGCTTTTCTATGGTGGCAGCGTTATTTATGGTTCCCCTGCCAAGTTTATTAGCTCCGCTCTGGGTGCAGTAAGTCCTGTAAGCAATAGTCTGCTCTTTTGGGGCACACTCTTGTTGTTTTCTGAGAGAAGCTCCAGGTAAAGTGATGGTCACACGAGTCGTCATGGGGGCCCATTGCCCCAGGTTGTCTCTCTGGAGGTTGGTGTTGGAGGGCCTCCTCACTTGAGGTCATTGTGCCCACGGAGCAATCCCTGCAACTCCAGGGCATGGTGGGTGGTTAGGATCACCAAGTGGCGTCCTTTTCCCTTAGGAGGGAGCTGGCCTTGCGGGCTGCTGATTTCCAGGTTTTTAGATACCCCCAGTATCCTGGTCGGATGGGGTGGCTGGCCAATGCCTGGAGGGCATTCTTGCATTGTTCCATTTCAAGTGGTCCCAGTTTTTGCACTAATACTCCAAGGGCGATTCGCCTTGGACCAGGAATGTAAAGGTCAAAGGGTTTAGCTAACTTAGGGAGGTCCAGGGCCAGGGTCTGAATTGACTGCTCTTTCCATTCTTGAAAGGCCGCTTCTGGATTCTATTCAAAAGGATCATCATCTTTTCCTTTCAGTGATTCATATAGAGGCCCAGCTATTAGACTGTAGTTAGGGATCCAGATGCAGCAAACCCCGGTCTCCCCAGGAACCCCTAAGCTGTCTTCTAGTTTCAGGAAAGGTGAGGCTGCAAATGGCTTCTTCCCTTTCCTGGGGTGGGCTTCTCCGACCTTCTGTGCGAATGAAGCCCAGGAAGGCCACCTTAGTTTGTGATATTTGAGCCTTTTCCTTGGACACCTTCTATCTTTTATTGGCTAGGTAGTTCAGAGGCCTCCTTAGTCGGGCTGGTGATCAGAATGTCATCTGCATATTGAAGGAGGGTTCCCTTCTCCAGAGGTAGATCTTTTAGGTCTTTAGCTAACGTTTCCCCAAAGATGGTGTGGGAATTTTTGAACCCCTGGGGCAGGACGGCCCAGCAGTATTGTTTTTGTTGTAGGTTGAGTCCTGCCACTCACAGCCAAAATTTCTTGTGACTCTGGGACTAATGGAATACAGAAGAAGGCATCATTGAAGTCTAATACAGAATGCCATGTCCTGGTGGATGGTAGAATGACCAGCAGGGTGTAGGAATTAGGAACTACTAGATGTATATCCTCTGTGGCTTCACTGACTGTCCTGGCGTCCTCTACCAGGTCCCCAGCAGCCCACGGGGCTCTTGTGGTCAGGCCCCTCCCAGGATATGGAGCTCACCTGGGCAGGTACCCAGCGGCCCACGGGGCTCTGGTGGTTAGGCCGCTCCCAGGATATTGAGCTCACCTGGGCAGGTACCCAGCAGCCCATGGGGCCCTCATGGTCAGGCCCCTCCCAGGATATGGAGCTCACCTGGGCAGGTACGCAGCAGCCCACGGGGCTCTCGTGGGCAGGCCCCTCCCTGGATATGGAGCTCCCGTGGACAGGTACCCCGGCAGGGCTGGGCACACAGGAACCGTGCACATAGCCCTCATTGCAGAGCACCCCCAGCACCCCTGTCACTCAGAGCTGACACAGAGCACCTCAGAGCAGAGCTTGAACTAACAAACAGCAGCTCCAACAGGTCTGTGGCCCTAGGCTTCACTCTGTGCGGCCTCCCTCTGCCTGGTCTTCCAGGGGCTTCCACTGCAGCCGGGGTACCAGGCCTCTGTCTCCACCCACCACCCCTCCTCTCCCTGACTCCTGGGTTCCTCTCATTAGCAGAGGGTCTTCTTGAAGTTGTCTCCCACTCATGGACCAGATAAAATGATTCGAAAACAAGCCAGGGCTGCCGCCCCTTATCTATCCTGACTCTCGGGACCCTACACCTGTTCCTTGGATCTGGCCGGTGCAGCAAGGCCCATTTTCTGCAACTCTGAGTCCCTGAGGGGCGAGGATTGGCTGACCTGGGCAGCCTGACCCGGCCGGCCAGCCCTTCCCAGGTGTGCCTGGGTTGAGGTCAATATAAACACCCCTCCAGGCAGCAAAAGCCTCTGCAGCTGTGCCTGACGCCATATTCTCTGCCCCGTCAGCAGTCTCGGGGTTGGGCTGGTGGGAGGGAGTAGGGCCCATGGCTCTATGAGTGGCCCAGTGTGACTGGGGCTCTGCTGGACTTTCTGCAGGAGTTGCCGGGCTGCCACCTGCTAAAGAAGAGGATGTGTCACCCATACTTGCTGCTGGAATTTCTCCCCGGGCAGAGGTGAGGAAGGAAAAAAGCAGTGGGGGCCGGGACAGGAGGGGTACCTCAGGCAGGGAAATGGAAAGCTTCCAGACGAGCGCCCGGGGCCAGGACCATCCTGGCTGGCCTGCAGGCACCAAGTCGGCCTGCGTGCTGTCGCTGGTGTGACTCCAAGCCCCTTCCTCTAGTTTTTAAAGTCTTTGCACACATTCAGGTGTTTTACCTGGGAAGGGTGGGAAAAGTTCAGCAGCAGCTGGCCTGGGGCTCAGCTCACGTTTACTCAGAGACGCCTCCTCACGGTCCCCCAGCTTTGCAATGAGGACGCTCCTCGTGTGGGGGCTGCTGGCTGCATGGGAGATGATTCCCCACCTGTGACCAACTTCAGAATTGTTTACCACTGGAGCAAGTGCCCTGATAGGGTTTTCCTCTGTATGACCAGTGGGTTCTGTTTTTTTTTTTTTTTTCTTTTTTGGTTCAAGGTAAGTTTTATTCCTCTTTTTGTATTTATGGATATAAGCATGGAAATAATTCATTCATATAAATACGTCTATGGGAAGGACAGAACTTTTTTTCTGTTTTATTTTTTTAAGTATTATTTATTTTTTAATTTTTGAATTTATTTTATTCATTTTTTTATACAGCAGGCTCTTATTGGTAACCTATTTTATACACATAAGTGTGTATATGTCAATCCCAGGCTCGCAATTCATCCCACCACCACCACCCTGCCACTTTCCCCCCTTGGTGTCCATACATTTGTTCTCTACATCTGTGTCTCTATTTCTGCCTTGCAAACCGGTTCATCTTTACCATTTTTCTAGGTTCCACATGTATGCGTTAATATACGATATTTGTTTTTCTCTTTCTGACTTACTTCACTCTGTATGACAGTCTCTAGATCTATCCACGTCTCTACAAATGACCCAATTTCATTCCTTTTTATGGCTGAGTAATATTCCATTTTATATATGTAGCACATCTTTTCTGTTCGTCTGTCTATGGGCATTTAGGTTGCTTCCATGACCTGGCTATTGTAAGCAGTGCTGCAATGAATATTGTGGTGAATATGTCTTTTTGAATTATGGTTTTCTCTGGGTATATGGCCAGTAGTGGGATTGCTGGGTCATATGGTAATTCTATTTTTAGTCTTTTAAGGAACCTCCATACTGTTCTCCATCGTGACTGTATCAATTTACATTCCCACAAATAGTGTAAGAGGGTTCCCTTTTCTCCACACCCTCTCCAGCATTTGTTGCTTGTAGATTTTCTGATGATGCCCATTCTAACTCGTGTGAGGCGATACCTCATTGTAGTTTTGGTTTATATTTCTCTAATAATTAGTGATGTTGAGCAGCTTTTCATGTGCTTCTTGGTCATCTGTATGTCTTCTTGGGACAAATGTCTATTTACGTCATCTGCCCATTTTTGGATTGGGTTGTTTGTTTTTTTACTGTTGAGCTGCATGAGCTGTTTATATACATTGGAGATTAATCCTTTGTCCATTGATTCGTTTGCAAATATTTTCTCCCATTGTGAGGGTTGTCTTTTCGTCTTGTTTGTAGTTTCCTTTGCTTTGCAAAAGCTTTTAGGTTTCATTTGCTCCCATATGTTTATTTTTTTTTTTATTCCATTACTCTAGGAGGTGGATCAAAAAAGATCTTGCTGTGATTTATGTCAAAGAGTATTCTTCCTATGTTTTCCTCTAAGAGTTTTATAGTGTCCGGTCTTACATTTCGGTCTCTAATCCATTTTGAGTTTATTTTTTGTGTATGGTGTTAGGGAGTGTTCTAATTTCATTCTTTTACATGTAGCTGTCCATTTTTCCCAGCACCACTTATTGAAGAGACTGTCTTTTCTCCTTTGTATACCCTTGCCTCCTTTGTCATAGATTAGTGGGCCATAGGTGTGTAGGTTTATCTCTGGGCTTTTTTTTTTTCTTTTACATCTTTATTGGAGTATAATTGCTTTACACTTGTGTGTTAGTTTCTGCTGTATAAAAAAGTGAATCAGCTGTGCGTATACATATAACACCATATCCCCTCCCTCTTGCACCTCCCTCTCACTCCCTTATCCCACCCTTTTAGGTGGTCACAAAGCACAGAGCTGATCTCCCTGTGCTATGTGGCTGCTTCCCAGTAGCTATCAATTTTACATTTGGTAGTGTATATATGTCCATACCACTCTCTCACTTTGTCCCAGCTTACCCTTCCCTCTCCCCATGTCCTCAAGTCCTTTCTCTACGTCTGTGTCCTTAATCCTTTCCTGCCCCTAGGTTCTTCATAAACTTTTTTTTTAAGATTCCATATATATGTGTTAGCATACAGTATTTGTTTTTCTCTTTCTGACTTACTTCACTCTGTAGGACAGACTCTAGATCCATCCACCTCACTAAAAGTAACTCAATTTCGTTTCTTTTTATGGCTGAATAATGTTCCATTGTATATATGTGCCACATCTTCTTTATCCATTTATCTGTTGATGGACACTTAGGTTGCTTCCATGTCCTGGCTATTGTAAATAGAGCTACAGTGAACGTTGTGGTACATGACTCTTTTTGAATTATGGTTTTCTCAGGGTAAATGTCCAGGAGTGGGTTTGCTGGGTTGTATGGTAGTTCTATTTTTAGTTTTTAAGGAACCCCCATACCGTTCTCCCTAGTGGCTATATCAATTTACATTCCCACCAACAGTGCAAGAGGGTTCCCTTTTCTCCAATAAATGCCTCTCCAGCATTTATTGTTGGTAGATTTTTTGATGATGGCCATTCTGACTGGTGTGAGGTGATACCTCACTGTAGTTTTGATTTGCATTTCTCTAATGATTAGTGATGTTCAGCATCCTTTCATGTGTTTGTTGGCAACCTGTATATCTTCTTTGGAGAAATGTCTATTTAGGTCTTCTGCCCATTTTTGGATTGGGTTGTTTGGTTTTGTGATATTGAGCTACATGAGCTGCTTTTTGGAGATTAATCCTTTGCCATTTGCTTCATTTGAAAATATTTTCTCCCATTCTGATGGTTGTCTTTTCATCTTGCTTATGTTTTCCTTTGCTGTGCAAAAGAATTTATGTTTCATTCGGTCCCATTTTTTTATTTTTGTTTTTATTTCCATTTCTCTAGGAGGTGGGTCAAAAAGGATCTTGCTGTGATTTATGTCATAGACTGTTCTGCTTATGTTTTCCTCTAAGAGTTTTATAGTGGCTGGTCTTATATTTAGGTCTCTAATCCATTTTGAGTTTATTTTTGTGTATGGTGTTAGGGAGTGTACTAATTTCATTCTTTTACATGTAACTGTCCAGTTTTCCCAGCACCACTTGCTGAAGACACTGTCTTTTCTCCATTGTATACCCTTGCCTCCTTTGTCATAGATTAGTGAACCATAGGTACGTGGGTTTATCTCTGTGCTTTCTATCCTGTTCTATTGACCTATATTTCTGTTTTTGTGTCAGTACCATATTATCTTGATTACTGTAGCTTTGCAATATAGTCTGAAGTCTGGAAGTCTGATTCCTCCAGCTCTTTTTTTTCCCCCTCAAGACTGCTTTGGCTATCCAGGGTCTTTTGTGTCTCCCTACAAATTTTAAGATTTTTTTTTCTTGTTCTGTAGAAAATGCCAAAGGTATTTTGATCGGGATTGCATTGAATCTGTAGATTGCTTTGGGTAGTATAGTCATTTTCACAATATTGATTCTTCTAATCCGAGAACATGGTATATGTCTCCATCTGTTTATATCATCTTTGATTTCTTTCATCAGTGTCTTATAGTTTTCTGAGTACAGGTCTTTTACTTCCTTAGGTAGGTTTATTCCTAGGTATTTTATTCTTTTTGTTGCAGTGGTAATGGGATTGTTTCCTTAATTTCTCTTTCTGATCTTTCATTGTTAGTGTATAGGAATGCAAGCAATTTCTGTGCATTAATTTTGTATCCTGCAACTTTACCAAATTCATTGATTAGCTCCAGTGGTTTTCTGGTGGCATCTTTAGGATTCTCTATCTATGATATCATGTCATCTGCGAACAGTGACAATTTTACTTCTTCTTTTCCTTTTTGTATTCCTTTTATTTCTTTTTCTTCTCTGATTGCCATGGCTAGGACTTCCAAAACTATGTTGAATAGCAGTGGTGAGAGTGGACATCCTCGTCTTGTTCCTGATCTTAGAGGAAACGCTTTCAGTTTTTCACCATTGAGAATGCTGTTTGCTGTGGGTTTGTCATATATGGCCTTTATTATGTTGAGGTAGTTTCCCTCTAGGCCCACACTCTGCAGAGTTTTTATCGTAAATGAGTGTTGAATTTTCTCAAAATCTTTTCCTTCATCTATTGAGATGATCATATGCTTTTATTCTACAATTTGTTAATATGGTGTATCACATTGATTTGTGTATATTGAAGAATCCTTGCATCCCTGGGATAAACCCCACTTGATCATGGTGTATGATCCTTTTAATGTGTTGTTCGATTCTGTTTGCTAGTATTTTGTTGAGGATTTTTACATCTATATTCATCAGTGATATTGGTCTATAATTTTCTTTCCTTGTAGTATCTCTGTCTGATTTTGGTATCAGGGTGATGGTGGTCTCATAGAATGAGTTTGGGAGTGTTCCTTCCCCTGCAATTGTTTTGAAGAATTTGAGAAGGTTGGGTGTTAGCTCTTCTCTAAATGTTTGATAGAATTCACCTGTGATGCCATCTGGTTCTGGACTTTTGTTTGTTGGAAGATTTTTAATCACAGTTTCAATTTCATTGCTTGTGATAGGTTTGTTCATATTTTCTATTTCTTCCTGGTTCAGTCTTAGAAGGTTATCCCTTTCTAAGAATTTGTCCATTTCTTCCAGATTGTCCATTTTATTGGCCTAGAGTTGCTTGTAGTAGTCTCTTAGGATGCTTTGTATTCCTGTGGTGTCTGTTGTAACTTCTGCTTTTTCACTTCTAATTTTGTTGATTTGCGTCCTCTCCCTCTTTTTCTGGAGTCTGGCTAAAGGTTGATCATTTTTGCTTATCTTCTCAAAGAACCAGCTTTTAGTTTTATTGATCTTTGCTTTCGTTTTCTTTGTTTCTATTTCATTTATTTCTGCTCTGATCTTTATGATTTCTTTCCTTCTACTAACTTTGGGTTTTGTTCTTCTTTCTCTAGTTCCTCTAGGTGTAAGGTTAGATTGTTTATTTGAGATTTTTCTTGTTTCTTGAGGTAGGCTTGTATTGCTATAAACTTCCCTCTTAGAACTCCTTTTGCTGCATCCCATAGGTTTTGGATCATCGTGTTTTTGTTGTCATTTGTCTCTAGGTAGTTTTTGATTTCCTCTTTGATTTCTTCAGTGATCTCTTGGTTATTTAGTAACGTATTGTTTAGCCTCCATGTGTGTGTGTTTTTTACGGTTTTTTCCGTGTAATTGATTTCTAATCTCATAGCATTGTGGTCGGAACAGCTGCTTGATATGATTTCAGTTTTCTTAAATTTACTGAGGCTTTATCTGTGACCCAAGATGTGATCTATCCTGGAGAATGTTCCGTGTGCAGTTGAGAAGAACGTGTAATCTGCTGTTTTTGGATGGAATGTCCTATAAATATCAACTAACTCTATCTGGTCTATTGTGTCATTTAAAGCTTGTGTTTCCTTATTAATTTTCTGTCTGGCTGATCTCCACTGGTGTAAGTGAGCTGTTAAAGTCCCCCGCTATTATTGTGTTACTGTCGATTTCCTCTTTTATAGCTGTTAGCAGTTGCCTTATACATTGAGCTGCTCCTATTTTGGGTACATATATATTTATAATTGTTATATCTTCTTCTTGGATTGGTCCCCTGACCATTATGTAGTGTCTTTCCTTGTCTCTTGTAACATTCTTTATTTTAAAGTCTATTTTATCTGATATGAGTATTGCTACTCCAGCTTTCTTTTGATTTTCATTTGCATAGAATATATTTTTCCATCGCCTCACTTTGAGTCTGTATGTGTCCCTAGGTCTGAAATGGATCTCTTGTAGACAGCATATATATGGGTCTTGTTTTTGTATCCATTCAGCGAGCCTGTGTCTTTTGGTTGGAACATGTAGTGCATTCACGTTTAAGGTAATTATCGATATGTATGTTCCTACTACTATTTTCTTAATTGTTATGGGTTTGTCTTGGTGGGTCCTTTTCTTCTCTTGTGTTTCCCACTTAGAGAAGTTCCTTTAGCATTTGGTGTAGAGCTGGTTTCATGGTGCTGAATTCTCTTAGCTTTTGCTTGTCTGTAAGGCTTTTGATTTCTCCATCAAATCTGAATGAGCTCTTTACAGGGTGGAGTACTCTTGGTTGTAGGTTCTTCCCTTTCATCACTTTAAATTTATCATGCCACTTCCTTCTGGCTTGTAGATTTTCTGCTGAGAAATCAGTTGTTATCCTTATGGGAGTTCCCTTGTATGTTATTTGTCATTTTTCCCTCGCTGCTTTCAATCATTTTTCTTTGTCGTTAATTTTTGTCAATTTGATTGCTATGTGTCTTGTCATTTTTCTCCTTTGGTTTATCCTGCCTGGGACACTCTGTGCTTCTGGACTTGGGTGGCTATTTCTTTTCCCATGCTAGGGAAGTTTTTGACCATAATCTCTTCAAATATATTCTCGGGTCCTTTCTCTCTCTCTTCTCCTTCTGGGACCCCTATAATGCGAATGTTGTTGCGTTTAATGTTGTGCCAGAGGACTCTTGGGGTGTCTTCGTTTGTTTTCATTCTTTTTCTTTATTCTGTTCCATGGCAGTGATTTCCACCTTTCTGTCTTCCAGGTCACTTATCCGTTCTTCTGCCACAGTTATTCTGCTACTGATTCCTTCTAGTGTATTTTTCATTTCAGTTATTCCATTGTTCACCTCTGTTTGTTTGTTCTTTAATTCTTCTAGGTGTTTGTTCCTTAATTCTTCTAGGTCTTTGTTAAACATTTCTTGCATCTTCTCGATCTTTGCCTCCTTTCTTTTTCCAAGGTCTTGGCTCAACTTCACTATCATTATTCTGAATTCTTTTTCTGGAAGGTTCCCTATCTCCACCTCATTTCGTTTTTTTTCTGGGGTTTTATCTTGTTCCTTGATCTGGTATAAAGTCCTCTGCCTTTTCATTTTGTCTATCTTTCTGTGAATGTGGTTTTCCTTCCACAGGCTGCAGAATTGTAGTTCTTCTTGCTTCTGCTGTCTGCTCTCCGGTGGATGAGTCTATCTTAGAGGCTTGTGCAAGCTTCCTGATGGGAGGGACTGGTGGTGGGTAGAGCTGGGTGTTGCTTTGGTGGGCAGAGCTTTAATCCGCTTGTCTACGGATTAAATAAAACTTTAATAAAAAGTTTAATCCGCTTGTCTGCTGATGCATGGGGCTGGGTTCCCTCCCTGTTGGTTGTTTGGCCTGAGGCGACCCAGCCCTGGAGCCTACCTTGCTCTTGGTGGGGCTAATGGCGGACTCTGGGAGGGCTCACACCAAGGAGTATTTCCCAGAACTTCTGCTGCCAGTGTCGTTGTCCTCACGGTGAGCCACAGCCACAGCCACCACCTGCCTCTGCAGGAGACCCTCTAAAAGTAGCAGGTAGTTCTGGTCATTCTCCTACAGGGTCACTGCTCCTTCCCCTGGGTCCTGATGTGCACACTACTTTGTGTGTGCCCTCCAAGAGTGGAGTATCTGAGTGGAGTTGAGACTCTGAGACTCTGTGTGGAGTTGCACAGACTCTGGGTCCTGTGAAGCTTCGATGTTTTGTGATTCTAGAAATCCTATAGGAGACGGTCCACAGCAGGTGACGCTAATGTTGTCAGTAGAGGTGTTGAAGCCAAAGATCTGCAGTTCCAACTAGAGGTGCCGATGTACATACAGGACAAAATCATCTCGTGTGAATGTAGTTCAGGCATGTTTAAGATGAATGCAGTCATGTTAATGCCTACCATATTCTATCTTGAGCCTCTCCTCAGGGACCCCCTCCTCAGTTCCTGAGGCTCCTGTAAGTCATGTACAGGGGACTGGAGAGTGGGCTCTGTCCAGTCTGAGCCCTGAGTTACCCTGTGTGTATCTTAGGATACTTTGTATTTCTGTGGTGTCTGTTGTAACATCATCTCTTTCATTTCAGATTTATTTGGGCCCTCTCTTTTTAAAAAAACATACTACTGTTGTCTTTTATTCTCTACAGAAGCTTAATAAGTGTTTGATCTACTATCCTTACCCTATGTATACTTTTTGCAGTGAGATTTTTACTTTTCTTTGTTTCCTTGTTACTATCAATAATTAGTGAGACTTCTTTTAAGCTACCTTCAACATTGCTTATAAAGCTGCTTTATTAGTGATGACAGAGCCTTAATGGAAGTCATGTTCTGGTTGTAAATTAGAATGCAATGTGCCAGCAAATAGCCCCTTAAGTTTATGTCTCATTACTTCTTGTTCTTTTTTTAATTTAATTTTTATTTTTTGTCAGAGCAAATTTAATTAAAATGTTTTGTTTCTTCTAGGTGTGAAAGATGTGGTTCTTTTAAACATATACATATATCTATTCTTCTTTGGATCATTTTCCCATGTAGGTTATGACACGATGTTGAGTAGTCTTGTCTTGGTATTACGTAGGTCTTTGGTGATTACATATTTCACATGTGTTTCTATATCTATCTTAACCCCAATATCCTAATGTATCCAATCCTCACACCTTTCCATTTGGTGAACCATAAGTTTGTTTAATGAATCTGTGATTGCATTTCTCTGTGGAAATATCTTCATTGGTATCAATGTTTAGCTAAGACCTATAAGTGATATTATAGGATATGTGTCTTTTGCTTTCTGACTTAGTACAATTTGCCTGATTACCTCAAGAATCATACATGGTGCTGCAAATGGCACTGTTTCATTTTTTTCCCTGGCTAATATTCCATCTGTACGTGTACCAGTTCTTCTTTGGGCACGCACCTCTTGATGGACTTTCTGGTTGCCTCCATGTCTTGGCTATTGTAATACTGCTGCAATGCACATTTGCTTGTCTGTGTCTTTCCAGTTATGTCTTCTTATGTTATAGGCCAAGGAGTGGGCTTGCTGTATCATATGGTAGCTCAGTGTGTATGTTTTATAGGCACCACCATTCAGTTCTCATTAGTGGCTCTTTCCAGGTTACGTCCCACTTAAAATTGAGGGTATGCATTTCTCCAAAACACCTTCAATATTTATTGTTTGTAGTTTTCTTGCTGATGGTCATTCTAACAGGTGCGAGCTGATACCTATCTGTGATTGAATTTGCATGTGTCCCATAATCTGTTAAAACTGAGCTTTAAAGCATGCCCTTTTTATTTATCAAACTGTGATTACAGCTTAGTTCTTCAAAGTGTTTTCTTAAAGTAAGTGTCACATTTTGAAAATTTTTGGCCATTACCTCCCTCAAGACATTTTGAGGGCACGTTTCATTTATGGCCCTGAAGTACTTGTTCATATGAAGTGACCATTAGCACAGGTTTTAAAGCTGCTTTTGCAGGTAACGGCCAGAGGGTGGCAGTCTTTCTACGTTCCCAATCTGGTAAATAGGGAAAGAGACCTTCAGCCCCAAGAGTGTCCAGCTTTATTTCTCATCCAGCTGTGGGTCTAGATATGGTCACACCAGGTTGCATCACAGCCCCGGAACGAATTATGTAAAAATTTCTCCCTCTATCACTGTCTTTGTTTTTTGGGATTTTAAAGTAATTTATTTTTATAATGGGGTTTACCTGATTTTCACTGCTGTGTTTATGCCCCTTTACACCCACTTGATTCACTTACAGAGAGACATCAATACATAGGTTTTAAGATTATTACTAGTCAGATATATACTTGTTCGTTGAATAGGGGATGTTGCATCCACTTCACTGAGCAAGGAATAGGTCTTGTCTATTACATATTGGTTTTATGGATCGGTATTTGAGCTAATATGAAACCCTTGATTTATGCATCACCCAACCTCACCTTTCCCGTTAAGCAGCCATAGTGTGTTTTCTAAATGTGTGACTCTGTTCTGTTTTGTAATTCAGTTCAAGTGTAACGGTTTTTACATTCCCTCTATAAGTGATACCTTATGAGAAGTGTCCTTTTCTGTGTGACTTATTTCACTTAGAATCGTCGTACCTAAATCCACTCATCATGCTGCTACTAGCCTTATGACATTGATTTCATGGCTGAGTGATATTCCATTGTACATAAGGACCACAACTTCTTTATCCATTTTTCTCTTTCCTGGGATATTTAAGTTGGAATGAAGTGGAGGTCCTTGTCAACAGAGCAGCCCTAAACTTTGGGGTGCTTGTGTCTTGCTGATTTTTCATTTTCCCAATTTATACCCCCATGAGTGGAAGTGCCCTATGCTCTCTAAGCTGTGTTTTTTAGATGTTTCAGGACACACCGTACATTTCTCCAGAGTGGTTGTTGGCAATTTACATCCCGCCCATCAGTGTAGCAAGGCTCCCATTTCTCCATGGCCTGTTATGCATTTCTGGTTTTGACACGTTTTTCAGCATGGCCCTTTTGACCGATGGGAAGCGAGACTTCTTTGTAGCGCTGATTTGCTTTTCCAGGTTGCTTGGTTGGCCAAAAAGGGCGTATGCGTTTTTTCCTGAATATATTCAGGAAAAAACGCATACGCCCTTTTTGGCCAAGGGCATCATTGTCAACGTTTTGCCGCTTTTCATGTGCTTTAAAGGCGATTCGACTCTACCTCCTGAAATCTGTTTCCTGCAATTCTGCCTTGATTTCAAATCCTCTTCTTTGCCTTCCCTCAATATATTTGTGGACGAGAGTTATCATTTATAACTCTGCAGGTTTGTGAATTGCAGTGCCCTGAAGCTCCATTTTACAACTCGCTTTTTTGGGAGCTGGCCGCAAAAGCGCAGGATGGCTTCAGGCCCTGTTCTGGTTCCGGGGTCCGGGTGAGCCTGTGGTTAATTCTTCTTCCTGATGGGAAAATAGAGTGACCTGTGCCTGTCACAACACCAAGAGCTAGTCTCTCACTGGTTCCCCGTCTACCCGTTCAACCTCAGGACTAATTGCAACCTGTACGGAACAGGAGGTTAAAGGTGCTGATGCTCCAAGTAGGGAGATTGTTAGTAAAGCGGCTGGAATGGCGAACCCGGGCACAAGGAGAAGAGAAATGAGGTGCGTTTTACAAACCTTTCCCCATCACATGATGTACCATCTTTTTGTTTTCTCATGCATGTTTTCGATGTAGGAAGATGCCCTTGAACCTGGACATTTGGGACCCATGCGATGGGTACCACGCAGTATTACTTTAAAGGGTCTGCGTTTGCTCACCCAACCTCACCAAACCTCTCAGCCCCAAGAGTGTCCACCCTTATGTCTCATCCAGCTGTGGGTCTAGATATGGTCAATCCAGGTTGCATCACATCCCCTGATCGCATTGTTTAAGAATTTCGCTCTCTTTCACTGTCTTTGTTTCATGGGTTTTTCAAAGTAATTTATTTTTATAATGGGGTTTAGCTGCTTTTCCCTGCTGTGTTTATGCCGCTTTACACCCACTTGACACACTAACAGAGAGATATCAATACATAGGTTTTAAGATTATTACTAGTCAGATATATTCTTGTGCGGTGAATAGGGCGTGTTGAGTCCAGTTCTCTGAGCAAGGAGTAGGTCTTGTCTATTACATATTGGGTTTATGGAACGGTATCTGAGCTAATTTGAAACCCTTGTTTTATGTATCACCCCACCTCACCTTTCCCGTTAAGCAGCCATAGTGTGTTTTCTGCATGTGTGACTCTGTTCTGTTTTGTAATTCAGTTCAAGTGTAAAGGTTTTTACTTTCCCTGTATAAGTGATACCTTATGAGAAGTGTCCTTTTCTGTGTGACGTATTTCACTTAGAATCGTCGTACCTAAATCCACTCATCATGCTACTATTGGCCTTATGACATTGATTTCATGGCTGAGTGATATTCCATTGTACATAAGGGCCACAACTTCTTTATTCATTTTTCTCTTTCCTGGGATATTTAAGGTGGAATGAAGTGGAAGTCCTTGTCACCAGAGCAGCCCTAAACTTTGGGGTGCTTGTGTCTTGCTGATTTTTCATTTTCCCAATTTATACCCCCATGAGTGGAAGTGCCCTATGCTCTCTAAGCTGTGTTTTTTAGATGTTTCAGGACTCACCGTACACTTCTCCAGAGTGTCTGTTGGCAATTTACATCCCGCCCATCAGTGTAGCAAGGCTCCCATTTCTCCATGGCCTGTCCTGCATTTCTGGTTTTGACACATTTTTCAGCATGGCCCTTTTGACCGATGGGTAGCGAGTCTTCTTTGTAGCCCTGATTTGCCTTTCCAGGTTGCTTGGTTGGCCAAATAGGGCGTATGCGTTTTTTCCTGAATATATTCAGGAAAAAACGCATACGCCCTTTTTGGCCAAGGGCATCATTGTCAACGTTTTGCCGCTTTTCATGTGCTTTAAAGGCGATTCGAATCTACCTCCTGAAATCTGTTTCCTGCAATTCTGCCTTGATTTCAAATCCTCTTCTTTGCCTTCCCTCAATATATTTGTGGACGAGAGTTATCATTTATAACTCTGCAGGTTTGTGAATTGCAGTGCCCTGAAGCTCCATTTTACAACTCGCTTTTTTGGGAGCTGGCCGCAAAAGCGCATGATGGTTTCACGCCCTGTTCTGGTTCCGGGGGGCAGGCTGAGCCTGTGGTTAATTCTTCTTCCTGATTGGAAAATAGAGTGACCTGTGCCTGTGTCCACACCAAGAGCTAGTCTCTCATTGGTTCCCCGTCTTCCCGTTCATCCTCAGGACAAATTGCAACCTGTACGGAACAGGAGGTTAAAGGTGCTGATGCTCCAAGTAGGGAGATTGCTAGTAAAGTGGCTGGAATGGGGAACCCGGGCACAAGGAGATGAGAAATGAGGTGCGTTTTAGAAACCTTTCCCCATCACACGGTGTACCATCCTCTAGGATTCTCATGCATGTTTTCGATGTAGGAAGATGCCCTTGAACCTGAAGATTTGGGACCCATGGGACGGGTACCACGCAGTATTACTTTAAAGGGTCGGCGTTTGCTCACCCAACCTCACCAAACCTCTCAGCCCCAAGAGTGTCCACCCTTATGTCTCATCCAGCTATGGGTCTAGATATGGTCAATCCAAGTTGCATCACAGCCCCTGAAAGCATTGTGTAAGAATTTCTCTCTCTTTCACTGTCTTTGTTTCATGGGTGTTTCAAAGTAATTTATTTTTATAATGGGGTTTAGCTGCTTTTCACTGCTGTGTTTATGCCGCTTTACACCCACTTGACACACTAACAGAGAGATATCAATACATAGGTTTTAAGATTATTACTAGTCAGATATATTCTTGTGTGGTGAATAGGGCGTGTTGAGTCCAGTTCTCTGAGCAAGGAGTAGGTCTTGTCTATTACATATTGGGTTTCTGGAACGGTATATGAGCTAATTTGAAACCCTTGTTTTATGTATCACCCCACCTCACCTTTCCCGTTAAGCAGCCATAGTGTGTTTTCTGCATGTGTGACTCTGTTCTGTTTTGTAATTCAGTTCAAGTGTAAAGGTTTTTACTTTCCCTGTATAAGTGATACCTTATGAGAAGTGTCCTTTTCTGTGTGACGTATTTCACTTAGAATCGTCGTACCTAAATCCACTCATCATGCTGCTATTGGCCTTATGACATTGATTTCATGGCTGAGTGATATTCCATTGTACATAAGGGCCACAACTTCTTTATTCATTTTTCTCTTTCCTGGGATATTTAAGGTGGAATGAAGTGGAAGTCCTTGTCACCAGAGCAGCCCTAAACTTTGGGGTGCTTGTGTCTTGCTGATTTTTCATTTTCCCAATTTATACCCCCATGAGTGGAAGTGCCCTATGCTCTCTAAGCTGTGTTTTTTAGATGTTTCAGGACTCACCGTACACTTCTCCAGAGTGTCTGTTGGCAATTTACATCCCGCCCATCAGTGTAGCAAGGCTCCCATTTCTCCATGGCCTGTCCTGCATTTCTGGTTTTCCACATTTTTCAGCATGGCCCTTTTGACCGATGGGTAGCGAGTCTTCTTTGTAGCCCTGATTTGCCTTTCCAGGTTGCTTGGTTGGCCAAATAGGGCGTATGCGTTTTTTCCTGAATATATTCAGGAAAAAACGCATACGCCCTTTTTGGCCAAGGGCATCATTGTCAACGTTTTGCCGCTTTTCATGTGCTTTAAAGGCGATTCGAATCTACCTCCTGAAATCTGTTTCCTGCAATTCTGCCTTGATTTCAAATCCTCTTCTTTGCCTTCCCTCAATATATTTGTGGACGAGAGTTATCATTTATAACTCTGCAGGTTTGTGAATTGCAGTGCCCTGAAGCTCCATTTTACAACTCGCTTTTTTGGGAGCTGGCCGCAAAAGCGCATGATGGTTTCACGCCCTGTTCTGGTTCCGGGGGGCAGGCTGAGCCTGTGGTTAATTCTTCTTCCTGATTGGAAAATAGAGTGACCTGTGCCTGTGTCCACACCAAGAGCTAGTCTCTCATTGGTTCCCCGTCTTCCCGTTCATCCTCAGGACAAATTGCAACCTGTACGGAACAGGAGGTTAAAGGTGCTGATGCTCCAAGTAGGGAGATTGCTAGTAAAGTGGCTGGAATGGGGAACCCGGGCACAAGGAGATGAGAAATGAGGTGCGTTTTAGAAACCTTTCCCCATCACACGGTGTACCATCCTCTAGGATTCTCATGCATGTTTTCGATGTAGGAAGATGCCCTTGAACCTGAAGATTTGGGACCCATGGGACGGGTACCACGCAGTATTACTTTAAAGGGTTGGCGTTTGCTCACCCAACCTCACCAAACCTCTCAGCCCCAAGAGTGTCCACCCTTATGTCTCATCCAGCTATGGGTCTAGATATGGTCAATCCAAGTTGCATCACAGCCCCTGAAAGCATTGTGTAAGAATTTCTCTCTCTTTCACTGTCTTTGTTTCATGGGTGTTTCAAAGTAATTTATTTTTATAATGGGGTTTAGCTGCTTTTCACTGCTGTGTTTATGCCGCTTTACACCCACTTGACACACTAACAGAGAGATATCAATACATAGGTTTTAAGATTATTACTAGTCAGATATATTCTTGTGTGGTGAATAGGGCGTGTTGAGTCCAGTTCTCTGAGCAAGGAGTAGGTCTTGTCTATTACATATTGGGTTTCTGGAACGGTATATGAGCTAATTTGAAACCCTTGTTTTATGTATCACCCCACCTCACCTTTCCCGTTAAGCAGCCATAGTGTGTTTTCTGCATGTGTGACTCTGTTCTGTTTTGTAATTCAGTTCAAGTGTAACGGATTTTACATTCCCTCTATAAGTGATACCTTATGGGAAGTGTCCTTTGCTGTGTGACTTATTTCACTTAGAATTGTCGTACCTAAATCCACTCATCATGCTGCTACTAGCCTTATGACATTGATTTCATGGCTGAGTGATATTCCATTGTACATAAGGACCACAACTTCTTTATCCATTTTTCTCTTTCCTGGGATATTTAAGGTGGAATGAAGTGGAGGTCCTTGTCAACAGAGCATCCCTAAACTTTGGGGTGCTTGTGTCTTGCTGATTTTTAATTTTCCCAATTTATACCCCCATGAGTGGAAGTGCCCTATGCTCTCTAAGCTGTGTTTTTTAGATGTTTCAGGACTCACCGTACACTTCTCCAGAGTGGCTGTTGCCAATTTACATCCCGCCCATCAGAGTAGCAAGGCTCCCATTTCTCCATGGCCTGTCCTGCATTTCTGGTTTTGACACGTTTTTCAGCATGGCCCTTTTGACCGATGGGTAGCGAGTCTTCTTTGTAGCCCTGATTTGCCTTTCCAGGTTGCTTGGTTGGCCAAAAAGGGCGTATGCGTTTTTTCCTGAATATATTCAGGAAAAAACGCATACGCCCTTTTTGGCCAAGGGCATCTTTCTCAACGTTTTGCCGCTTTTCATGTGCTTTAAAGGCGATTCGAATCTACCTCCTGAAATCTGTTTCCTGCAATTCTGCCTTGATTTCAAATCCTCTGCTTTGCCTTCCCTCAATATATTTGTGGACGAGAGTTATCATTTATAACTCTGCAGGTTTGTGAATTGCAGTGCCCTGAACCTCCATTTTACAACTCGCTGATTTGGGAGCTGGCCGTAAAAGCGCATGATGGATTCCCGCCCTGTTCTTGTTCCGGGGGGCAGGCTGAGCCTGTGGTTAATTCTTCTTCCTGATGGGAAAATAGAGTGACCTGTGCATGTGTCCACACCAAGAGCTAGTCTCTCATTGGTTCCCCGTCTTCCCGTTCATCCTCAGGACAAATTGCAACCTGTACGGAACAGGAGGTTAAAGGTGCTGATGCTCCAAGTAGGGAGATTGCTAGTAAAGCGGCTGGAATGGCGAACCCGGGCACAAGGAGATGAGAAATGAGGTTCGTTTTAGAAACCTTTCCCCATCACACGGTGTACCATCTTCTGGGTTTCTCATGCATGTTTTCGATGTAGGAAGATGCCCTTGAACCTGGAGATTTGGATCCCATGGGACGGGTACTACGCAGTATTACTTTAAAGGGTCTGCGTTTGCTCACCCAACCTCACCAAACCTCTCAGCCCCAAGAGTGTCCACCCTTATGTCTCATCCAGCTGTGGGTCTAGATATGGTCCATCTAGGTTGCATCACAGCCCTTGAATGCATTGTGTAAGAATTTCTCTCTCTTTCACTGTGTTTGTTTCATGGGTTTTTCAAAATAATTTATTTTTATAATGGGGTTTAGCTGCTTTTCACTGCTGTGTTTATGCCGCTTTACACCCACTTGACACACTAACACAGAGATATCAATACATAGGTTTTAAGATTATTCCTAGTCAGATATATTCTCGTGCGGTGAATAGGGCGTGTTGAGTCCAGTTCTCTGAGCAAGGAGTAGGTCTTGTCTATTACATATTGGGTTTATGGAACGGTATCTGAGCTAATTTGAAACCCTTGTTTTATGTATCACCCCACCTCACCTTTCCCGTTAAGCAGACATAGTGTGTTTTCTGCATGTGTGACTCTGTTCTGTTTTGTAATTCAGTTCAAGTGTAACGGTTTTTACATTCCCTCTATAAGTGATACCTTATGAGAAGTGTCCTTTTCTGTGTGACTTATTTCACTTAGAATCGTCGTACCTAAATCCACTCATCATGCTGCTACTAGCCTTATGACATTGATTTCATGGCTGAGTGATATTCCATTGTACATAAGGACCACAACTTCTTTATCCATTTTTCTCTTTCCTGGGATATTTAAGGTGGAAGGAAGTGGAGGTCCTTGTCAACAGAGCAGCCCTAAACTTTGGGGTGCTTGTGTCTTGCTGAGTTTTCATTTTCCCAATTTATACCCCCATGAGTGGAAGTGCCCTATGCTCTCTAAGCTGTGTTTTTTAGGTGTTTCAGGACACACCGTACACTTCTTCAGAGTGGCTGTTGGCAATTTACATCCCGCCCATCAGTGTAGCAAGGCTCCCATTTCTCCATGGCCTGTCCTGCATTTCTGGTTTTGACACGTTTTTCAGCATGGCCCTTTTGACCGATGGGTAGCGAGTCTTCTTTGTAGCCCTGATTTGCCTTTCCAGGTTGCTTGGTTGGCCAAAAAGGGCGTATGCGTTTTTTCCTGAATATATTCAGGAAAAAACGCATACGCCCTTTTTGGCCAAGGGCATCATTGTCAACCTTTTGCTGCTTTTCATGTGCTTTAAAGGCGATTCGAATCTACCTCCTGAAATCTGTTTCCTGCAATTCTGCCTTGATTTCAAATCCTCTTCTTTGCCTTCCCTCAATATATTTGTGGACGAGAGTTATCATTTATAACTCTGGAGGTTTGTGAATTGCAGTGCCCTGAAGCTCCATTTTACAACTCGCTTTTTTGGGAGCTGGCCGCAAAAGCGCAGGATGGCTTCAGGCCCTGTTCTGGTTCCGGGGGGCAGGCTGAGCCTGTGGTTAATTCTTCTTCCTGATGGGAAAATAGAGTGACCTCTGCCTGTGTCCACACCAAGAGCTAGTCTCTCATTGGTTCCCCCTCTTTCCGTTCATCCTCAGGACAAATTGCAAGCTGTACGGACCAGGAGGTTAAAGGTGCTGATTCTCCATGGAGGGAGATTGCTACTAAAGAGGCTGGTATGGCGAACCCGAGCACAAGGAGATGAGAAATGAGGTGCGTTTTAGAAACCTTTCCCGATCACACGGTGTACCACCTTCTGGGTTTCTCATGCATGTTTTCGATGTAGGAAGATGCCCTTGAACCTGGAGATTTGTAAACCATGAGTTGGGTAACAGGCAATATTACTTTAAAGGCTCTGCGTTTGCTCCCCCAACCTCACCAAGCCTCTCAGCCCCGAGAGTGTCCACCCTTATGTCTCATCCAGCTGTGGGTCTAGATATGGTCAATCCAGGTGGCATCATAGCCCCTGAACGAATTTTGTAAGAATTTCTCTCTCTTTCACTGTCTTTGTTTCACGGGTTTTTAAAAGTAATTTATTTTTATAATGGGGTTTAGCTGCTTTTCACGGCTGTGTTTATGCCGCTTTACACCCACTTGACTCACTTCCAGAGAGATATCAATACATAGGTTTTACAATTCTGACTAGTCAGATATGTTCTCTTGCGGTGAATAGGGGTTGTTGAGTCCAGTTCACTGAGCAAGGAGTAGGTCTTGTCTATTACATATTGGATTTATGGAACGTTATCTGAGCTAATTTGAAATCCTTGTTTTATGCATCACCCCACCTCACCTTTCCCGTTAAGCAACCATAGTGTGTTTCCTAAATGTGTGACTCTGTTCTGTTTTGTAATTCAGTTCAAGTGTAACGGTTTTTACATTCCCTCTATAAGTGATACCTTATGAGAAGTGTCCTTTTCTGTGTGACTTATTTCACTTAGAATCGTCGTACCTAAATCCACTCATCATGCTGCTACTACCCTTATGATATTGATTTCACGCCCGGGTGATATACAATTGTACATATGGACCACAACTTCTTTATCCATTTTTCTCTTTCCTTGCATATTGAAGGTGGAATTAAGTGGAGGTTCTTGTCAACAGAGCAGCCCTAAAGTTTGGGGTGCCTGTGTCTTGCTGAGTTTTAGTTTTCCCAATTTATACGCCCATGAGTGGATGTGCCCCTTTCTCTCTAGCTGTGTTTTTTAGATGTTTTAGGAAACACCATACCCTTCTCCAGAGTCATCATTGGCAATTTACACCCCACCCATCAGTGTAACAAGGCTCCCTTTCCTCCATGGCCTCTCCTGCATTTCTTGTTTTTACACTTTTTTAGGAAGGCCATTTTGACTGATGGGAAGTCAGAGTTCTTTGTAGTGCTGAATTGCATTTCCGGCTTGCTTGGTTGGCCAAAAAGGGCCTATGGGTTTTTTCCTGAATTCATTCAGAAAAAAACGCATATGCTCTTTTTGGCCAAGTGCATCATTGTCGACGTTTTGCCGCTTTTCATGTGCTTTAGGGGTGATTCAAATCTAACTCCTGAAATCTGTTTCCTGCAATTCTGCCTTGATTTCAAATCCTCTTCTTTGCCTTCCCTCAATATATTTGTGGACGAGAGTTATCATTTACAAATCTGCAGATTTGTTAATTGCAGTGCCCCTGAGCTCCATTTTTCACCTCGCTTTTTTGGGAGCTTTCCGCAGATCCGCTCGTTTGCTTCTGGCCCTACTCTGGTTCCCGGTGGCAGGCTAAGCCTTTGCTTAATTCTTCTTCCTGACTGGAAAGTAGAGTGACATGTGCCTCTCCGAACACCTAGGGCTTGGCTCTCTTTGTTTCTCCTCCTTCCCCTTCTTCCTTTGGACAAATTCCAATTTCTGTGCAACTGGATGTTGAAGGTGCTGACATCCTCAAGTGGGGAGATTTTAAGGAAAAAGGCTGGAGGGGTGAACCCAACAACCAGGAAATTAGGAGTTTTGGTGCCTTTTCCAAAATCTTCCTGATCCAACCGTGTTCCATCTTCTGGGTGTCACAGGCATGTTTTAGCTGTAGGAAAGGTCCCGTGTATGTAAGGAGAACACAAGGGATTTTTCCAAATCAGTGTCTCCCCGAACTCCAATCTGGGGAATTTTTAAGCTACTGGTACATGTGTGTTCATTAAGGGACTTGGGCCGTAGGCAGAGTCCGAACTTTAGATGATTGAAGTCTTCAGGTTCAGAAACGCTCACCATCGGCCTCCTTTAGTTTCCATTTTATCTGTAGTTGATAGATGATGTCGATATAGATATCTATTGTTTTTCAGATTATTTCCCCTCAGGGGTCATTACAAAATATTGAGTATAGTTCCTTGTGCTATACAGTAGTTCCTTGTTGATGATATATTTTATACATAGCAGTGTGTATATGTTAATCTGAAACTGTTAATTTATCCCTCCTCCCACCTTTCCCTTTTGGTAATAAAAAATATAAGATTTTATACTTCTCAGAAATCTAGGAGCTGAAAGAGAGGTATCATTTTCAATGGAAAATCATTCCAAACAAGGTTGAAACTTCAACCAAGATTATTAGATGTACATCCTTGGAAAGAAATCACTGCATTTCTCTACTGTTGACCTGACAAATAAGACAAACCCCTCCACTGAACTTGCTTATAATAAAGTGATGGAAATATCAAATGGAAGTGTTAGAAACATCTTATTTTACACGAGCCTTATACACTGCTCTATGTTAATTACAGTTTGGCTCACACATCTGTTCATTGAAGTTACAATGTTCTCAAATTCTGTTACTGATCCTGCAGAGTGGGCCCCAACAAGGGTCTCCCTGCCCAGTGTCATTGGAGCCAACAGATCGAGACTGACTTTGGTTCAGAAGCAAAGGAAAACTTTATATTTTGATCAGAGAATGGAGAGGTGAGAGTGTGTGCTCCCCTGCGGGTTGTGGGCCGGGCTGCTGTGTAGGGATCCTGTCAGCATCAGCGGGAGGGAGGGGGCGGAGCTCTCGAGGGCCGGGTTGCCTGGAGCTCAGGCTCTATGTCGCAGAGTCTGCACGGGGCCCCACGAGCTGAGGTGTCGGCCCAGCCATTTTGCACTAGGAAATCGGGTCTGAAGTGTCGGGTGTGGGACCTCTGCATGTGGAAACCTAGGAGCAAGTGAAATTAGACAAAGCACAAAGGAAAAAATGGTTAGACTTTATTTTATTGCCCAGATTCTATTTTTATCTCCCAGGAATTTTTAATGGGCTTTGCCAGTGACAAAGCCCTCCTCTGCCTTTTGTCCCATTCCTCATTCTTGAGGCGCTGAGGGTGCAGACACGTCTTCTGTAAATGCTTCATGCTGAGTTGAGTGTCCTCATACCCGGGGGGAGGGGCAGGACTTCTCCCCAGCAGCCTCCAGGTGAGGTTGATTGTCCGCAGGCCTCCTCCCTCACTGCTCGTCTGCCTGGGCACCAGCATTGGAAGTTTTATAGATTCTAATGACCTTTAAGGGTCCAGGAAAGAGATGTGCAGAGACGCTGGGGGGGTGGGCGGTTTTACCCTGCTCCACATTGGTTCGGCCCCCTTAGGCTGATGGTTTCTGCCAGCCTAGATGCTCTGACCAGTAGTCTGTGCTTTCTTCAGTTAGGCCACTGAATTAACGTACAAACAGCACCAGGTGTCAGAGCCCTGCTTGCTCAACTCCCAGACAGTCCAGGGCCGGTGGTGATCCAGGACCATGACGGCCACTCAGTCAACGGCCTTTTGAAGTAGCCAGGTGTAGAGCCGGTCTCATTGGCCGCCATCACTGCAGTGTCTGCAGGCTTTTCTATGGTGGCAGCGTTATTTATGGTTCCCCTGCCAAGTTTATTAGCTCCGCTCTGGGTGCAGTAAGTCCTGTAAGCAATAGTCTGCTCTTTTGGGGCACACTCTTGTTGTTTTCTGAGAGAAGCTCCAGGTAAAGTGATGGTCACACGAGTCGTCATGGGGGCCCATTGCCCCAGGTTGTCTCTCTGGAGGTTGGTGTTGGAGGGCCTCCTCACTTGAGGTCATTGTGCCCACGGAGCAATCCCTGCAACTTCAGGGCATGGTGGGTGGTTAGGATCACCAAGTGGCGTCCTTTTCCCTTAGGAGGGAGCTGGCCTTGCGGGCTGCTGATTTCCAGGTTTTTAGATACCCCCAGTATCCTGGTCGGATGGGGTGGCTGGCCAATGCCTGGAGGGCATTCTTGCATTGTTCCATTTCAAGTGGTCCCAGTTTTTGCACTAATACTCCAAGGGCGATTCGCCTTGGACCAGGAATGTAAAGGTCAAAGGGTTTAGCTAACTTAGGGAGGTCCAGGGCCAGGGTCTGAATTGACTGCTCTTTCCATTCTTGAAAGGCCGCTTCTGGATTCTATTCAAAAGGATCATCATCTTTTCCTTTCAGTGATTCATATAGAGGCCCAGCTATTAGACTGTAGTTAGGGATCCAGATGCAGCAAACCCCGGTCTCCCCAGGAACCCCTAAGCTGTCTTCTAGTTTCAGGAAAGGTGAGGCTGCAAATGGCTTCTTCCCTTTCCTGGGGTGGGCTTCTCCGACCTTCTGTGCGAATGAAGCCCAGGAAGGCCACCTTAGTTTGTGATATTTGAGCCTTTTCCTTGGACACCTTCTATCTTTTATTGGCTAGGTAGTTCAGAGGCCTCCTTAGTCGGGCTGGTGATCAGAATGTCATCTGCATATTGAAGGAGGGTTCCCTTCTCCAGAGGTAGATCTTTTAGGTCTTTAGCTAACGTTTCCCCAAAGATGGTGTGGGAATTTTTGAACCCCTGGGGCAGGACGGCCCAGCAGTATTGTTTTTGTTGTAGGTTGAGTCCTGCCACTCACAGCCAAAATTTCTTGTGACTCTGGGACTAATGGAATACAGAAGAAGGCATCATTGAAGTCTAATACAGAATGCCATGTCCTGGTGGATGGTAGAATGACCAGCAGGGTGTAGGAATTAGGAACTACTAGATGTATATCCTCTGTGGCTTCACTGACTGTCCTGGCGTCCTCTACCAGGTCCCCAGCAGCCCACGGGGCTCTTGTGGTCAGGCCCCTCCCAGGATATGGAGCTCACCTGGGCAGGTACCCAGCGGCCCACGGGGCTCTGGTGGTTAGGCCGCTCCCAGGATATTGAGCTCACCTGGGCAGGTACCCAGCAGCCCATGGGGCCCTCATGGTCAGGCCCCTCCCAGGATATGGAGCTCACCTGGGCAGGTACGCAGCAGCCCACGGGGCTCTCGTGGGCAGGCCCCTCCCTGGATATGGAGCTCCCGTGGACAGGTACCCCGGCAGGGCTGGGCACACAGGAACCGTGCACATAGCCCTCATTGCAGAGCACCCCCAGCACCCCTGTCACTCAGAGCTGACACAGAGCACCTCAGAGCAGAGCTTGAACTAACAAACAGCAGCTCCAACAGGTCTGTGGCCCTAGGCTTCACTCTGTGCGGCCTCCCTCTGCCTGGTCTTCCAGGGGCTTCCACTGCAGCCGGGGTACCAGGCCTCTGTCTCCACCCACCACCCCTCCTCTCCCTGACTCCTGGGTTCCTCTCATTAGCAGAGGGTCTTCTTGAAGTTGTCTCCCACTCATGGACCAGATAAAATGATTCGAAAACAAGCCAGGGCTGCCTCCCCTTATCTATCCTGACTCTCGGGACCCTACACCTGTTCCTTGGATCTGGCCGGTGCAGCAAGGCCCATTTTCTGCAACTCTGAGTCCCTGAGGGGCGAGGATTGGCTGACCTGGGCAGCCTGACCCGGCCGGCCAGCCCTTCCCAGGTGTGCCTGGGTTGAGGTCAATATAAACACCCCTCCAGGCAGCAAAAGCCTCTGCAGCTGTGCCTGACGCCATATTCTCTGCCCCGTCAGCAGTCTCGGGGTTGGGCTGGTGGGAGGGAGTAGGGCCCATGGCTCTATGAGTGGCCCAGTGTGACTGGGGCTCTGCTGGACTTTCTGCAGGAGTTGCCGGGCTGCCACCTGCTAAAGAAGAGGATGTGTCACCCATACTTGCTGCTGGAATTTCTCCCCGGGCAGAGGTGAGGAAGGAAAAAAGCAGTGGGGGCCGGGACAGGAGGGGTACCTCAGGCAGGGAAATGGAAAGCTTCCAGACGAGCGCCCGGGGCCAGGACCATCCTGGCTGGCCTGCAGGCACCAAGTCGGCCTGCGTGCTGTCGCTGGTGTGACTCCAAGCCCCTTCCTCTAGTTTTTAAAGTCTTTGCACACATTCAGGTGTTTTACCTGGGAAGGGTGGGAAAAGTTCAGCAGCAGCTGGCCTGGGGCTCAGCTCACGTTTACTCAGAGACGCCTCCTCACGGTCCCCCAGCTTTGCAATGAGGACGCTCCTCGTGTGGGGGCTGCTGGCTGCATGGGAGATGATTCCCCACCTGTGACCAACTTCAGAATTGTTTACCACTGGAGCAAGTGCCCTGATAGGGTTTTCCTCTGTATGACCAGTGGGTTCTGTTTTTTTTTTTTTTTTTCTTTTTTGGTTCAAGGTAAGTTTTATTCCTCTTTTTGTATTTATGGATATAAGCATGGAAATAATTCATTCATATAAATACGTCTATGGGAAGGACAGAACTTTTTTTCTGTTTTATTTTTTTAAGTATTATTTATTTTTTAATTTTTGAATTTATTTTATTCATTTTTTTATACAGCAGGCTCTTATTGGTAACCTATTTTATACATATAAGTGTGTATATGTCAATCCCAGGCTCGCAATTCATCCCACCACCACCACCCTGCCACTTTCCCCCCTTGGTGTCCATACATTTGTTCTCTACATCTGTGTCTCTATTTCTGCCTTGCAAACCGGTTCATCTTTACCATTTTTCTAGGTTCCACATGTATGCGTTAATATACGATATTTGTTTTTCTCTTTCTGACTTACTTCACTCTGTATGACAGTCTCTAGATCTATCCACGTCTCTACAAATGACCCAATTTCATTCCTTTTTATGGCTGAGTAATATTCCATTTTATATATGTAGCACATCTTTTCTGTTCGTCTGTCTATGGGCATTTAGGTTGCTTCCATGACCTGGCTATTGTAAACAGTGCTGCAATGAATATTGTGGTGAATATGTCTTTTTGAATTATGGTTTTCTCTGGGTATATGGCCAGTAGTGGGATTGCTGGGTCATATGGTAATTCTATTTTTAGTCTTTTAAGGAACCTCCATACTGTTCTCCATCGTGACTGTATCAATTTACATTCCCACAAATAGTGTAAGAGGGTTCCCTTTTCTCCACACCCTCTCCAGCATTTGTTGCTTGTAGATTTTCTGATGATGCCCATTCTAACTCGTGTGAGGCGATACCTCATTGTAGTTTTGGTTTATATTTCTCTAATAATTAGTGATGTTGAGCAGCTTTTCATGTGCTTCTTGGTCATCTGTATGTCTTCTTGGGACAAATGTCTATTTACGTCATCTGCCCATTTTTGGATTGGGTTGTTTGTTTTTTTACTGTTGAGCTGCATGAGCTGTTTATATACATTGGAGATTAATCCTTTGTCCATTGATTCGTTTGCAAATATTTTCTCCCATTGTGAGGGTTGTCTTTTCGTCTTGTTTGTAGTTTCCTTTGCTTTGCAAAAGCTTTTAGGTTTCATTTGCTCCCATATGTTTATTTTTTTTTTATTCCATTACTCTAGGAGGTGGATCAAAAAAGATCTTGCTGTGATTTATGTCAAAGAGTATTCTTCCTATGTTTTCCTCTAAGAGTTTTATAGTGTCCGGTCTTACATTTCGGTCTCTAATCCATTTTGAGTTTATTTTTTGTGTATGGTGTTAGGGAGTGTTCTAATTTCATTCTTTTACATGTAGCTGTCCATTTTTCCCAGCACCACTTATTGAAGAGACTGTCTTTTCTCCTTTGTATACCCTTGCCTCCTTTGTCATAGATTAGTGGGCCATAGGTGTGTAGGTTTATCTCTGGGCTTTTTTTTTTTTCTTTTACATCTTTATTGGAGTATAATTGCTTTACACTTGTGTGTTAGTTTCTGCTGTATAAAAAAGTGAATCAGCTGTGCGTATACATATAACACCATATCCCCTCCCTCTTGCACCTCCCTCTCACTCCCTTATCCCACCCTTTTAGGTGGTCACAAAGCACAGAGCTGATCTCCCTGTGCTATGTGGCTGCTTCCCAGTAGCTATCAATTTTACATTTGGTAGTGTATATATGTCCATACCACTCTCTCACTTTGTCCCAGCTTACCCTTCCCTCTCCCCATGTCCTCAAGTCCTTTCTCTACGTCTGTGTCCTTAATCCTTTCCTGCCCCTAGGTTCTTCATAAACTTTTTTTTTAAGATTCCATATATATGTGTTAGCATACAGTATTTGTTTTTCTCTTTCTGACTTACTTCACTCTGTAGGACAGACTCTAGATCCATCCACCTCACTAAAAGTAACTCAATTTCGTTTCTTTTTATGGCTGAATAATGTTCCATTGTATATATGTGCCACATCTTCTTTATCCATTTATCTGATGATGGACACTTAGGTTGCTTCCATGTCCTGGCTATTGTAAATAGAGCTACAGTGAACGTTGTGGTACATGACTCTTTTTGAATTATGGTTTTCTCAGGGTAAATGTCCAGGAGTGGGTTTGCTGGGTTGTATGGTAGTTCTATTTTTAGTTTTTAAGGAACCCCCATACCGTTCTCCCTAGTGGCTATATCAATTTACATTCCCACCAACAGTGCAAGAGGGTTCCCTTTTCTCCAATAAATGCCTCTCCAGCATTTATTGTTGGTAGATTTTTTGATGATGGCCATTCTGACTGGTGTGAGGTGATACCTCACTGTAGTTTTGATTTGCATTTCTCTAATGATTAGTGATGTTCAGCATCCTTTCATGTGTTTGTTGGCAACCTGTATATCTTCTTTGGAGAAATGTCTATTTAGGTCTTCTGCCCATTTTTGGATTGGGTTGTTTGGTTTTGTGATATTGAGCTACATGAGCTGCTTTTTGGAGATTAATCCTTTGCCATTTGCTTCATTTGAAAATATTTTCTCCCATTCTGATGGTTGTCTTTTCATCTTGCTTATGTTTTCCTTTGCTGTGCAAAAGAATTTATGTTTCATTCGGTCCCATTTTTTTATTTTTGTTTTTATTTCCATTTCTCTAGGAGGTGGGTCAAAAAGGATCTTGCTGTGATTTATGTCATAGACTGTTCTGCTTATGTTTTCCTCTAAGAGTTTTATAGTGGCTGGTCTTATATTTAGGTCTCTAATCCATTTTGAGTTTATTTTTGTGTATGGTGTTAGGGAGTGTACTAATTTCATTCTTTTACATGTAACTGTCCAGTTTTCCCAGCACCACTTGCTGAAGACACTGTCTTTTCTCCATTGTATACCCTTGCCTCCTTTGTCATAGATTAGTGAACCATAGGTACGTGGGTTTATCTCTGTGCTTTCTATCCTGTTCTATTGACCTATATTTCTGTTTTTGTGTCAGTACCATATTATCTTGATTACTGTAGCTTTGCAATATAGTCTGAAGTCTGGAAGTCTGATTCCTCCAGCTCTTTTTTTTCCCCCTCAAGACTGCTTTGGCTATCCAGGGTCTTTTGTGTCTCCCTACAAATTTTAAGATTTTTTTTTCTTGTTCTGTAGAAAATGCCAAAGGTATTTTGATCGGGATTGCATTGAATCTGTAGATTGCTTTGGGTAGTATAGTCATTTTCACAATATTGATTCTTCTAATCCGAGAACATGGTATATGTCTCCATCTGTTTATATCATCTTTGATTTCTTTCATCAGTGTCTTATAGTTTTCTGAGTACAGGTCTTTTACTTCCTTAGGTAGGTTTATTCCTAGGTATTTTATTCTTTTTGTTGCAGTGGTAATGGGATTGTTTCCTTAATTTCTCTTTCTGATCTTTCATTGTTAGTGTATAGGAATGCAAGCAATTTCTGTGCATTAATTTTGTATCCTGCAACTTTACCAAATTCATTGATTAGCTCCAGTGGTTTTCTGGTGGCATCTTTAGGATTCTCTATCTATGATATCATGTCATCTGCAAACAGTGACAATTTTACTTCTTCTTTTCCTTTTTGTATTCCTTTTATTTCTTTTTCTTCTCTGATTGCCATGGCTAGGACTTCCAAAACTATGTTGAATAGCAGTGGTGAGAGTGGACATCCTCGTCTTGTTCCTGATCTTAGAGGAAACGCTTTCAGTTTTTCACCATTGAGAATGCTGTTTGCTGTGGGTTTGTCATATATGGCCTTTATTATGTTGAGGTAGTTTCCCTCTAGGCCCACACTCTGCAGAGTTTTTATCGTAAATGAGTGTTGAATTTTCTCAAAATCTTTTCCTTCATCTATTGAGATGATCATATGCTTTTATTCTACAATTTGTTAATATGGTGTATCACATTGATTTGTGTATATTGAAGAATCCTTGCATCCCTGGGATAAACCCCACTTGATCATGGTGTATGATCCTTTTAATGTGTTGTTCGATTCTGTTTGCTAGTATTTTGTTGAGGATTTTTACATCTATATTCATCAGTGATATTGGTCTATAATTTTCTTTCCTTGTAGTATCTCTGTCTGATTTTGGTATCAGGGTGATGGTGGTCTCATAGAATGAGTTTGGGAGTGTTCCTTCCCCTGCAATTGTTTTGAAGAATTTGAGAAGGTTGGGTGTTAGCTCTTCTCTAAATGTTTGATAGAATTCACCTGTGATGCCATCTGGTTCTGGACTTTTGTTTGTTGGAAGATTTTTAATCACAGTTTCAATTTCATTGCTTGTGATAGGTTTGTTCATATTTTCTATTTCTTCCTGGTTCAGTCTTAGAAGGTTATCCCTTTCTAAGAATTTGTCCATTTCTTCCAGATTGTCCATTTTATTGGCCTAGAGTTGCTTGTAGTAGTCTCTTAGGATGCTTTGTATTCCTGTGGTGTCTGTTGTAACTTCTGCTTTTTCACTTCTAATTTTGTTGATTTGCGTCCTCTCCCTCTTTTTCTGGAGTCTGGCTAAAGGTTGATCATTTTTGCTTATCTTCTCAAAGAACCAGCTTTTAGTTTTATTGATCTTTGCTTTCGTTTTCTTTGTTTCTATTTCATTTATTTCTGCTCTGATCTTTATGATTTCTTTCCTTCTACTAACTTTGGGTTTTGTTCTTCTTTCTCTAGTTCCTCTAGGTGTAAGGTTAGATTGTTTATTTGAGATTTTTCTTGTTTCTTGAGGTAGGCTTGTATTGCTATAAACTTCCTTCTTAGAACTCCTTTTGCTGCATCCCATAGGTTTTGGATCATCGTGTTTTTGTTGTCATTTGTCTCTAGGTAGTTTTTGATTTCCTCTTTGATTTCTTCAGTGATCTCTTGGTTATTTAGTAACGTATTGTTTAGCCTCCATGTGTGTGTGTTTTTTACGGTTTTTTCCGTGTAATTGATTTCTAATCTCATAGCATTGTGGTCGGAACAGCTGCTTGATATGATTTCAGTTTTCTTAAATTTACTGAGGCTTTATCTGTGACCCAAGATGTGATCTATCCTGGAGAATGTTCCGTGTGCAGTTGAGAAGAACGTGTAATCTGCTGTTTTTGGATGGAATGTCCTATAAATATCAACTAACTCTATCTGGTCTATTGTGTCATTTAAAGCTTGTGTTTCCTTATTAATTTTCTGTCTGGCTGATCTCCACTGGTGTAAGTGAGCTGTTAAAGTCCCCCGCTATTATTGTGTTACTGTCGATTTCCTCTTTTATAGCTGTTAGCAGTTGCCTTATACATTGAGCTGCTCCTATTTTGGGTACATATATATTTATAATTGTTATATCTTCTTCTTGGATTGGTCCCCTGACCATTATGTAGTGTCTTTCCTTGTCTCTTGTAACATTCTTTATTTTAAAGTCTATTTTATCTGATATGAGTATTGCTACTCCAGCTTTCTTTTGATTTTCATTTGCATAGAATATATTTTTCCATCGCCTCACTTTGAGTCTGTATGTGTCCCTAGGTCTGAAATGGATCTCTTGTAGACAGCATATATATGGGTCTTGTTTTTGTATCCATTCAGCGAGCCTGTGTCTTTTGGTTGGAACATGTAGTGCATTCACGTTTAAGGTAATTATCGATATGTATGTTCCTACTACTATTTTCTTAATTGTTATGGGTTTGTCTTGGTGGGTCCTTTTCTTCTCTTGTGTTTCCCACTTAGAGAAGTTCCTTTAGCATTTGGTGTAGAGCTGGTTTCATGGTGCTGAATTCTCTTAGCTTTTGCTTGTCTGTAAGGCTTTTGATTTCTCCATCAAATCTGAATGAGCTCTTTACAGGGTGGAGTACTCTTGGTTGTAGGTTCTTCCCTTTCATCACTTTAAATTTATCATGCCACTTCCTTCTGGCTTGTAGATTTTCTGCTGAGAAATCAGTTGTTATCCTTATGGGAGTTCCCTTGTATGTTATTTGTCATTTTTCCCTCGCTGCTTTCAATCATTTTTCTTTGTCGTTAATTTTTGTCAATTTGATTGCTATGTGTCTTGTCATTTTTCTCCTTTGGTTTATCCTGCCTGGGACACTCTGTGCTTCTGGACTTGGGTGGCTATTTCTTTTCCCATGCTAGGGAAGTTTTTGACCATAATCTCTTCAAATATATTCCCGGGTCCTTTCTCTCTCTCTTCTCCTTCTGGGACCCCTATAATGCGAATGTTGTTGCGTTTAATGTTGTGCCAGAGGACTCTTGGGGTGTCTTCGTTTGTTTTCATTCTTTTTCTTTATTCTGTTCCATGGCAGTGATTTCCACCTTTCTGTCTTCCAGGTCACTTATCCGTTCTTCTGCCACAGTTATTCTGCTACTGATTCCTTCTAGTGTATTTTTCATTTCAGTTATTCCATTGTTCACCTCTGTTTGTTTGTTCTTTAATTCTTCTAGGTGTTTGTTCCTTAATTCTTCTAGGTCTTTGTTAAACATTTCTTGCATCTTCTCGATCTTTGCCTCCTTTCTTTTTCCAAGGTCTTGGCTCAACTTCACTATCATTATTCTGAATTCTTTTTCTGGAAGGTTCCCTATCTCCACCTCATTTCGTTTTTTTTCTGGGGTTTTATCTTGTTCCTTGATCTGGTATAAAGTCCTCTGCCTTTTCATTTTGTCTATCTTTCTGTGAATGTGGTTTTCCTTCCACAGGCTGCAGAATTGTAGTTCTTCTTGCTTCTGCTGTCTGCTCTCCGGTGGATGAGTCTATCTTAGAGGCTTGTGCAAGCTTCCTGATGGGAGGGACTGGTGGTGGGTAGAGCTGGGTGTTGCTTTGGTGGGCAGAGCTTTAATCCGCTTGTCTACGGATTAAATAAAACTTTAATAAAAAGTTTAATCCGCTTGTCTGCTGATGCATGGGGCTGGGTTCCCTCCCTGTTGGTTGTTTGGCCTGAGGCGACCCAGCCCTGGAGCCTACCTTGCTCTTGGTGGAGCTAATGGCGGACTCTGGGAGGGCTCACACCAAGGAGTATTTCCCAGAACTTCTGCTGCCAGTGTCGTTGTCCTCACGGTGAGCCACAGCCACAGCCACCACCTGCCTCTGCAGGAGACCCTCTAAAAGTAGCAGGTAGTTCTGGTCATTCTCCTACAGGGTCACTGCTCCTTCCCCTGGGTCCTGATGTGCACACTACTTTGTGTGTGCCCTCCAAGAGTGGAGTATCTGAGTGGAGTTGAGACTCTGAGACTCTGTGTGGAGTTGCACAGACTCTGGGTCCTGTGAAGCTTCGATGTTTTGTGATTCTAGAAATCCTATAGGAGACGGTCCACAGCAGGTGACGCTAATGTTGTCAGTAGAGGTGTTGAAGCCAAAGATCTGCAGTTCCAACTAGAGGTGCCGATGTACATACAGGACAAAATCATCTCGTGTGAATGTAGTTCAGGCATGTTTAAGATGAATGCAGTCATGTTAATGCCTACCATATTCTATCTTGAGCCTCTCCTCAGGGACCCCCTCCTCAGTTCCTGAGGCTCCTGTAAGTCATGTACAGGGGACTGGAGAGTGGGCTCTGTCCAGTCTGAGCCCTGAGTTACCCTGTGTGTATCTTAGGATACTTTGTATTTCTGTGGTGTCTGTTGTAACATCATCTCTTTCATTTCAGATTTATTTGGGCCCTCTCTTTTTAAAAAAACATACTACTGTTGTCTTTTATTCTCTACAGAAGCTTAATAAGTGTTTGATCTACTATCCTTACCCTATGTATACTTTTTGCAGTGAGATTTTTACTTTTCTTTGTTTCCTTGTTACTATCAATAATTAGTGAGACTTCTTTTAAGCTACCTTCAACATTGCTTATAAAGCTGCTTTATTAGTGATGACAGAGCCTTAATGGAAGTCATGTTCTGGTTGTAAATTAGAATGCAATGTGCCAGCAAATAGCCCCTTAAGTTTATGTCTCATTACTTCTTGTTCTTTTTTTAATTTAATTTTTATTTTTTGTCAGAGCAAATTTAATTAAAATGTTTTGTTTCTTCTAGGTGTGAAAGATGTGGTTCTTTTAAACATATACATATATCTATTCTTCTTTGGATCATTTTCCCATGTAGGTTATGACACGATGTTGAGTAGTCTTGTCTTGGTATTACGTAGGTCTTTGGTGATTACATATTTCACATGTGTTTCTATATCTATCTTAACCCCAATATCCTAATGTATCCAATCCTCACACCTTTCCATTTGGTGAACCATAAGTTTGTTTAATGAATCTGTGATTGCATTTCTCTGTGGAAATATCTTCATTGGTATCAATGTTTAGCTAAGACCTATAAGTGATATTATAGGATATGTGTCTTTTGCTTTCTGACTTAGTACAATTTGCCTGATTACCTCAAGAATCATACATGGTGCTGCAAATGGCACTGTTTCATTTTTTTCCCTGGCTAATATTCCATCTGTACGTGTACCAGTTCTTCTTTGGGCACGCACCTCTTGATGGACTTTCTGGTTGCCTCCATGTCTTGGCTATTGTAATACTGCTGCAATGCACATTTGCTTGTCTGTGTCTTTCCAGTTATGTCTTCTTATGTTATAGGCCAAGGAGTGGGCTTGCTGTATCATATGGTAGCTCAGTGTGTATGTTTTATAGGCACCACCATTCAGTTCTCATTAGTGGCTCTTTCCAGGTTACGTCCCACTTAAAATTGAGGGTATGCATTTCTCCAAAACACCTTCAATATTTATTGTTTGTAGTTTTCTTGCTGATGGTTATTCTAACAGGTGCGAGCTGATACCTATCTGTGATTGAATTTGCATGTGTCCCATAATCTGTTAAAACTGAGCTTTAAAGCATGCCCTTTTTATTTATCAAACTGTGATTACAGCTTAGTTCTTCAAAGTGTTTTCTTAAAGTAAGTGTCACATTTTGAAAATTTTTGGCCATTACCTCCCTCAAGACATTTTGAGGGCACGTTTCATTTATGGCCCTGAAGTACTTGTTCATATGAAGTGACCATTAGCACAGGTTTTAAAGCTGCTTTTGCAGGTAACGGCCAGAGGGTGGCAGTCTTTCTACGTTCCCAATCTGGTAAATAGGGAAAGAGACCTTCAGCCCCAAGAGTGTCCAGCTTTATTTCTCATCCAGCTGTGGGTCTAGATATGGTCACACCAGGTTGCATCACAGCCCCGGAACGAATTATGTAAAAATTTCTCCCTCTATCACTGTCTTTGTTTTTTGGGATTTTAAAGTAATTTATTTTTATAATGGGGTTTACCTGATTTTCACTGCTGTGTTTATGCCCCTTTACACCCACTTGATTCACTTACAGAGAGACATCAATACATAGGTTTTAAGATTATTACTAGTCAGATATATACTTGTTCGTTGAATAGGGGATGTTGCATCCACTTCACTGAGCAAGGAATAGGTCTTGTCTATTACATATTGGTTTTATGGATCGGTATTTGAGCTAATATGAAACCCTTGATTTATGCATCACCCAACCTCACCTTTCCCGTTAAGCAGCCATAGTGTGTTTTCTGCATGTGTGACTCTGTTCTGTTTTGTAATTCAGTTCAAGTGTAACGGTTTTTACATTCCCTCTATAAGTGATACCTTATGAGAAGTGTCCTTTTCTGTGTGACTTATTTCACTTAGAATCGTCGTACCTAAATCCACTCATCATGCTGCTACTAGCCTTATGACATTGATTTCATGGCTGAGTGATATTCCATTGTACATAAGGACCACAACTTCTTTATCCATTTTTCTCTTTCCTGGGATATTTAAGTTGGAATGAAGTGGAGGTCCTGGTCAACAGAGCAGCCCTAAACTTTGGGGTGCTTGTGTCTTGCTGATTTTTCATTTTCCCAATTTATACCCCCATGAGTGGAAGTGCCCTATGCTCTCTAAGCTGTGTTTTTTAGATGTTTCAGGACACACCGTACATTTCTCCAGAGTGGTTGTTGGCAATTTACATCCCGCCCATCAGTGTAGCAAGGCTCCCATTTCTCCATGGCCTGTTATGCATTTCTGGTTTTGACACGTTTTTCAGCATGGCCCTTTTGACCGATGGGAAGCGAGACTTCTTTGTAGCGCTGATTTGCTTTTCCAGGTTGCTTGGTTGGCCAAAAAGGGCGTATGCGTTTTTTCCTGAATATATTCAGGAAAAAACGCATACGCCCTTTTTGGCCAAGGGCATCATTGTCAACGTTTTGCCGCTTTTCATGTGCTTTAAAGGCGATTCGACTCTACCTCCTGAAATCTGTTTCCTGCAATTCTGCCTTGATTTCAAATCCTCTTCTTTGCCTTCCCTCAATATATTTGTGGACGAGAGTTATCATTTATAACTCTGCAGGTTTGTGAATTGCAGTGCCCTGAAGCTCCATTTTACAACTCGCTTTTTTGGGAGCTGGCCGCAAAAGCGCAGGATGGCTTCAGGCCCTGTTCTGGTTCCGGGGTCCGGGTGAGCCTGTGGTTAATTCTTCTTCCTGATGGGAAAATAGAGTGACCTGTGCCTGTCACAACACCAAGAGCTAGTCTCTCACTGGTTCCCCGTCTACCCGTTCAACCTCAGGACTAATTGCAACCTGTACGGAACAGGAGGTTAAAGGTGCTGATGCTCCAAGTAGGGAGATTGTTAGTAAAGCGGCTGGAATGGCGAACCCGGGCACAAGGAGAAGAGAAATGAGGTGCGTTTTAGAAACCTTTCCCCATCACATGATGTACCATCTTTTTGTTTTCTCATGCATGTTTTCGATGTAGGAAGATGCCCTTGAACCTGGACATTTGGGACCCATGCGATGGGTACCACGCAGTATTACTTTAAAGGGTCTGCGTTTGCTCACCCAACCTCACCAAACCTCTCAGCCCCAAGAGTGTCCACCCTTATGTCTCATCCAGCTGTGGGTCTAGATATGGTCAATCCAGGTTGCATCACATCCCCTGATCGCATTGTTTAAGAATTTCGCTCTCTTTCACTGTCTTTGTTTCATGGGTTTTTCAAAGTAATTTATTTTTATAATGGGGTTTAGCTGCTTTTCCCTGCTGTGTTTATGCCGCTTTACACCCACTTGACACACTAACAGAGAGATATCAATACATAGGTTTTAAGATTATTACTAGTCAGATATATTCTTGTGCGGTGAATAGGGCGTGTTGAGTCCAGTTCTCTGAGCAAGGAGTAGGTCTTGTCTATTACATATTGGGTTTATGGAACGGTATCTGAGCTAATTTGAAACCCTTGTTTTATGTATCACCCCACCTCACCTTTCCCGTTAAGCAGCCATAGTGTGTTTTCTGCATGTGTGACTCTGTTCTGTTTTGTAATTCAGTTCAAGTGTAAAGGTTTTTACTTTCCCTGTATAAGTGATACCTTATGAGAAGTGTCCTTTTCTGTGTGACGTATTTCACTTAGAATCGTCGTACCTAAATCCACTCATCATGCTACTATTGGCCTTATGACATTGATTTCATGGCTGAGTGATATTCCATTGTACATAAGGGCCACAACTTCTTTATTCATTTTTCTCTTTCCTGGGATATTTAAGGTGGAATGAAGTGGAAGTCCTTGTCACCAGAGCAGCCCTAAACTTTGGGGTGCTTGTGTCTTGCTGATTTTTCATTTTCCCAATTTATACCCCCATGAGTGGAAGTGCCCTATGCTCTCTAAGCTGTGTTTTTTAGATGTTTCAGGACTCACCGTACACTTCTCCAGAGTGTCTGTTGGCAATTTACATCCCGCCCATCAGTGTAGCAAGGCTCCCATTTCTCCATGGCCTGTCCTGCATTTCTGGTTTTGACACATTTTTCAGCATGGCCCTTTTGACCGATGGGTAGCGAGTCTTCTTTGTAGCCCTGATTTGCCTTTCCAGGTTGCTTGGTTGGCCAAATAGGGCGTATGCGTTTTTTCCTGAATATATTCAGGAAAAAACGCATACGCCCTTTTTGGCCAAGGGCATCATTGTCAACGTTTTGCCGCTTTTCATGTGCTTTAAAGGCGATTCGAATCTACCTCCTGAAATCTGTTTCCTGCAATTCTGCCTTGATTTCAAATCCTCTTCTTTGCCTTCCCTCAATATATTTGTGGACGAGAGTTATCATTTATAAGTCTGCAGGTTTGTGAATTGCAGTGCCCTGAAGCTCCATTTTACAACTCGCTTTTTTGGGAGCTGGCCGCAAAAGCGCATGATGGTTTCACGCCCTGTTCTGGTTCCGGGGGGCAGGCTGAGCCTGTGGTTAATTCTTCTTCCTGATTGGAAAATAGAGTGACCTGTGCCTGTGTCCACACCAAGAGCTAGTCTCTCATTGGTTCCCCGTCTTCCCGTTCATCCTCAGGACAAATTGCAACCTGTACGGAACAGGAGGTTAAAGGTGCTGATGCTCCAAGTAGGGAGATTGCTAGTAAAGTGGCTGGAATGGGGAACCCGGGCACAAGGAGATGAGAAATGAGGTGCGTTTTAGAAACCTTTCCCCATCACACGGTGTACCATCCTCTAGGATTCTCATGCATGTTTTCGATGTAGGAAGATGCCCTTGAACCTGAAGATTTGGGACCCATGGGACGGGTACCACGCAGTATTACTTTAAAGGGTCGGCGTTTGCTCACCCAACCTCACCAAACCTCTCAGCCCCAAGAGTGTCCACCCTTATGTCTCATCCAGCTGTGGGTCTAGATATGGTCAATCCAGGTTGCATCACAGCCCCTGAACTCATTGTGTAAGAATTTCTCTCTCTTTCACTGTCTTTGTTTCATGGGTTTTTCGAAGTAATTTATTTTTATAATGGGGTTTAGCTGCTTTTCACTGCTGTGTTTATGCCGCTTTACACCCACTTGACACACTAACAGAGAGATATCAATACATAGGTTTTAAGCTTATTACTAGTCAGATAGATTCTTGTGCGGTTAATAGGGCGTGTTGAGTCCAGTTCTCTGAGCAAGGAGTAGGTCTTGTCTATTACATATTGGGTTTATGGAACGGTATCTGAGCTAATTTGAAACCCTTGTTTTATGCATCACCCCACCTCACCTTTCCCGTTAAGCAACCATAGTGTGTTTTCTAAATGTGTGACTCTGTTCTGTTTTGTAATTCAGTTCAAGTGTAACGGTTTTTACATTCCCTCTATAAGTGATACCTTATGAGAAGTGTCCTTTTCTGTGTGACTTATTTCACTTAGAATCGTCGTACCTAAATCCACTCATCATGCTGCTACTAGCCTTATGACATTGATTTCATGGCTGAGTGATATTCCATTGTACATAAGGACCACAACTTCTTTATCCATTTTTCTCTTTCCTGGGATATTTAAGGTGGAAGGAAGTGGAGGTCCTTGTCAACAGAGCAGCCCTAAAGTTTGGGGTGCCTGTGTCTTGCTGAGTTTTAGTTTTCCCAATTTATACGCCCATGAGTGGATGTGCCCCTTTCTCTCTAGCTGTGTTTTTTAGATGTTTTAGGAAACACCATACCCTTCTCCAGAGTCATCATTGGCAATTTACACCCCACCCATCAGTGTAACAAGGCTCCCTTTCCTCCATGGCCTCTCCTGCATTTCTTGTTTTTACACTTTTTTAGGAAGGCCATTTTGACTGATGGGAAGTCAGAGTTCTTTGTAGTGCTGAATTGCATTTCCGGCTTGCTTGGTTGGCCAAAAAGGGCCTATGGGTTTTTTCCTGAATTCATTCAGAAAAAAACGCATATGCTCTTTTTGGCCAAGTGCATCATTGTCGACGTTTTGCCGCTTTTCATGTGCTTTAGGGGTGATTCAAATCTAACTCCTGAAATCTGTTTCCTGCAATTCTGCCTTGATTTCAAATCCTCTTCTTTGCCTTCCCTCAATATATTTGTGGACGAGAGTTATCATTTACAAATCTGCAGATTTGTTAATTGCAGTGCCCCTGAGCTCCATTTTTCACCTCGCTTTTTTGGGAGCTTTCCGCAGATCCGCTCGTTTGCTTCTGGCCCTACTCTGGTTCCCGGTGGCAGGCTAAGCCTTTGCTTAATTCTTCTTCCTGACTGGAAAGTAGAGTGACATGTGCCTCTCCGAACACCTAGGGCTTGGCTCTCTTTGTTTCTCCTCCTTCCCCTTCTTCCTTTGGACAAATTCCAATTTCTGTGCAACTGGATGTTGAAGGTGCTGACATCCTCAAGTGGGGAGATTTTAAGGAAAAAGGCTGGAGGGGTGAACCCAACAACCAGGAAATTAGGAGTTTTGGTGCCTTTTCCAAAATCTTCCTGATCCAACCGTGTTCCATCTTCTGGGTGTCACAGGCATGTTTTAGCTGTAGGAAAGGTCCCGTGTATGTAAGGAGAACACAAGGGATTTTTCCAAATCAGTGTCTCCCCGAACTCCAATCTGGGGAATTTTTAAGCTACTGGTACATGTGTGTTCATTAAGGGACTTGGGCCGTAGGCAGAGTCCGAACTTTAGATGATTGAAGTCTTCAGGTTCAGAAACGCTCACCATCGGCCTCCTTTAGTTTCCATTTTATCTGTAGTTGATAGATGATGTCGATATAGATATCTATTGTTTTTCAGATTATTTCCCCTCAGGGGTCATTACAAAATATTGAGTATAGTTCCTTGTGCTATACAGTAGTTCCTTGTTGATGATATATTTTATACATAGCAGTGTGTATATGTTAATCTGAAACTGTTAATTTATCCCTCCTCCCACCTTTCCCTTTTGGTAATAAAAAATATAAGATTTTATACTTCTCAGAAATCTAGGAGCTGAAAGAGAGGTATCATTTTCAATGGAAAATCATTCAAAACAAGGTTGAAACTTCAACCAAGATTATTAGATGTACATCCTTGGAAAGAAATCACTGCATTTCTCTACTGTTGACCTGACAAATAAGACAAACCCCTCCACTGAACTTGCTTATAATAAAGTGATGGAAATATCAAATGGAAGTGTTAGAAACATCTTATTTTACACGAGCCTTATACACTGCTCTATGTTAATTACAGTTTGGCTCACACATCTGTTCATTGAAGTTACAATGTTCTCAAATTCTGTTACTGATCCTGCAGAGTGGGCCCCAACAAGGGTCTCCCTGCCCAGTGTCATTGGAGCCAACAGATCGAGACTGACTTTGGTTCAGAAGCAAAGGAAAACTTTATATTTTGATCAGAGAATGGAGAGGTGAGAGTGTGTGCTCCCCTGCGGGTTGTGGGCCGGGCTGCTGTGTAGGGATCCTGTCAGCATCAGCGGGAGGGAGGGGGCGGAGCTCTCGAGGGCCGGGTTGCCTGGAGCTCAGGCTCTATGTCGCAGAGTCTGCACGGGGCCCCACGAGCTGAGGTGTCGGCCCAGCCATTTTGCACTAGGAAATCGGGTCTGAAGTGTCGGGTGTGGGACCTCTGCATGTGGAAACCTAGGAGCAAGTGAAATTAGACAAAGCACAAAGGAAAAAATGGTTAGACTTTATTTTATTGCCCAGATTCTATTTTTATCTCCCAGGAATTTTTAATGGGCTTTGCCAGTGACAAAGCCCTCCTCTGCCTTTTGTCCCATTCCTCATTCTTGAGGCGCTGAGGGTGCAGACACGTCTTCTGTAAATGCTTCATGCTGAGTTGAGTGTCCTCATACCCGGGGGGAGGGGCAGGACTTCTCCCCAGCAGCCTCCAGGTGAGGTTGATTGTCCGCAGGCCTCCTCCCTCACTGCTCGTCTGCCTGGGCACCAGCATTGGAAGTTTTATAGATTCTAATGACCTTTAAGGGTCCAGGAAAGAGATGTGCAGAGACGCTGGGGGGGTGGGCGGTTTTACCCTGCTCCACATTGGTTCGGCCCCCTTAGGCTGATGGTTTCTGCCAGCCTAGATGCTCTGACCAGTAGTCTGTGCTTTCTTCAGTTAGGCCACTGAATTAACGTACAAACAGCACCAGGTGTCAGAGCCCTGCTTGCTCAACTCCCAGACAGTCCAGGGCCGGTGGTGATCCAGGACCATGACGGCCACTCAGTCAACGGCCTTTTGAAGTAGCCAGGTGTAGAGCCGGTCTCATTGGCCGCCATCACTGCAGTGTCTGCAGGCTTTTCTATGGTGGCAGCGTTATTTATGGTTCCCCTGCCAAGTTTATTAGCTCCGCTCTGGGTGCAGTAAGTCCTGTAAGCAATAGTCTGCTCTTTTGGGGCACACTCTTGTTGTTTTCTGAGAGAAGCTCCAGGTAAAGTGATGGTCACACGAGTCGTCATGGGGGCCCATTGCCCCAGGTTGTCTCTCTGGAGGTTGGTGTTGGAGGGCCTCCTCACTTGAGGTCATTGTGCCCACGGAGCAATCCCTGCAACTTCAGGGCATGGTGGGTGGTTAGGATCACCAAGTGGCGTCCTTTTCCCTTAGGAGGGAGCTGGCCTTGCGGGCTGCTGATTTCCAGGTTTTTAGATACCCCCAGTATCCTGGTTGGATGGGGTGGCTGGCCAATGCCTGGAGGGCATTCTTGCATTGTTCCATTTCAAGTGGTCCCAGTTTTTGCACTAATACTCCAAGGGCGATTCGCCTTGGACCAGGAATGTAAAGGTCAAAGGGTTTAGCTAACTTAGGGAGGTCCAGGGCCAGGGTCTGAATTGACTGCTCTTTCCATTCTTGAAAGGCCGCTTCTGGATTCTATTCAAAAGGATCATCATCTTTTCCTTTCAGTGATTCATATAGAGGCCCAGCTATTAGACTGTAGTTAGGGATCCAGATGCAGCAAACCCCGGTCTCCCCAGGAACCCCTAAGCTGTCTTCTAGTTTCAGGAAAGGTGAGGCTGCAAATGGCTTCTTCCCTTTCCTGGGGTGGGCTTCTCCGACCTTCTGTGCGAATGAAGCCCAGGAAGGCCACCTTAGTTTGTGATATTTGAGCCTTTTCCTTGGACACCTTCTATCTTTTATTGGCTAGGTAGTTCAGAGGCCTCCTTAGTCGGGCTGGTGATCAGAATGTCATCTGCATATTGAAGGAGGGTTCCCTTCTCCAGAGGTAGATCTTTTAGGTCTTTAGCTAACGTTTCCCCAAAGATGGTGTGGGAATTTTTGAACCCCTGGGGCAGGACGGCCCAGCAGTATTGTTTTTGTTGTAGGTTGAGTCCTGCCACTCACAGCCAAAATTTCTTGTGACTCTGGGACTAATGGAATACAGAAGAAGGCATCATTGAAGTCTAATACAGAATGCCATGTCCTGGTGGATGGTAGAATGACCAGCAGGGTGTAGGAATTAGGAACTACTAGATGTATATCCTCTGTGGCTTCACTGACTGTCCTGGCGTCCTCTACCAGGTCCCCAGCAGCCCACGGGGCTCTTGTGGTCAGGCCCCTCCCAGGATATGGAGCTCACCTGGGCAGGTACCCAGCGGCCCACGGGGCTCTGGTGGTTAGGCCGCTCCCAGGATATTGAGCTCACCTGGGCAGGTACCCAGCAGCCCATGGGGCCCTCATGGTCAGGCCCCTCCCAGGATATGGAGCTCACCTGGGCAGGTACGCAGCAGCCCACGGGGCTCTCGTGGGCAGGCCCCTCCCTGGATATGGAGCTCCCGTGGACAGGTACCCCGGCAGGGCTGGGCACACAGGAACCGTGCACATAGCCCTCATTGCAGAGCACCCCCAGCACCCCTGTCACTCAGAGCTGACACAGAGCACCTCAGAGCAGAGCTTGAACTAACAAACAGCAGCTCCAACAGGTCTGTGGCCCTAGGCTTCACTCTGTGCGGCCTCCCTCTGCCTGGTCTTCCAGGGGCTTCCACTGCAGCCGGGGTACCAGGCCTCTGTCTCCACCCACCACCCCTCCTCTCCCTGACTCCTGGGTTCCTCTCATTAGCAGAGGGTCTTCTTGAAGTTGTCTCCCACTCATGGACCAGATAAAATGATTCGAAAACAAGCCAGGGCTGCCGCCCCTTATCTATCCTGACTCTCGGGACCCTACACCTGTTCCTTGGATCTGGCCGGTGCAGCAAGGCCCATTTTCTGCAACTCTGAGTCCCTGAGGGGCGAGGATTGGCTGACCTGGGCAGCCTGACCCGGCCGGCCAGCCCTTCCCAGGTGTGCCTGGGTTGAGGTCAATATAAACACCCCTCCAGGCAGCAAAAGCCTCTGCAGCTGTGCCTGACGCCATATTCTCTGCCCCGTCAGCAGTCTCGGGGTTGGGCTGGTGGGAGGGAGTAGGGCCCATGGCTCTATGAGTGGCCCAGTGTGACTGGGGCTCTGCTGGACTTTCTGCAGGAGTTGCCGGGCTGCCACCTGCTAAAGAAGAGGATGTGTCACCCATACTTGCTGCTGGAATTTCTCCCCGGGCAGAGGTGAGGAAGGAAAAAAGCAGTGGGGGCCGGGACAGGAGGGGTACCTCAGGCAGGGAAATGGAAAGCTTCCAGACGAGCGCCCGGGGCCAGGACCATCCTGGCTGGCCTGCAGGCACCAAGTCGGCCTGCGTGCTGTCGCTGGTGTGACTCCAAGCCCCTTCCTCTAGTTTTTAAAGTCTTTGCACACATTCAGGTGTTTTACCTGGGAAGGGTGGGAAAAGTTCAGCAGCAGCTGGCCTGGGGCTCAGCTCACGTTTACTCAGAGACGCCTCCTCACGGTCCCCCAGCTTTGCAATGAGGACGCTCCTCGTGTGGGGGCTGCTGGCTGCATGGGAGATGATTCCCCACCTGTGACCAACTTCAGAATTGTTTACCACTGGAGCAAGTGCCCTGATAGGGTTTTCCTCTGTATGACCAGTGGGTTCTGTTTTTTTTTTTTTTTTCTTTTTTGGTTCAAGGTAAGTTTTATTCCTCTTTTTGTATTTATGGATATAAGCATGGAAATAATTCATTCATATAAATACGTCTATGGGAAGGACAGAACTTTTTTTCTGTTTTATTTTTTTAAGTATTATTTATTTTTTAATTTTTGAATTTATTTTATTCATTTTTTTATACAGCAGGCTCTTATTGGTAACCTATTTTATACATATAAGTGTGTATATGTCAATCCCAGGCTCGCAATTCATCCCACCACCACCACCCTGCCACTTTCCCCCCTTGGTGTCCATACATTTGTTCTCTACATCTGTGTCGCTATTTCTGCCTTGCAAACCGGTTCATCTTTACCATTTTTCTAGGTTCCACATGTATGCGTTAATATACGATATTTGTTTTTCTCTTTCTGACTTACTTCACTCTGTATGACAGTCTCTAGATCTATCCACGTCTCTACAAATGACCCAATTTCATTCCTTTTTATGGCTGAGTAATATTCCATTTTATATATGTAGCACATCTTTTCTGTTCGTCTGTCTATGGGCATTTAGGTTGCTTCCATGACCTGGCTATTGTAAGCAGTGCTGCAATGAATATTGTGGTGAATATGTCTTTTTGAATTATGGTTTTCTCTGGGTATATGGCCAGTAGTGGGATTGCTGGGTCATATGGTAATTCTATTTTTAGTCTTTTAAGGAACCTCCATACTGTTCTCCATCGTGACTGTATCAATTTACATTCCCACAAATAGTGTAAGAGGGTTCCCTTTTCTCCACACCCTCTCCAGCATTTGTTGCTTGTAGATTTTCTGATGATGCCCATTCTAACTCGTGTGAGGCGATACCTCATTGTAGTTTTGGTTTATATTTCTCTAATAATTAGTGATGTTGAGCAGCTTTTCATGTGCTTCTTGGTCATCTGTATGTCTTCTTGGGACAAATGTCTATTTACGTCATCTGCCCATTTTTGGATTGGGTTGTTTGTTTTTTTACTGTTGAGCTGCATGAGCTGTTTATATACATTGGAGATTAATCCTTTGTCCATTGATTCGTTTGCAAATATTTTCTCCCATTGTGAGGGTTGTCTTTTCGTCTTGTTTGTAGTTTCCTTTGCTTTGCAAAAGCTTTTAGGTTTCATTTGCTCCCATATGTTTATTTTTTTTTTTATTCCATTACTCTAGGGGGTGGATCAAAAAAGATCTTGCTGTGATTTATGTCAAAGAGTATTCTTCCTATGTTTTCCTCTAAGAGTTTTATAGTGTCCGGTCTTACATTTCGGTCTCTAATCCATTTTGAGTTTATTTTTTGTGTATGGTGTTAGGGAGTGTTCTAATTTCATTCTTTTACATGTAGCTGTCCATTTTTCCCAGCACCACTTATTGAAGAGACTGTCTTTTCTCCTTTGTATACCCTTGCCTCCTTTGTCATAGATTAGTGGGCCATAGGTGTGTAGGTTTATCTCTGGGCTTTTTTTTTTTCTTTTACATCTTTATTGGAGTATAATTGCTTTACACTTGTGTGTTAGTTTCTGCTGTATAAAAAAGTGAATCAGCTGTGCGTATACATATAACACCATATCCCCTCCCTCTTGCACCTCCCTCTCACTCCCTTATCCCACCCTTTTAGGTGGTCACAAAGCACAGAGCTGATCTCCCTGTGCTATGTGGCTGCTTCCCAGTAGCTATCAATTTTACATTTGGTAGTGTATATATGTCCATACCACTCTCTCACTTTGTCCCAGCTTACCCTTCCCTCTCCCCATGTCCTCAAGTCCTTTCTCTACGTCTGTGTCCTTAATCCTTTCCTGCCCCTAGGTTCTTCATAAACTTTTTTTTTAAGATTCCATATATATGTGTTAGCATACAGTATTTGTTTTTCTCTTTCTGACTTACTTCACTCTGTAGGACAGACTCTAGATCCATCCACCTCACTAAAAGTAACTCAATTTCGTTTCTTTTTATGGCTGAATAATGTTCCATTGTATATATGTGCCACATCTTCTTTATCCATTTATCTGTTGATGGACACTTAGGTTGCTTCCATGTCCTGGCTATTGTAAATAGAGCTACAGTGAACGTTGTGGTACATGACTCTTTTTGAATTATGGTTTTCTCAGGGTAAATGTCCAGGAGTGGGTTTGCTGGGTTGTATGGTAGTTCTATTTTTAGTTTTTAAGGAACCCCCATACCGTTCTCCCTAGTGGCTATATCAATTTACATTCCCACCAACAGTGCAAGAGGGTTCCCTTTTCTCCAATAAATGCCTCTCCAGCATTTATTGTTGGTAGATTTTTTGATGATGGCCATTCTGACTGGTGTGAGGTGATACCTCACTGTAGTTTTGATTTGCATTTCTCTAATGATTAGTGATGTTCAGCATCCTTTCATGTGTTTGTTGGCAACCTGTATATCTTCTTTGGAGAAATGTCTATTTAGGTCTTCTGCCCATTTTTGGATTGGGTTGTTTGGTTTTGTGATATTGAGCTACATGAGCTGCTTTTTGGAGATTAATCCTTTGCCATTTGCTTCATTTGAAAATATTTTCTCCCATTCTGATGGTTGTCTTTTCATCTTGCTTATGTTTTCCTTTGCTGTGCAAAAGAATTTATGTTTCATTCGGTCCCATTTTTTTATTTTTGTTTTTATTTCCATTTCTCTAGGAGGTGGGTCAAAAAGGATCTTGCTGTGATTTATGTCATAGACTGTTCTGCTTATGTTTTCCTCTAAGAGTTTTATAGTGGCTGGTCTTATATTTAGGTCTCTAATCCATTTTGAGTTTATTTTTGTGTATGGTGTTAGGGAGTGTACTAATTTCATTCTTTTACATGTAACTGTCCAGTTTTCCCAGCACCACTTGCTGAAGACACTGTCTTTTCTCCATTGTATACCCTTGCCTCCTTTGTCATAGATTAGTGAACCATAGGTACGTGGGTTTATCTCTGTGCTTTCTATCCTGTTCTATTGACCTATATTTCTGTTTTTGTGTCAGTACCATATTATCTTGATTACTGTAGCTTTGCAATATAGTCTGAAGTCTGGAAGTCTGATTCCTCCAGCTCTTTTTTTTCCCCCTCAAGACTGCTTTGGCTATCCAGGGTCTTTTGTGTCTCCCTACAAATTTTAAGATTTTTTTTTCTTGTTCTGTAGAAAATGCCAAAGGTATTTTGATCGGGATTGCATTGAATCTGTAGATTGCTTTGGGTAGTATAGTCATTTTCACAATATTGATTCTTCTAATCCGAGAACATGGTATATGTCTCCATCTGTTTATATCATCTTTGATTTCTTTCATCAGTGTCTTATAGTTTTCTGAGTACAGGTCTTTTACTTCCTTAGGTAGGTTTATTCCTAGGTATTTTATTCTTTTTGTTGCAGTGGTAATGGGATTGTTTCCTTAATTTCTCTTTCTGATCTTTCATTGTTAGTGTATAGGAATGCAAGCAATTTCTGTGCATTAATTTTGTATCCTGCAACTTTACCAAATTCATTGATTAGCTCCAGTGGTTTTCTGGTGGCATCTTTAGGATTCTCTATCTATGATATCATGTCATTTGCGAACAGTGACAATTTTACTTCTTCTTTTCCTTTTTGTATTCCTTTTATTTCTTTTTCTTCTCTGATTGCCATGGCTAGGACTTCCAAAACTATGTTGAATAGCAGTGGTGAGAGTGGACATCCTCGTCTTGTTCCTGATCTTAGAGGAAACGCTTTCAGTTTTTCACCATTGAGAATGCTGTTTGCTGTGGGTTTGTCATATATGGCCTTTATTATGTTGAGGTAGTTTCCCTCTAGGCCCACACTCTGCAGAGTTTTTATCGTAAATGAGTGTTGAATTTTCTCAAAATCTTTTCCTTCATCTATTGAGATGATCATATGCTTTTATTCTACAATTTGTTAATATGGTGTATCACATTGATTTGTGTATATTGAAGAATCCTTGCATCCCTGGGATAAACCCCACTTGATCATGGTGTATGATCCTTTTAATGTGTTGTTCGATTCTGTTTGCTAGTATTTTGTTGAGGATTTTTACATCTATATTCATCAGTGATATTGGTCTATAATTTTCTTTCCTTGTAGTATCTCTGTCTGATTTTGGTATCAGGGTGATGGTGGTCTCATAGAATGAGTTTGGGAGTGTTCCTTCCCCTGCAATTGTTTTGAAGAATTTGAGAAGGTTGGGTGTTAGCTCTTCTCTAAATGTTTGATAGAATTCACCTGTGATGCCATCTGGTTCTGGACTTTTGTTTGTTGGAAGATTTTTAATCACAGTTTCAATTTCATTGCTTGTGATAGGTTTGTTCATATTTTCTATTTCTTCCTGGTTCAGTCTTAGAAGGTTATCCCTTTCTAAGAATTTGTCCATTTCTTCCAGATTGTCCATTTTATTGGCCTAGAGTTGCTTGTAGTAGTCTCTTAGGATGCTTTGTATTCCTGTGGTGTCTGTTGTAACTTCTGCTTTTTCACTTCTAATTTTGTTGATTTGCGTCCTCTCCCTCTTTTTCTGGAGTCTGGCTAAAGGTTGATCATTTTTGCTTATCTTCTCAAAGAACCAGCTTTTAGTTTTATTGATCTTTGCTTTCGTTTTCTTTGTTTCTATTTCATTTATTTCTGCTCTGATCTTTATGATTTCTTTCCTTCTACTAACTTTGGGTTTTGTTCTTCTTTCTCTAGTTCCTCTAGGTGTAAGGTTAGATTGTTTATTTGAGATTTTTCTTGTTTCTTGAGGTAGGCTTGTATTGCTATAAACTTCCCTCTTAGAACTCCTTTTGCTGCATCCCATAGGTTTTGGATCATCGTGTTTTTGTTGTCATTTGTCTCTAGGTAGTTTTTGATTTCCTCTTTGATTTCTTCAGTGATCTCTTGGTTATTTAGTAACGTATTGTTTAGCCTCCATGTGTGTGTGTTTTTTACGGTTTTTTCCGTGTAATTGATTTCTAATCTCATAGCATTGTGGTCGGAACAGCTGCTTGATATGATTTCAGTTTTCTTAAATTTACTGAGGCTTTATCTGTGACCCAAGATGTGATCTATCCTGGAGAATGTTCCGTGTGCAGTTGAGAAGAACGTGTAATCTGCTGTTTTTGGATGGAATGTCCTATAAATATCAACTAACTCTATCTGGTCTATTGTGTCATTTAAAGCTTGTGTTTCCTTATTAATTTTCTGTCTGGCTGATCTCCACTGGTGTAAGTGAGCTGTTAAAGTCCCCCGCTATTGTGTTACTGTCGATTTCCTCTTTTATAGCTGTTAGCAGTTGCCTTATACATTGAGCTGCTCCTATTTTGGGTACATATATATTTATAATTGTTATATCTTCTTCTTGGATTGGTCCCCTGACCATTATGTAGTGTCTTTCCTTGTCTCTTGTAACATTCTTTATTTTAAAGTCTATTTTATCTGATATGAGTATTGCTACTCCAGCTTTCTTTTGATTTTCATTTGCATAGAATATATTTTTCCATCGCCTCACTTTGAGTCTGTATGTGTCCCTAGGTCTGAAATGGATCTCTTGTAGACAGCATATATATGGGTCTTGTTTTTGTATCCATTCAGCGAGCCTGTGTCTTTTGGTTGGAACATGTAGTGCATTCACGTTTAAGGTAATTATCGATATGTATGTTCCTACTACTATTTTCTTAATTGTTATGGGTTTGTCTTGGTGGGTCCTTTTCTTCTCTTGTGTTTCCCACTTAGAGAAGTTCCTTTAGCATTTGGTGTAGAGCTGGTTTCATGGTGCTGAATTCTCTTAGCTTTTGCTTGTCTGTAAGGCTTTTGATTTCTCCATCAAATCTGAATGAGCTCTTTACAGGGTGGAGTACTCTTGGTTGTAGGTTCTTCCCTTTCATCACTTTAAATTTATCATGCCACTTCCTTCTGGCTTGTAGATTTTCTGCTGAGAAATCAGTTGTTATCCTTATGGGAGTTCCCTTGTATGTTATTTGTCATTTTTCCCTCGCTGCTTTCAATCATTTTTCTTTGTCGTTAATTTTTGTCAATTTGATTGCTATGTGTCTTGTCATTTTTCTCCTTTGGTTTATCCTGCCTGGGACACTCTGTGCTTCTGGACTTGGGTGGCTATTTCTTTTCCCATGCTAGGGAAGTTTTTGACCATAATCTCTTCAAATATATTCTCGGGTCCTTTCTCTCTCTCTTCTCCTTCTGGGACCCCTATAATGCGAATGTTGTTGCGTTTAATGTTGTGCCAGAGGACTCTTGGGGTGTCTTCGTTTGTTTTCATTCTTTTTCTTTATTCTGTTCCATGGCAGTGATTTCCACCTTTCTGTCTTCCAGGTCACTTATCCGTTCTTCTGCCACAGTTATTCTGCTACTGATTCCTTCTAGTGTATTTTTCATTTCAGTTATTCCATTGTTCACCTCTGTTTGTTTGTTCTTTAATTCTTCTAGGTGTTTGTTCCTTAATTCTTCTAGGTCTTTGTTAAACATTTCTTGCATCTTCTCGATCTTTGCCTCCTTTCTTTTTCCAAGGTCTTGGCTCAACTTCACTATCATTATTCTGAATTCTTTTTCTGGAAGGTTCCCTATCTCCACCTCATTTCGTTTTTTTTCTGGGGTTTTATCTTGTTCCTTGATCTGGTATAAAGTCCTCTGCCTTTTCATTTTGTCTATCTTTCTGTGAATGTGGTTTTCCTTCCACAGGCTGCAGAATTGTAGTTCTTCTTGCTTCTGCTGTCTGCTCTCTGGTGGATGAGTCTATCTTAGAGGCTTGTGCAAGCTTCCTGATGGGAGGGACTGGTGGTGGGTAGAGCTGGGTGTTGCTTTGGTGGGCAGAGCTTTAATCCGCTTGTCTACGGATTAAATAAAACTTTAATAAAAAGTTTAATCCGCTTGTCTGCTGATGCATGGGGCTGGGTTCCCTCCCTGTTGGTTGTTTGGCCTGAGGCGACCCAGCCCTGGAGCCTACCTTGCTCTTGGTGGGGCTAATGGCGGACTCTGGGAGGGCTCACACCAAGGAGTATTTCCCAGAACTTCTGCTGCCAGTGTCGTTGTCCTCACGGTGAGCCACAGCCACAGCCACCACCTGCCTCTGCAGGAGACCCTCTAAAAGTAGCAGGTAGTTCTGGTCATTCTCCTACAGGGTCACTGCTCCTTCCCCTGGGTCCTGATGTGCACACTACTTTGTGTGTGCCCTCCAAGAGTGGAGTATCTGAGTGGAGTTGAGACTCTGAGACTCTGTGTGGAGTTGCACAGACTCTGGGTCCTGTGAAGCTTCGATGTTTTGTGATTCTAGAAATCCTATAGGAGACGGTCCACAGCAGGTGACGCTAATGTTGTCAGTAGAGGTGTTGAAGCCAAAGATCTGCAGTTCCAACTAGAGGTGCCGATGTACATACAGGACAAAATCATCTCGTGTGAATGTAGTTCAGGCATGTTTAAGATGAATGCAGTCATGTTAATGCCTACCATATTCTATCTTGAGCCTCTCCTCAGGGACCCCCTCCTCAGTTCCTGAGGCTCCTGTAAGTCATGTACAGGGGACTGGAGAGTGGGCTCTGTCCAGTCTGAGCCCTGAGTTACCCTGTGTGTATCTTAGGATACTTTGTATTTCTGTGGTGTCTGTTGTAACATCATCTCTTTCATTTCAGATTTATTTGGGCCCTCTCTTTTTAAAAAAACATACTACTGTTGTCTTTTATTCTCTACAGAAGCTTAATAAGTGTTTGATCTACTATCCTTACCCTATGTATACTTTTTGCAGTGAGATTTTTACTTTTCTTTGTTTCCTTGTTACTATCAATAATTAGTGAGACTTCTTTTAAGCTACCTTCAACATTGCTTATAAAGCTGCTTTATTAGTGATGACAGAGCCTTAATGGAAGTCATGTTCTGGTTGTAAATTAGAATGCAATGTGCCAGCAAATAGCCCCTTAAGTTTATGTCTCATTACTTCTTGTTCTTTTTTTAATTTAATTTTTATTTTTTGTCAGAGCAAATTTAATTAAAATGTTTTGTTTCTTCTAGGTGTGAAAGATGTGGTTCTTTTAAACATATACATATATCTATTCTTCTTTGGATCATTTTCCCATGTAGGTTATGACACGATGTTGAGTAGTCTTGTCTTGGTATTACGTAGGTCTTTGGTGATTACATATTTCACATGTGTTTCTATATCTATCTTAACCCCAATATCCTAATGTATCCAATCCTCACACCTTTCCATTTGGTGAACCATAAGTTTGTTTAATGAATCTGTGATTGCATTTCTCTGTGGAAATATCTTCATTGGTATCAATGTTTAGCTAAGACCTATAAGTGATATTATAGGATATGTGTCTTTTGCTTTCTGACTTAGTACAATTTGCCTGATTACCTCAAGAATCATACATGGTGCTGCAAATGGCACTGTTTCATTTTTTTCCCTGGCTAATATTCCATCTGTACGTGTACCAGTTCTTCTTTGGGCACGCACCTCTTGATGGACTTTCTGGTTGCCTCCATGTCTTGGCTATTGTAATACTGCTGCAATGCACATTTGCTTGTCTGTGTCTTTCCAGTTATGTCTTCTTATGTTATAGGCCAAGGAGTGGGCTTGCTGTATCATATGGTAGCTCAGTGTGTATGTTTTATAGGCACCACCATTCAGTTCTCATTAGTGGCTCTTTCCAGGTTACGTCCCACTTAAAATTGAGGGTATGCATTTCTCCAAAACACCTTCAATATTTATTGTTTGTAGTTTTCTTGCTGATGGTTATTCTAACAGGTGCGAGCTGATACCTATCTGTGATTGAATTTGCATGTGTCCCATAATCTGTTAAAACTGAGCTTTAAAGCATGCCCTTTTTATTTATCAAACTGTGATTACAGCTTAGTTCTTCAAAGTGTTTTCTTAAAGTAAGTGTCACATTTTGAAAATTTTTGGCCATTACCTCCCTCAAGACATTTTGAGGGCACGTTTCATTTATGGCCCTGAAGTACTTGTTCATATGAAGTGACCATTAGCACAGGTTTTAAAGCTGCTTTTGCAGGTAACGGCCAGAGGGTGGCAGTCTTTCTACGTTCCCAATCTGGTAAATAGGGAAAGAGACCTTCAGCCCCAAGAGTGTCCAGCTTTATTTCTCATCCAGCTGTGGGTCTAGATATGGTCACACCAGGTTGCATCACAGCCCCGGAACGAATTATGTAAAAATTTCTCCCTCTATCACTGTCTTTGTTTTTTGGGATTTTAAAGTAATTTATTTTTATAATGGGGTTTACCTGATTTTCACTGCTGTGTTTATGCCCCTTTACACCCACTTGATTCACTTACAGAGAGACATCAATACATAGGTTTTAAGATTATTACTAGTCAGATATATACTTGTTCGTTGAATAGGGGATGTTGCATCCACTTCACTGAGCAAGGAATAGGTCTTGTCTATTACATATTGGTTTTATGGATCGGTATTTGAGCTAATATGAAACCCTTGATTTATGCATCACCCAACCTCACCTTTCCCGTTAAGCAGCCATAGTGTGTTTTCTGCATGTGTGACTCTGTTCTGTTTTGTAATTCAGTTCAAGTGTAACGGTTTTTACATTCCCTCTATAAGTGATACCTTATGAGAAGTGTCCTTTTCTGTGTGACTTATTTCACTTAGAATCGTCGTACCTAAATCCACTCATCATGCTGCTACTAGCCTTATGACATTGATTTCATGGCTGAGTGATATTCCATTGTACATAAGGACCACAACTTCTTTATCCATTTTTCTCTTTCCTGGGATATTTAAGTTGGAATGAAGTGGAGGTCCTTGTCAACAGAGCAGCCCTAAACTTTGGGGTGCTTGTGTCTTGCTGATTTTTCATTTTCCCAATTTATACCCCCATGAGTGGAAGTGCCCTATGCTCTCTAAGCTGTGTTTTTTAGATGTTTCAGGACACACCGTACATTTCTCCAGAGTGGTTGTTGGCAATTTACATCCCGCCCATCAGTGTAGCAAGGCTCCCATTTCTCCATGGCCTGTCCTGCATTTCTGCTTTTGAGACTTTTTTCAGCATGGCCCTTTTGACCGATGGGGAGCGAGTCTTCTTTGTAGCCCTGATTTGCCTTTCCAGGTTGCTTGGTTGGCCAAAAAGGGCGTATGCGTTTTTTCCTGAATATATTCAGGAAAAAACGCATACGCCCTTTTTGGCCAAGGGCATCATTGTCAACGTTTTCCCGCTTTTCATGTGCTTTAAAGGCGATTCGACTCTACCTCCTGAAATCTGTTTCCTGCAATTCTGCCTTGATTTCAAATCCTCTTCTTTGCCTTCCCTCAATATATTTGTGGACGAGAGTTATCATTTATAACTCTGCAGGTTTGTGAATTGCAGTGCCCTGAAGCTCCATTTTACAACTCGCTTTTTTGGGAGCTGGCCGAAAAAGCGCAGGATGGCTTCAGGCCCTGTTCTGGTTCCGGGGTCCGGGTGAGCCTGTGGTTAATTCTTCTTCCTGATGGGAAAATAGAGTGACCTGTGCCTGTCACAACACCAAGAGCTAGTCTCTCACTGGTTCCCCGTCTACCCGTTCAACCTCAGGACTAATTGCAACCTGTACGGAACAGGAGGTTAAAGGTGCTGATGCTCCAAGTAGGGAGATTGCTAGTAAGGCGGCTGGAATGGCGAACCCGGGCACAAGGAGATGAGAAATGAGGTGCGTTTTAGAAACCTTTCCCCATCACATGGTGTACCATCTTCTGGGTTTCTCATGCATGTTTTCGATGTAGGAAGATGCCCTTGAACCTGGAGATTTGGGACCCATGCGATGGGTACCACGCAGTATTACTTTAAAGGGTCTGCGTTTGCTCACCCAACCTCACCAAAACTCTCAGCCCCAAGCGTGTCCACCCTTATGTCTCATCCAGCTGTGGGTCTAGATATGGTCAATCCAGGTTGCATCACAGCCCCTGATCGCATTGGGTAAGAATTTCTCTCTCTTTCACTGTCTTTGTTTCATGGGTTTTTCAAAGTAATTTATTTTTATAATGGGGTTTAGCTGCTTTTCACTGCTGTGTTTATGCCGCTTTACACCCACTTGACACACTAACAGAGAGATATCAATACATAGGTTTTAATATTATTACTAGTCAGATATATTCATGTGCGGTGAATAGGGCGTGTTGAGTCCAGTTCTCTGAGCAAGGAGTAGGTCTTGTCTATTACATATTGGGTTTATGGAACGGTATCTGAGCTAATTTGAAACCCTTGGTTTATGTATCACCCCACCTCACCTTTCCCGTTAAGCAGCCATAGTGTGTTTTCTGCACGTGTGACTGTGTTCTGTTTTGTAATTCAGTTCAAGTGTAACGGATTTTACATTCCCTCTATAAGTGATACCTTATGAGAAGTGTCCTTTGCTGTGTGACTTATTTCACTTAGAATTGTCGTACCTAAATCCACTCATCATGCTGCTACTAGCCTTATGACATTGATTTCATGGCTGAGTGATATTCCATTGTACATAAGGACCACAACTTCTTTATCCATTTTTCTCTTTCCTGGGATATTTAAGGTGGAATGAAGTGGAAGTCCTTGTCAACAGAGCATCCCTAAACTTTGGGGTGCTTGTGTCTTGCTGAGTTTTCATTTTCCCAATTTATACCCCCATGAGTGGAAGTGCCCTATGCTCTCTAAGCTGTGTTTTTTAGATGTTTCAGGACTCACCGTACACTTCTCCACAGTGGCTGTTGGCAATTTACATCCCGCCCATCAGAGTAGCAAGGCTCCCATTTCTCCATGGCCTGTCCTGCATTTCTGGTTTTGACACGTTTTTCAGCATGGCCCTTTTGACCGATGGGTAGCGAGTCTTCTTTGTAGCCCTGATTTGCCTTTCCAGGTTGCTTGGTTGGCCAAAAAGGGCGTATGCGTTTTTTCCTGAATATATTCAGGAGAAAACGCATACGCCCTTTTAGGCCAAGGGCATCTTTTTCAACGTTTTGCCGCTTTTCATGTGCTTTAAAGGCGATTCGAATCTACCTCCTGAAATCTGTTTCCTGCAATTCTGCCTTGATTTCAAATCCTCTTCTTTGCCTTCCCTCAATATATCTGTGGACGAGAGTTATCATTTATAACTCTGCAGGTTTGTGAATTGCAGTGCCCAGAACCTCCATTTTACAACTCGCTTTTTTGGGGGCTGGCCGCAAAAGCGCATGATGTATTCACGCCCTGTTCTTGTTCCGGGGGGCAGGCTGAGCCTGTGGTTAATTCTTCTTCCTGATGGGAAAATAGAGTGACCTGTGCCTGTGTCCACACCAAGAGCTAGTCTCTCATTGGTTCCCCGTCTTCCCGTTCATCCTCAGGACAAATTGCAACCTGTACGGAACACGAGGTTAAAGGTGCTGATGCTCCAAGTAGGGAGGTTGCTAGTAAAGTGGCTGGAATGGCGAACCCGGGCACAAGGAGATGAGAAATGAGGTTCGTTTTAGAAACCTTTCCCCATCACACGGTGTACCATCTTCTGGGTTTCTCTTGCATGATTTCGATGTAGGAAGATGCCCTTGAACCTGGAGATTTGGGACCCATGGGACGGGTACCACGCAGTATTACTTTAAAGGGTCTGCGTTTGCTCACCCAACCTCACCAAACCTCTCAGCCCCAAGAGTGTCCACCCTTATGTCTCATCCAGCTGTGGGTCTAGATATGGTCAATCCAGGTTGCATCACAGCCCCCGAACGCATTGTGTAAGAATTTCTCTCTCTTTCACTGTCTTTGTTTCATGGGTTTTTCGAAGTAATTTATTTTTATAATGGGGTTTAGCTGCTTTTCACTGCTGTGTTTATGCCGCTTTACACCCACTTGACACACTAACAGAGAGATATCAATACATAGGTTTTAAGATTATTACTAGTCAGATATATTCTTGTGCGGTGAATAGGACGTGTTGAGTCCAGTTCTCTGAGCAAGGAGTAGGTCTTGTCTATTACATATTGGGTTTATGGAATGGTATCTGAGATAATTTGATACCCTTGTTTTATGTATCACCCCACCTCACCTTTCCCGTTAAGCAGCCATAGTGTGTTTTCTGCATGTGTGACTCTGTTCTGTTTTGTAATTCAGTTCAAGTGTAACGGTTTTTACATTCCCTCTATAAGTGATACCTTATGAGAAGTGTCCTTTTCTGTGTGACTTATTTCACTTAGAATCGTCGTACCTAAATCCACTCATCATGCTGCTACTAGCCTTATGACATTGATTTCATGGCTGAGTGATATTCCATTGTACATAAGGACCACAACTTCTTTATCCATTTTTCTCTTTCCTGGGATATTGAAGGTGGAATGAAGTGGAGGTCCTTGTCAACAGAGCAGCCCTAAACTTTGGGGTGCTTGTGTCTTGCGGATTTTTCATTTTCCCAATTTATACCCCCATGAGTGGAAGTGACCTATGCTCTCTAAGCTGTGTTTTTTAGATGTTTCAGGAAACACCGTACACTTCTTCAGAGTGGCTGTTGGCAATTTACATCCCGCCCATCAGTGTAGCAAGGCTCCCATTTCTCCATGGCCTGTCCTGCATTTCTGGTTTTGAGACTTTTTTCAGCATGGCCCTTTTAACCGATGGGTAGCGAGTCTTCTTTGTATCGCTGACTTGCCTTTCCAGGTTGCTTGGTTGGCCAAAAAGGGCGTATGCGTTTTTTCCTGAATATATTCAGGAAAAAACGCATACGCCCTTTTTGGCCAAGGGCATCATTGTCAACGTTTTCCCGCTTTTCATGTGCTTTAAAGGCGATTCGAATCTACCTCCTGAAATCTGTTTCCTGCAATTCTGCCTTGATTTCAAATCCTCTTCGTTGCCTTCCCTCAATATATTTGTGGACGAGAGTTATCATTTATAACTCTGCAGGTTTGTGAATTGCAGTGCCCTGGAGCTCCATTTTACAACTCGCTTTTTTGGGAGCTGGCCGCAAAAGCGCAGGATGGCTTCAGGCCCTGTTCTGGTTCCGGGGTCCGGGTGAGCCTGTGGTTAATTCTTCTTCCTGATGGGAAAATAGAGTGACCTGTGCCTGTCACAACACCAAGAGCTAGTCTCTCACTGGTTCCCCGTCTACCCGTTCAACCTCAGGACTAATTGCAACCTGTACGGAACAGGAGGTTAAAGGTGCTGATGCTCCAAGTAGGGAGATTGTTAGTAAAGCGGCTGGAATGGCGAACCCGGGCACAAGGAGAAGAGAAATGAGGTGCGTTTTAGAAACCTTTCCCCATCACATGATGTACCATCTTTTTGTTTTCTCATGCATGTTTTCGATGTAGGAATATGCCCTTGAACCTGGAGATTTGGGACCCATGCGATGGGTACCACACAGTATTACTTTAAAGGGTCTGCGTTTGCTCACCCAACCTCACCAAACCTCTCAGCCCCAAGAGTGTCCACCCTTATGTCTCATCCAGCTGTGGGTCTAGATATGGTCAATCCTGGTTGCATCACAGCCCCTGAACGCATTGTGTAAGAATTTCTCTCTCTTTCACTGTCTTTGTTTCATGGGTTTTTCGAAGTAATTTATTTTTATAATGGGGTTTAGCTGCTTTTCACTGCTGTGTTTATGCCGCTTTACACCCACTTGACACACTAACAGAGAGATATCAATACATAGGTTTTAAGATTATTACTACTCAGATATATTCTTGTGCGGTGAATAGGGCGTGTTGAGTCCAGTTCTCTGAGCAAGGAGTAGGTCTTGTCTATTACATATTGGGTTTATGGAACGGTATCTGAGCTAATTTGATACCCTTGTTTTATGTATCACCCCACCTCACCTTTCCCGTTAAGCAGCCATAGTGTGTTTTCTGCATGTGTGACTCTGTTCTGTTTTGTAATTCAGTTCAAGTGTAACGGTTTTTACATTCCCTCTATAAGTGATACCTTATGAGAAGTGTCCTTTTCTGTGTGACGTATTTCACTTAGAATCGTCGTACCTAAATCCACTCATCATGCTGCTACTAGCCTTATGACATTGATTTCATGGCTGAGTGATATTCCATTGTACATAAGGACCACAACTTCTTTATCCATTTTTCTCTTTCCTGGGATATTGAAGGTGGAATGAAGTGGAGGTCCTTGTCAACAGAGCAGCCCTAAACTTTGGGGTGCTTGTGTCTTGCTGATTTTTCATTTTCCCAATTTATACCCCCATGAGTGGAAGTGACCTATGCTCTCTAAGCTGTGTTTTTTAGATGTTTCAGGACACACCGTACACTTCTCCAGAGTGGCTGTTGGCAATTTACATCCCGCCCATCAGTGTAGCAAGGCTCCCATTTCTCCATGGCCTGTCCTGCATTTCTGGTTTTGAGACTTTTTTCAGCATGCCCCTTTTGACCGATGGGTAGCGAGTCTTCTTTGTATCGCTGACTTGCCTTTCCAGGTTGCTTGGTTGGCCAAAAAGGGCGTATGCGTTTTTACCTGAATATATTCAGGAAAATACGCATACGCCCTTTTTAGCCAAGGGCATCATTGTCAACGTTTTGCCGCTTTTCATGTGCTTTAAAGGTGATTCGAATCTGCCTCCTGAAATCTGTTTCCTGCAATTCTGCCTTGATTTCAAATCCTCTTCTTTGCCTTCCCTCAATATATTTGTGGACGAGAGTTGTCATTTATAACTCTGCAGGTTTGTGATTTGCAGTGCCCTGAAGCTCCATTTTACAACTCGCTTTTTTGGGAGCTGGCCGCAAAAGCGCAGGATGGCTTCAGGCCCTGTTCTGGTTCCGGGGTCATGGTGAGCCTGTGGTTAATTCTTCTTCCTGATGGGAAAATAGGGTGACCTGTGCCTGTCCCAACACCAAGAGCTAGTCTCTCACTGGTTCCCCATCTACCCGTTCATCCTCAGGACAAATTGCAACCTGTACGGAACAGGAGGTTAAAGGTGCTGATGCTCCAAGTAGGGAGATTGTTAGTAAAGCAGCTGGAATGGCGAACCCGGGCACAAGGAGAAGAGAAATGAGGTGAGTTTTAGAAACCTTTCCCCATCACATGGTGTACCAACTTTTTGTTTTCTCATGGATGTTTTCGATGTAGGAATATGGCCTTGAACCTGTAGATTTGGGACACATGCGAAGGGTACCACGCAGTATTACTTTAAAGGGTCTGCGTTTGCTCACCCAACCTCACCAAACCTCTCAGCCCCAAGAGTGTCCACCCTTATGTCTCATCCAGCTGTGGGTCTAGATATGGTCAATCCAGGTTGCATCACAGCCCCTGAACGCATTGTGTAAGAATTTCTCTCTCTTTCACTGTCTTTGTTTCATGGGTTTTTCGAAGTAATTTATTTTTATAATGGGGTTTAGCTGCTTTTCACTGCTGTGTTTATGCCGCTTTACACCCACTTGACACACTAACAGAGAGATATCAATACATAGGTTTTAAGATTATTACTAGTCAGATATATTCTTGTGCGGTGAATAGGGCGTGTTGAGTCCAGTTCTCTGAGCAAGGAGTAGGTCTTGTCTATTACATATTGGGTTTATGGAACGGTATCTGAGATAATTTGAAACCCTTGTTTTATGTATCACCCCACCTCACCTTTCCCGTTAAGCAGCCATAGTGTGTTTTCTGCATGTGTGACTCTGTTCTGTTTTCTAATTCAGTTCAAGTGTAATGGTTTTTACATTCCCTCTATAAGTGATACCTTATGAGATGTGTCCTTTTCTGTGTGACTTATTTCACTTAGAATCGTCGTACCTAAATCCACTCATCATGCTTCTACTAGCCTTATGACATTGATTTCATGGCTGAGTGATATTCCATTGTACATAAGGACCACAACTTCTTTATCCATTTTTCTCTTTCCTGGGATATTGAAGGTGGAATGAAGTGGAGGTCCTTGTCAACAGAGCAGCCCTAAACTTTGGGGTGCTTGTGTCTTGCTGATTTTTCATTTTCCCAATTTATACCCCCATGAGTGGAAGTGCCCTATGCTCTCTAAGCTGTGCTTTTTAGATGTTTCAGGACACACCGTACACTTCTCCAGAGTGGCTGTTGGCAATTTACATCCCGCCCATCAGTGTAGCAAGGCTCCCATTTCTCCATGGCCTGTCCTGCATTTCTGGTTTTGAGACTTTTTTCAGCATGGCCCTTTTGACCGATGGGGAGCGAGTCTTCTTTGTAGCCCTGATTTGCCTTTCCAGGTTGCTTGGTTGGCCAAAAAGGGCGTATGCGTTTTTTCCTGAATATATTCAGGAAAAAACGCATACGCCCCTTTTGGCCAAGGGCATCATTGTCAACGTTTTCCCGCTTTTCATGTGCTTTAAAGGCGATTCGAATCTACCTCCTGAAATCTGTTTCCTGCAATTCTGCCTTGATTTCAAATCCTCTTCTTTGCCTTCCCTCAATATATTTGTGGACGAGAGTTATCATTTATAACTCTGCAGGTTTGTGAATTGCAGTGCCCTGAAGCTCCATTTTACAACTCGCTTTTTTGGGAGCTGGCCGCAAAAGCGCAGGATGGCTTCAGGCCCTGTTCTGGTTCCGGGGTCCGGGTGAGCCTGTGGTTAATTCTTCTTCCTGATGGGAAAATAGAGTGACCTGTGCCTGTCACAACACCAAGAGCTAGTCTCTCACTGGTTCCCCGTCTACCCGTTCAACCTCAGGACTAATTGCAACCTGTACGGAACAGGAGGTTAAAGGTGCTGATGCTCCAAGTAGGGAGATTGTTAGTAAAGCGGCTGGAATGGCGAACCCGGGCACAAGGAGAAGAGAAATGAGGTGCGTTTTAGAAACCTTTCCCCATCACATGATGTACCATCTTTTTGTTTTCTCATGCATGTTTTCGATGTAGGAATATGCCCTTGAACCTGGAGATTTGGGACCCATGCGATGGGTACCACACAGTATTACTTTAAAGGGTCTGCGTTTGCTCACCCAACCTCACCAAACCTCTCAGCCCCAAGAGTGTCCACCCTTATGTCTCATCCAGCTGTGGGTCTAGATATGGTCAATCCAGGTTGCATCACAGCCCCTGAATGCATTGTGTAAGAATTTCTCTCTCTTTCACTGTCTTTGTTTCATGGGTTTTTCGAAGTAATTTATTTTTATAATGGGGTTTAGCTGCTTTTCACTGCTGTGTTTATGCCGCTTTACACCCACTTGACACACTAACAGAGAGATATCAATACATAGGTTTTAAGATTATTACTAGTCAGATATATTCTTGTGCGGTGAATAGGGCGTGTTGAGTCCAGTTCTCTGAGCAAGGAGTAGGTCTTGTCTATTACATATTGGGTTTATGGAACGGTATCTGAGCTAATTTGAAACCCTTGTTTTATGTATCACCCCACCTCACCTTTCCCGTTAAGCAGCCATAGTGTGTTTTCTGCATGTGTGACTCTGTTCTGTTTTGTAATTCAGTTCAAGTGTAACGGTTTTTACATTCCCTCTATAAGTGATACCTTATGAGAAGTGTCCTTTTCTGTGTGACTTATTTCACTTAGAATCGTCGTACCTAAATCCACTCATCATGCTGCTACTAGCCTTATGACATTGATTTCATGGCTGAGTGATATTCCATTGTACATAAGGACCACAACTTCTTTATCCATTTTTCTCTTTCCTGGGATATTGAAGGTGGAATGAAGTGGAGGTCCTTGTCAACAGAGCAGCCCTAAACTTTGGGGTGCTTGTGTCTTGCTGATTTTTCATTTTCCCAATTTATACCCCCATGAGTGGAAGTGCCCTATGCTCTCTAAGCTGTGTTTTTTAGATGTTTCAGGACACACCGTACACTTCTCCAGAGTGGCTGTTGGCAATTTACATCCCGCCCATCAGTGTAGCAAGGCTCCCATTTCTCCATGGCCTGTCCTGCATTTCTGGTTTTGAGACTTTTTTCAGCATGGCCCTTTTGACCGATGGGGAGCGAGTCTTCTTTGTAGCCCTGATTTGCCATTCCAGGTTGCTTGGTTGGCCAAAAAGGGCGTATGCGTTTTTTCCTGAATATATTCAGGAAAAAACGCATACGCCCTTTTTGGCCAAGGGCATCATTGTCAACGTTTTGCCGCTTTTCATGTGCTTTAAAGGCGATTCGAATCTACCTCCTGAAATCTGTTTCCTGCAATTCTGCCTTGATTTCAAATCCTCTTCTTTGCCTTCTCTCAATATATTTGTGGACGAGAGTTGTCATTTATAACTCTGCAGGTTTGTGAATTGCAGTGCCCTGAAGCTCCATTTTACAACTCGCTTTTTTGGGAGCTGGCCGCAAAAGCGCAGGATGGCTTCAGGCCCTGTTCTGGTTCCGGGGTCATGGTGAGCCTGTGGTTAATTCTTCTTCCTGATGGGAAAATAGGGTGACCTGTGCCTGTCCCAACACCAAGAGCTAGTCTCTCACTGGTTCCCCATCTACCCGTTCATCCTCAGGACAAATTGCAACCTGTACGGAACAGGAGGTTAAAGGTGCTGATGCTCCAAGTAGGGAGATTGTTAGTAAAGCAGCTGGAATGGCGAACCCGGGCACAAGGAGAAGAGAAATGAGGTGAGTTTTAGAAACCTTTCCCCATCACATGGTGTACCAACTTTTTGTTTTCTCATGGATGGTTTCGATGTAGGAATATGGCCTTGAACCTGAAGATTTGGGACCCATGCGAAGGGTACCACGCAGTATTACTTTAAAGGGTCTGCGTTTGCTCACCCAACCTCACCAAACCTCTCAGCCCCAAGAGTGTCCACCCTTATGTCTCATCCAGCTGTGGGTCTAGATATGGTCAATCCAGGTTGCATCACAGCCCCTGAACGCATTGTGTAAGAATTTCTCTCTCTTTCACTGTCTTTGTTTCATGGGTTTTTCGAAGTAATTTATTTTTATAATGGGGTTTAGCTGCTTTTCACTGCTGTGTTTATGCTGCTTTACACCCACTTGACACACTAACAGAGAGATATCAATACATAGGTTTTAAGATTATTACTAGTCAGATATATTCTTGTGCGGTGAATAGGGCGTGTTGAGTCCAGTTCTCTGAGCAAGGAGTAGGTCTTGTCTATTACATATTGGGTTTATGGAACGGTATCTGAGATAATTTGAAACCCTTGTTTTATGTATCACCCCACCTCACCTTTCCCGTTAAGCAGCCATAGTGTGTTTTCTGCATGTGTGACTCTGTTCTGTTTTGTAATTCAGTTCAAGTGTAACGGTTTTTACATTCCCTCTATAAGTGATACCTTATGAGATGTGTCCTTTTCTGTGTGACTTATTTCACTTAGAATCGTCGTACCTAAATCCACTCATCATGCTTCTATTAGCCTTATGACATTGATTTCATGGCTGAGTGATATTCCATTGTACATAAGGACCACAACTTCTTTATCCATTTTTCTCTTTCCTGGGATATTGAAGGTGGAATGAAGTGGAGGTCCTTGTCAACAGAGCAGCCCTAAACTTTGGGGTGCTTGTGTCTTGCTGATTTTTCATTTTCCCAATTTATACCCCCATGAGTGGAAGTGCCCTATGCTCTCTAAGCTGTGTTTTTTAGATGTTTCAGGACACACCGTACACTTCTCCAGAGTGGCTGTTGGCAATTTACATCCCGCCCATCAGTGTAGCAAGGCTCCCATTTCTCCATGGCCTGTCCTGCATTTCTGGTTTTGAGACTTTTTTCAGCATGGCCCTTTTGACCGATGGGGAGCGAGTCTTCTTTGTAGCCCTGATTTGCCTTTCCAGGTTGCTTGGTTGGCCAAAAAGGGCGTATGCGTTTTTTCCTGAATATATTCAGGAAAAAACGCATACGCCCTTTTTGGCCAAGGGCATCATTGTCAACGTTTTGCCGCTTTTCATGTGCTTTAAAGGCGATTCGAATCTACCTCCTGAAATCTGTTTCCTGCAATTCTGCCTTGATTTCAAATCCTCTTCTTTGCCTTCCCTCAATATATTTGTGGACGAGAGTTATCATTTATAACTCTGCAGGTTTGTGAATTGCAGTGCCCTGAAGCTCCATTTTACAACTCGCTTTTTTGGGAGCTGGCCGCAAAAGCGCAGGATGGCTTCAGGCCCTGTTCTGGTTCCGGGGTCCGGGTGAGCCTGTGGTTAATTCTTCTTCCTGATGGGAAAATAGAGTAACCTGTGCCTGTCACAACACCAACAGCTAGTCTCTCACTGGTTCCCCGTCTACCCGTTCAACCTCAGGACTAATTGCAACCTGTACGGAACAGGAGGTTAAAGGTGCTGATGCTCCAAGTAGGGAGATTGTTAGTAAAGCGGCTGGAATGGCGAACCCGGGCACAAGGAGAAGAGAAATGAGGTGCGTTTTAGAAACCTTTCCCCATCACATGATGTACCATCTTTTTGTTTTCTCATGCATGTTTTCGATGTAGGAATATGCCCTTTAACCTGGAGATTTGGGACCCATGGGACGGGTACTACGCAGTATTACTTTAAAGGGTCTGCGTTTGCTCACCCAACCTCACCAAACCTCTCAGCCCCAAGAGTGTCCACCCTTATGTCTCATCCAGCTGTGGGTCTAGATATGGTCAATCCAGGTTGCATCACAGCCCCTGAACGCATTGTGTAAGAATTTCTCTCTCTTTCACTGTCTTTGTTTCATGGGTTTTTTGAAGTAATTTATTTTTATAATGGGGTTTAGCTCTTTTTCACTGCTGTGTTTATGCCGCTTTACACCCACTTGACACACTAACAGAGAGATAGCAATACATAGGTTTTAAGATTATTACTAGTCAGATATATTCTTGTGCGGTGAATAGGGCGTGTTGAGTCCAGTTCTCTGAGCAAGGAGTAGGTCTTGTCTATTACATATTGGGTTTATGGAACGGTATCTGAGCTAATTTGAAACCCTTGTTTTATGTATCACCCCACCTCACCTTTCCCGTTAAGCAGCCATTGTGTGTTTTCTGCATGTGTGACTCTGTTCTGTTTTGTAATTCAGTTCAAGTGTAACGGTTTTTACATTCCCTCTATAAGTGATACCTTATGAGAAGTGTCCTTTTCTGTGTGACTTATTTCACTTAGAATCGTCGTACCTAAATCCACTCATCATGCTGCTACTAGCCTTATGACATTGATTTCATGGCTGAGTGATATTCCATTGTACATAAGGACCACAACTTCTTTATCCATTTTTCTCTTTCCTGGGATATTGAAGGTGGAATGAAGTGGAGGTCCTTGTCAACAGAGCACCCCTAAACTTTGGGGTGCTTGTGTCTTGCTGATTTTTCATTTTCCCAATTTATACCCCCATGAGTGGAAGTGCCCTATGCTCTCTAAGCTGTGTTTTTTAGATGTTTCAGGAAACACCGTACACTTCTCCAGAGTGGCTGTTGGCAATTTACATCCCGCCCATCAGTGTAGCAAGGCTCCCATTTCTCCATGGCCTGTCCTGCATTTCTGGTTTTGACAGGTTTTTCAGCATGGCCCTTTTGACCGAAGGGTAGCGAGTCTTCTTTGTAGCGCTGATTTGCCTTTCCAGGTTGCTTGGTTGGCCAAAAAGGGCGTATGCGTTTTTTCCTGAATATATTCAGGAAAAAACGCATACGCCCTTTTTGGCCAAGGGCATCATTGTCAACGTTTTGCCGCTTTTCATGTGCTTTAAAGGCGATTCGAATCTACCTCCTGAAATCTGTTTCCTGCAATTCTGCCTTGATTTCAAATCCTCTTCTTTGCCTTCCCTCAATATATTTGTGGACGAGAGTTATCATTTATAACTCTGCAGGTTTGTGAATTGCAGTGCCCTGAAGCTCCATTTTACAACTCGCTTTTTTGGGAGCTGGCCGCAAAAGCGCAGGATGGCTTCAGGCCCTGTTCTGGTTCCGGGGGGGAGGATGAGCCTGTGGTTAATTCTTCTTCCTGATGGGAAAATAGAGTGACCTGTGCCTGTACCAACACCAAGAGCTAGTCTCTCACTGGTTCCCCATCTTCCCGTTCATACTCAGGACAAATTGCAACCTGTACGGAACAGGAGGTTAAAGGTGCTGATGCTCCAGGTAGGGAGATTGCTAGTAAAGCGGCTGGAATGGCGAACCCGGGCACAAGGAGAAGAGAAATGTGGTGCGTTTTAGAAACCTTTCCCCATCACATGATGTACCATCTTTTTGTTTTCTCATGCATGTTTTCGATGTAGGAAGATGCCCTTGAACCTGGAGATTTGGGACCCATGCGATGGGTACCACGCAGTATTACTTTAAAGGGTCTGCGTTTGCTCACCCAACCTCACCAAACCTCTCAGCCCCAAGAGTGTCCACCCTTATGTCTCATCCAGCTGTGGGTCTATATATGGTCAATCCAGGTTGCATCACAGCCCCTGATCGCATTGTGTAAGAATTTCTCTCTCTTTCACTGTGTTTGTTTCGTGGGTTTTTCAAAGTAATTTATTTTTATAAAGGGGTGTAGCTGCTTTTCACTGCTGTGTTTATGCCACTTTACACCCACTTGACACACTAACAGAGATATATCAATACATAGGTTTTAAGATTATTCCTAGTCAGATATATTCTTGTGCGGTGAATAGGGCGTGTTGAGTCCAGTTCTCTGAGCAAGGAGTAGGTCTTGTCTATTACATATTGGGTTTATGGAACGGTATCTGAGCTAATTTGAAACCCTTGTTTTATGTATCACCCCACCTCACCTTTCCCGTTAAGCAACCATAGTGTGTTTTCTGCATGTGAGACTCTGTTCTCTTTTGTAATTCAGTTCAAGTGTAACGGTTTTTACATTCCCTCTATAAGTGATACCTTATGAGAAATGTCCTTTTCTCTGTGACTTATTTCACTTAGAATCGTCGTACCTAAATCCACTCATCATGCTGCTACTAGCCTTATGACATTGATTTCATGGCTGAGTGATATTCCATTGTACATAAGGACCACAACTTCTTTATCCATTTTTCTCTTTCCTGGGATATTGAAGGTGGAATGAAGTGGAGGTCCTTGTCAACAGAGCAGCCCTAAACTTTGGGGTGCTTGTGTCTTGCTGATTTTTCATTTTCCCAATTTATACCCCCATGAGTGGAAGTGCCCTATGCTGTCTAAGCTGTGTTTTTTAGATGTTTCAGGACTCACCGTACACTTCTCCAGAGTGACTGTTGGCAATTTACATCCCGCCCATCAGTGTAGCAAGGCTCCCATTTCTCCATGGCCTGTCCTGCATTTCTGGTTTTGAGCCTTTTTTCAGCATGGCCCTTTTGACCGATGGGTAGCGAGTCTTCTTTGTAGCGCTGATTTGCCTTTCCAGGTTGCTTGGTTGGCCAAAAAGGGCGTATGCGTTTTTTCCTGAATATATTCAGGAAAAAACGCATACGCCCTTTTTGGCCAAGGGCATCATTGTCAACGTTTTGCCGCTTTTCATGTGCTTTAAAGGCGATTCGAATCTACCTCCTGAAATCTGTTTCCTGCAATTCTGCCTTGATTTCAAATCCTCTTCTTTGCCTTCCCTCAATATATTTGTGGACGAGAGTTATCATTTATAACTCTGCAGGTTTGTGAATTGCAGTGACCTGAAGCTCCATTTTACAACTTCCTTTTTTGGAAGCTGGCCGCAAATGCGCTTGATGGTTTTACACCCTGTTCTGGTTCCGGGGGGAAGGCTGAGCCTGTGGTTAATTCTTCTTCCTGATGGGAAAATAGAGTGACCTGGGCCTGTGTCCACACCAAGAGCTAGTCTCTCATTGGTTCCCCATCTTCCCGTTCATCCTCAGGACAAATTGCAACCTGTACGGAACAGGAGGTTAAAGGTGCTGATGCTCCAAGTAATGAGATTGCTAGTAAAGCGGCTGGAATGGCGAACCCGGGCACAAGGAGATGAGAAATGAGGTGCGTTTTAGAAACCTTTCCCCATCACACGGTGTACCATCTTCTGGGTTTCTCATGCATGTTTTTGATGTAGGAAGATGCCCTTGAACCTGGAGATTTGGGACCCATGGGACGGGTACAACGCAGTATTACTTTAAAGGGTCTGCGTTTGCTCACCCAACCTCACCAAACCTCTCAGCCCCAATAGTGTCCACCCTTATGTTTCATCCAGCTGTGGGTCTAGATATGGTCAATCCAGGTTGCATCACAGTCCCTGAACGCATTGTGTAAGAATTTCTCTCTCTTTCACTGTCTTTGTTTCATGGGTTTTTCGAAGTAATTTATTTTTATAATGGGGTTTAGCTGCTTTTCACTGCTGTGTTTATGCCGCTTTACACCCACTTGACACACTAACAGAGAGATATCAATACATAGGTTTTAAGATTATTACTAGTCAGATATGTTCTTGTGCGGTGAATAGAGCGTGTTGAGTCCAGTTCTCTGAGCAAGGAGTAGGTCTTGTCTATTACATATTGGGTTTATGGAACGGTATCTGAGCTAATTTGAAACCCTTGTTTTATGTATCACCCCACCTCACCTTTCCCGTTAAGCAGCCATAGCGTGTTTTCTGCATGTGTGACTCTGTTCTGTTTTGTAATTCAATTCAAGTGTAACAGTTTTTACATTCCCTCTATAAGTGATACCTTATGAGAAGTGTCCTTTTCTGTGTGACTTATTTCACTTAGAATCATCGTACCTAAATCCACTCATCATGCTGCTACTAGCCTTATGACATTGATTTCATGGCTGAGTGATATTCCATTGTACATAAGGACCACAACTTCTTTATCCATTTTTCTCTTTCCTGGGATATTGAAGGTGGAATGAAGTGGAGGTCCTTGTCAACAGAGCAGCCCTAAACTTTGGGGTGCTTGTGTCTTGCTGATTTTTCATTTTCCCAATTTATACCCCCATGAGTGGAAGTGCCCTATGCTGTCTAAGCTGTGTTTTTTAGATGTTTCAGGACTCACCGTACACTTCTCCAGAGTGACTGTTAGCAATTTACATCCCGCCCATCAGTGTAGCAAGGCTCCCATTTCTCCATGGCCTGTCCTGCATTTCTGGTTTTGAGCCTTTTTTCAGCATGGCCCTTTTGACCGATGGGTAGCGAGTCTTCTTTGTAGCGCTGATTTGCCTTTCCAGGTTGCTTGGTTGGCCAAAAAGGGCGTATGCGTTTTTTCCTGAATATATTCAGGAAAAAACGCATACGCCCTTTTTGGCCAAGGGCATCATTGTCAACGTTTTGCCGCTTTTCATGTGCTTTAAAGGCGATTCGAATCTACCTCCTGAAATCTGTTTCCTGCAATTCTGCCTTGATTTCAAATCCTCTTCTTTGCCTTCCCTCAATATATTTGTGGACGAGAGTTATCATTTATAACTCTGCAGGTTTGTGAATTGCAGTGACCTGAAGCTCCATTTTACAACTTCCTTTTTTGGAAGCTGGCCGCAAATGCGCTTGATGGTTTTACACCCTGTTCTGGTTCTGGGGGGAAGGCTGAGCCTGTGGTTAATTCTTCTTCCTGATGGGAAAATAGAGTGACCTGGGCCTGTGTCCACACCAAGAGCTAGTCTCTCATTGGTTCCCCATCTTCCCGTTCATCCTCAGGACAAATTGCAACCTGTACGGAACAGGAGGTTAAAGGTGCTGATGCTCCAAGTAGGGAGATTGCTAGTAAAGTGGCTGGAATGGCGAACCCGGGCACAAGGAGATGAGAAATGAGGTGCGTTTTAGAAACCTTTCCCCATCACACGGTGTACCATCTTCTGGGTTTCTCATGCATGTTTTTGATGTAGGAAGATGCCCTTGAACCTGGAGATTTGGGACCCATGGGACGGGTACAACGCAGTATTACTTTAAAGGGTCTGCGTTTGCTCACCCAACCTCACCAAACCTCTCAGCCCCAAGAGTGTCCACCCTTATGTTTCATCCAGCTGTGGGTCTAGATATGGTCAATCCAGGTTGCATCACAGTCCCTGAACGCATTGTGTAAGAATTTCTCTCTCTTTCACTGTCTTTGTTTCATGGGTTTTTCGAAGTAATTTATTTTTATAATGGGGTTTAGCTGCTTTTCACTGCTGTGTTTATGCCGCTTTACACCCACTTGACACACTAACAGAGAGATATCAATACATAGGTTTTAAGATTATTACTAGTCAGATATGTTCTTGTGCGGTGAATAGAGCGTGTTGAGTCCAGTTCTCTGAGCAAGGAGTAGGTCTTGTCTATTACATATTGGGTTTATGGAACGGTATCTGAGCTAATTTGAAACCCTTGTTTTATGTATCACCCCACCTCACCTTTCCCGTTAAGCAGCCATAGCGTGTTTTCTGCATGTGTGACTCTGTTCTGTTTTGTAATTCAATTCAAGTGTAACAGTTTTTACATTCCCTCTATAAGTGATACCTTATGAGAAGTGTCCTTTTCTGTGTGACTTATTTCACTTAGAATCGTCGTACCTAAATCCACTCATCATGCTGCTACTAGCCTTATGACATTGATTTCATGGCTGAGTGATATTCCATTGTACATAAGGACCACAACTTCTTTATCCATTTTTCTCTTTCCTGGGATATTGAAGGTGGAATGAAGTGGAGGTCCTTGTCAACAGAGCAGCCCTAAACTTTGGGGTGCTTGTGTCTTGCTGATTTTTCATTTTCCCAATTTATACCCCCATGAGTGGAAGTGCCCTATGCTCTCTAAGCTGTGTTTTTTAGATGTTTCAGGACACACCGTACACTTCTCCAGAGTGGCTGTTGGCAATTTACATCCCGCCCATCAGTGTAGCAAGGCTCCCATTTCTCCATGGCCTGTCCTGCATTTCTGGTTTTGACAGGTTTTTCAGCATGGCCCTTTTGACCGATGGGTAGCGAGTCTTCTGTGTAGCGCTGATTTGCCTTTCCAGGTTGCTTGGTTGGCCAAAAAGGGCGTATGCGTTTTTTCCTGAATATATTCAGGAAAAAACGCATACGCCCTTTTTGGCCAAGGGCATCATTGTCAACGTTTTGCCGCTTTTCATGTGCTTTAAAGGCGATTCGAATCTACCTCCTGAAATCTGTTTCCTGCAATTCTGCCTTGATTTCAAATCCTCTTCTTTGCCTTCCCTCAATATATTTGTGGACGAGAGTTATCATTTATAACTCTGCAGGTTTGTGATTTGCAGTGCCCTGAAGCTCCATTTTACAACTCGCTTTTTTGGGAGCTGGCCGCAAAAGCGCAGGATGGCTTCAGGCCCTGTTCTGGTTCCGGGGTCATGGTGAGCCTCTGGTTAATTCTTCTTTCTGATGGGAAAATAGAGTGACCTGTGCCTTTCCTAACACCAAGAGCTAGTCTCTCACTGGTTCCCCGTCTTCCCGTTCAACCTCAGGACAAATTGCAACCTGTACGGAACAGGAGGTTAAAGGTGCTGATGCTCCAAGTAGGGAGATTGTTAGTAAAGCGGCTGGAATGGCGAACCCGGGCACAAGGAGAAGAGAAATGAGGTGCGTTTTAGAAACCTTTCTCCATCACATGATGTACCATCTTTTTGTTTTCTCATGCATGTTTTCGATATAGGAATATGCCCTTGAACCTGGAGATTTGGGACCCATGCGATGGGTACCACAGAGTATTAATTTAAAGGGTCTGCGTTTGCTCGCCCAACCTCACCAAACCTCTCAGCCCCAAGAGTGTCCACCCTTATGTCTCATCCAGCTGTGGGTCTAGCTATGGTCAATCCAGGTTGCATCACAGCCCCTGAACGCATTGTGTAAGAATTTCTCTCTCTTTCACTGTCTTTGTTTCATGGATTTTTCGAAGTAATTTATTTTTATAATGGGGTTTAGCTGCTTTTCACTGCTGTGTTTATGCCGCTTTACACCCACTTGACACACTAACAGAGAGATATCAATACATAGGTTTTAAGATTATTACTAGTCAGATATATTCTTGTGCGGTGAATAGGGCGTGTTGAGTCCAGTTCTCTGAGCAAGGAGTAGGTCTTGTCTATTACATATTGGGTTTATGGAACGATATCTGAGCTAATTTTAAACCCTTGTTTTATGTATCACCCCACCTCACCTTTCCCGTTAAGCAGCCATAGTGTGTTTTCTGCATGTGTAACTCTGTTCTGTTTTGTAATTCCGTTCAAGTGTAAGGCTTTTTACATTCCCTCTATAAGTGATACCTTATGAGAAGTGTCCTTTTCTGTGTGACTTATTTCACTTAGAATCGTCGTACCTAAATCCTCTCATCATGCTGCTACTAGCCTTATGACATTGATTTCATGGCTGAGTGATATTCCATTGTACATAAGGACCACAACTTCTTTATCCATTTTTCGCTTTCCTGGGATATTGAAGGTGGAATGAAGTGGAGGTCCTTGTCAACAGAGCAGCCCAAAATTTTGGGGTGCTTGTGTCTTGCTGATTTTTCATTTTCCCAATTTATACCCCCATGAGTGGAAGTGCCCTATGCTCTCTAAGCTGTGTTTTTTAGATGTTTCAGGAAACACCGTACACTTCTCCAGAGTGGCTGTTGGCAATTTACATCCCGCCCATCAGTGTAGCAAGGCTCCCATTTCTCCATGGCCTGTCCTGCATTTCTGGTTTTGAGACTTTTTTCAGCATGCCCCTTTTGACCGATGGGTAGCGAGTCTTCTTTGTAGCGCTGATTTGCCTTTCCAGGTTGCTTGGTTGGCCAAAAAGGGCGTATGCGTTTTTTCCTGAATATATTCTAGAAAATACGCATACGCCCTTTTTGGCCAAGGGCATCATTGTCAACGTTTTGCCGCTTTTCATGTGCTTTAAAGGCGATTCGAATCTACCTCCTGAAATCTGTTTCCTGCAATTCTGCCTTGATTTCAAATCCTCTTCTTTGCCTTTCCTCAATATATTTGTGGACGAGAGTTATCATTTATAACTCTGCAGGTTTGTGAATTGCAGTGCCCTGAAGCTCCATTTTACAACTCGCTTTTTTGGGAGCTGGCCGCAAAAGCGCAGGATGGCTTCAGGCCCTGTTCTGGTTCCGGGGTCATGGTGAGCCTGTGGTTAATTCTTCTTCCTGATGGGAAAATAGAGTGACCTGTGCCTGTCCCAATACCAAGAGCTACTCTCTCACTGGTACCCGTCTACCCGTTCAGCCTCAGGACAAATTGCAACCTGTATGGAACAGGAGGTTAAAGGTGCTTATGCTCCAAGTAGGGAGATTGTTATTAAAGCGGCTGGAATGGCGAACCCGGGCACAAGGAGAAGAGAAATGTGGTGCGTTTTAGAAACCTTTCCCCATCACATGATGTACCAGCTTTTTGTTTTCTCATGCATGTTTTCGATGTAGGAATATGCCCTTGAACCTGGAGATTTGGGACCCATGCGATGGGTACCACACAGTATTACTTTAAAGGGTCTGCGTTTGCTCACCCAACCTCACCAAACCTCTCAGCCCCAAGAGTGTCCACCCTTATGTCTCATCCAGCTGTGGGTCTAGATATGGTCAATCCAGGTTGCATCACAGCCCCTGATCGCATTGTGTAAGAATTTCTCTCTCTTTCACTGTCTTTGTTTCATGGGTTTTTCGAAGTAATTTATTTTTATAATGGGGTTTAGCTGCTTTTCACTGCTGTGTTTATGCCGCTTTACACCCACTTGACACACTAACAGAGAGATATCAATACATAGGTTTTAAGATTATTACTAGTCAGATATGTTCTTGTGCGGTGAATAGAGCGTGTTGAGTCCAGTTCTCTGAGCAAGGAGTAGGTCTTGTCTATTACATATTGGGTTTATGGAACGGTATCTGAGCTAATTTGAAACCCTTGTTTTATGTATCACCCCACCTCACCTTTCCCGTTAAGCAGCCATAGCGTGTTTTCTGCATGTGTGACTCTGTTCTGTTTTGTAATTCAATTCAAGTGTAACAGTTTTTACATTCCCTCTATAAGTGATACCTTATGAGAAGTGTCCTTTTCTGTGTGACTTATTTCACTTAGAATCGTCGTACCTAAATCCACTCATCATGCTGCTACTAGCCTTATGACATTGATTTCATGGCTGAGTGATATTCCATTGTACATAAGGACCACAACTTCTTTATCCATTTTTCTCTTTCCTGGGATATTGAAGGTGGAATGAAGTGGAGATCCTTGTCAACAGAGCAGCCCTAAACTTTGGGGTGCTTGTGTCTTGCTGATTTTTCATTTTCCCAATTTATACCCCCATGAGTGGAAGTGCCCTATGCTCTCTAAGCTGTGTTTTTTAGATGTTTCAGGACACACCGTACACTTCTCCAGAGTGGCTGTTGGCAATTTACATCCCGCCCATCAGTGTAGCAAGGCTCCCATTTCTCCATGGCCTGTCCTGCATTTCTGGTTTTGACAGGTTTTTCAGCATGGCCCTTTTGACCGATGGGTAGCGAGTCTTCTTTGTAGCGCTGATTTGCCTTTCCAGGTTGCTTGGTTGGCCAAAAAGGGCGTATGCGTTTTTTCCTGAATATATTCAGGAAAAAACGCATACGCCCTTTTTGGCCAAGGGCATCATTGTCAACGTTTTGCCGCTTTTCATGTGCTTTAAAGGCGATTCGAATCTACCTCCTGAAATCTGTTTCCTGCAATTCTGCCTTGATTTCAAATCCTCTTCTTTGCCTTCCCTCAATATATTTGTGGACGAGAGTTATCATTTATAACTCTGCAGGTTTGTGAATTGCAGTGCCCTGAAGCTCCATTTTACAACTCGCTTTTTTGGGAGCTGGCCGCAAAAGCGCAGGATGGCTTCAGGCCCTGTTCTGGTTCCGGGGTCCGGGTGAGCCTGTGGTTAATTCTTCTTCCTGATGGGAAAATAGAGTAACCTGTGCCTGTCACAACACCAAGAGCTAGTCTCTCACTGGTTCCCCGTCTACCCGTTCAACCTCAGGACTAATTGCAACCTGTACGGAACAGGAGGTTAAAGGTGCTGATGCTCCAAGTAGGGAGATTGTTAGTAAAGCGGCTGGAATGGCGAACCCGGGCACAAGGAGAAGAGAAATGAGGTGCGTTTTACAAACCTTTCCCCATCACATGATGTACCATCTTTTTGTTTTCTCATGCATGTTTTCGATGTAGGAATATTCCCTTGAACCTGGAGATTTGGGACCCATGCGATGGGTACCACACAGTATTACTTTAAAGGGTCTGCGTTTACTCACCCAACCTCACCAAACCTCTCAGCCCCAAGAGTGTCCACCCTTATGTCTCATCCAGCTGTGGGTCTAGATATGGTCAATCCAGGTTGCATCACAGCCCCTGAACGCATTGTGTAAGAATTTCTCTCTCTTTCACTGTCTTTGTTTCATGGGTTTTTCGAAGTAATTTATTTTTATAATGGGGTTTAGCTGCTTTTCACTGCTGTGTTTATGCCGCTTTACACCCACTTGACACACTAACAGAGAGATATCAATACATAGGTTTTAAGATTATTACTAGTCAGATATATTCTTGTGCGGTGAATAGGGCGTGTTGAGTCCAGTTCTCTGAGCAAGGAGTAGGTCTTGTCTATTACATATTGGGTTTATGGAACGGTATCTGAGCTAATTTGAAACCCTTGTTTTATGTATCACCCCACCTCACCTTTCCCGTTAAGCAGCCATAGTGTGTTTTCTGCATGTGTGACTCTGTTCTGTTTTGTAATTCAGTTCAAGTGTAACGGTTTTTACATTCCCTCTATAAGTGATACCTTATGAGAAGTGTCCTTTTCTGTGTGACTTATTTCACTTAGAATCGTCGTACCTAAATCCACTCATCATGCTGCTACTAGCCTTATGACATTGATTTCATGGCTGAGTGATATTCCATTGTACATAAGGACCACAACTTCTTTATCCATTTTTCTCTTTCCTGGGATATTGAAGGTGGAATGAAGTGGAGGTCCTTGTCAACAGAGCAGCCCTAAACTTTGGGGTGCTTGTGTCTTGCTGATTTTTCATTTTCCCAATTTATACCCCCATGAGTGGAAGTGCCCTATGCTCTCTAAGCTGTGTTTTTTAGATGTTTCAGGACACACCGTACACTTCTCCAGAGTGGCTGTTGGCAATTTACATCCCGCCCATCAGTGTAGCAAGGCTCCCATTTCTCCATGGCCTGTCCTGCATTTCTGGTTTTGAGACTTTTTTCAGCATGGCCCTTTTGACCGATGGGGAGCGAGTCTTCTTTGTAGCCCTGATTTGCCATTCCAGGTTGCTTGGTTGGCCAAAAAGGGCGTATGCGTTTTTTCCTGAATATATTCAGGAAAAAACGCATACGCCCTTTTTGGCCAAGGGCATCATTGTCAACGTTTTGCCGCTTTTCATGTGCTTTAAAGGCGATTCGAATCTACCTCCTGAAATCTGTTTCCTGCAATTCTGCCTTGATTTCAAATCCTCTTCTTTGCCTTCTCTCAATATATTTGTGGACGAGAGTTGTCATTTATAACTCTGCAGGTTTGTGAATTGCAGTGCCCTGAAGCTCCATTTTACAACTCGCTTTTTTGGGAGCTGGCCGCAAAAGCGCAGGATGGCTTCAGGCCCTGTTCTGGTTCCGGGGTCATGGTGAGCCTGTGGTTAATTCTTCTTCCTGATGGGAAAATAGGGTGACCTGTGCCTGTCCCAACACCAAGAGCTAGTCTCTCACTGGTTCCCCATCTACCCGTTCATCCTCAGGACAAATTGCAACCTGTACGGAACAGGAGGTTAAAGGTGCTGATGCTCCAAGTAGGGAGATTGTTAGTAAAGCAGCTGGAATGGCGAACCCGGGCACAAGGAGAAGAGAAATGAGGTGAGTTTTAGAAACCTTTCCCCATCACATGGTGTACCAACTTTTTGTTTTCTCATGGATGGTTTCGATGTAGGAATATGGCCTTGAACCTGAAGATTTGGGACCCATGCGAAGGGTACCACGCAGTATTACTTTAAAGGGTCTGCGTTTGCTCACCCAACCTCACCAAACCTCTCAGCCCCAAGAGTGTCCACCCTTATGTCTCATCCAGCTGTGGGTCTAGATATGGTCAATCCAGGTTGCATCACAGCCCCTGAACGCATTGTGTAAGAATTTCTCTCTCTTTCACTGTCTTTGTTTCATGGGTTTTTCGAAGTAATTTATTTTTATAATGGGGTTTAGCTGCTTTTCACTGCTGTGTTTATGCTGCTTTACACCCACTTGACACACTAACAGAGAGATATCAATACATAGGTTTTAAGATTATTACTAGTCAGATATATTCTTGTGCGGTGAATAGGGCGTGTTGAGTCCAGTTCTCTGAGCAAGGAGTAGGTCTTGTCTATTACATATTGGGTTTATGGAACGGTATCTTAGCTAATTTGAAACCCTTGTTTTATGTATCACCCCACCTCACCTTTCCCGTTAAGCAGCCATAGTGTGTTTTCTGCATGTGTGACTCTGTTCTGTTTTGTAATTCAGTTCAAGTGTAACGGTTTTTACATTCCCTCTATAAGTGATACCTTATGAGATGTGTCCTTTTCTGTGTGACTTATTTCACTTAGAATCGTCGTACCTAAATCCACTCATCATGCTTCTATTAGCCTTATGACATTGATTTCATGGCTGAGTGATATTCCATTGTACATAAGGACCACAACTTCTTTATCCATTTTTCTCTTTCCTGGGATATTGAAGGTGGAATGAAGTGGAGGTCCTTGTCAACAGAGCAGCCCTAAACTTTGGGGTGCTTGTGTCTTGCTGATTTTTCATTTTCCCAATTTATACCCCCATGAGTGGAAGTGCCCTATGCTCTCTAAGCTGTGTTTTTTAGATGTTTCAGGACACACCGTACACTTCTCCAGAGTGGCTGTTGGCAATTTACATCCCGCCCATCAGTGTAGCAAGGCTCCCATTTCTCCATGGCCTGTCCTGCATTTCTGGTTTTGAGACTTTTTTCAGCATGGCCCTTTTGACCGATGGGGAGCGAGTCTTCTTTGTAGCCCTGATTTGCCTTTCCAGGTTGCTTGGTTGGCCAAAAAGGGCGTATGCGTTTTTTCCTGAATATATTCAGGAAAAAACGCATACGCCCTTTTTGGCCAAGGGCATCATTGTCAACGTTTTGCCGCTTTTCATGTGCTTTAAAGGCGATTCGAATCTACCTCCTGAAATCTGTTTCCTGCAATTCTGCCTTGATTTCAAATCCTCTTCTTTGCCTTCCCTCAATATATTTGTGGACGAGAGTTATCATTTATAACTCTGCAGGTTTGTGAATTGCAGTGCCCTGAAGCTCCATTTTACAACTCGCTTTTTTGGGAGCTGGCCGCAAAAGCGCAGGATGGCTTCAGGCCCTGTTCTGGTTCCGGGGTCCGGGTGAGCCTGTGGTTAATTCTTCTTCCTGATGGGAAAATAGAGTAACCTGTGCCTGTCACAACACCAAGAGCTAGTCTCTCACTGGTTCCCCGTCTACCCGTTCAACCTCAGGACTAATTGCAACCTGTACGGAACAGGAGGTTAAAGGTGCTGATGCTCCAAGTAGGGAGATTGTTAGTAAAGCGGCTGGAATGGCGAACCCGGGCACAAGGAGAAGAGAAATGAGGTGCGTTTTAGAAACCTTTCCCCATCACATGATGTACCATCTTTTTGTTTTCTCATGCATGTTTTCGATGTAGGAATATGCCCTTTAACCTGGAGATTTGGGACCCATGGGACGGGTACTACGCAGTATTACTTTAAAGGGTCTGCGTTTGCTCACCCAACCTCACCAAACCTCTCAGCCCCAAGAGTGTCCACCCTTATGTCTCATCCAGCTGTGGGTCTAGATATGGTCAATCCAGGTTGCATCACAGCCCCTGAACGCATTGTGTAAGAATTTCTCTCTCTTTCACTGTCTTTGTTTCATGGGTTTTTTGAAGTAATTTATTTTTATAATGGGGTTTAGCTCTTTTTCACTGCTGTGTTTATGCCGCTTTACACCCACTTGACACACTAACAGAGAGATAGCAATACATAGGTTTTAAGATTATTACTAGTCAGATATATTCTTGTGCGGTGAATAGGGCGTGTTGAGTCCAGTTCTCTGAGCAAGGAGTAGGTCTTGTCTATTACATATTGGGTTTATGGAACGGTATCTGAGCTAATTTGAAACCCTTGTTTTATGTATCACCCCACCTCACCTTTCCCGTTAAGCAGCCATTGTGTGTTTTCTGCATGTGTGACTCTGTTCTGTTTTGTAATTCAGTTCAAGTGTAACGGTTTTTACATTCCCTCTATAAGTGATACCTTATGAGAAGTGTCCTTTTCTGTGTGACTTATTTCACTTAGAATCGTCGTACCTAAATCCACTCATCATGCTGCTACTAGCCTTATGACATTGATTTCATGGCTGAGTGATATTCCATTGTACATAAGGACCACAACTTCTTTATCCATTTTTCTCTTTCCTGGGATATTGAAGGTGGAATGAAGTGGAGGTCCTTGTCAACAGAGCACCCCTAAACTTTGGGGTGCTTGTGTCTTGCTGATTTTTCATTTTCCCAATTTATACCCCCATGAGTGGAAGTGCCCTATGCTCTCTAAGCTGTGTTTTTTAGATGTTTCAGGAAACACCGTACACTTCTCCAGAGTGGCTGTTGGCAATTTACATCCCGCCCATCAGTGTAGCAAGGCTCCCATTTCTCCATGGCCTGTCCTGCATTTCTGGTTTTGACAGGTTTTTCAGCATGGCCCTTTTGACCGAAGGGTAGCGAGTCTTCTTTGTAGCGCTGATTTGCCTTTCCAGGTTGCTTGGTTGGCCAAAAAGGGCGTATGCGTTTTTTCCTGAATATATTCAGGAAAAAACGCATACGCCCTTTTTGGCCAAGGGCATCATTGTCAACGTTTTGCCGCTTTTCATGTGCTTTAAAGGCGATTCGAATCTACCTCCTGAAATCTGTTTCCTGCAATTCTGCCTTGATTTCAAATCCTCTTCTTTGCCTTCCCTCAATATATTTGTGGACGAGAGTTATCATTTATAACTCTGCAGGTTTGTGAATTGCAGTGCCCTGAAGCTCCATTTTACAACTCGCTTTTTTGGGAGCTGGCCGCAAAAGCGCAGGATGGCTTCAGGCCCTGTTCTGGTTCCGGGGGGGAGGATGAGCCTGTGGTTAATTCTTCTTCCTGATGGGAAAATAGAGTGACCTGTGCCTGTACCAACACCAAGAGCTAGTCTCTCACTGGTTCCCCATCTTCCCGTTCATACTCAGGACAAATTGCAACCTGTACGGAACAGGAGGTTAAAGGTGCTGATGCTCCAGGTAGGGAGATTGCTAGTAAAGCGGCTGGAATGGCGAACCCGGGCACAAGGAGAAGAGAAATGTGGTGCGTTTTAGAAACCTTTCCCCATCACATGATGTACCATCTTTTTGTTTTCTCATGCATGTTTTCGATGTAGGAAGATGCCCTTGAACCTGGAGATTTGGGACCCATGCGATGGGTACCACGCAGTATTACTTTAAAGGGTCTGCGTTTGCTCACCCAACCTCACCAAACCTCTCAGCCCCAAGAGTGTCCACCCTTATGTCTCATCCAGCTGTGGGTCTATATATGGTCAATCCAGGTTGCATCACAGCCCCTGATCGCATTGTGTAAGAATTTCTCTCTCTTTCACTGTGTTTGTTTCGTGGGTTTTTCAAAGTAATTTATTTTTATAAAGGGGTGTAGCTGCTTTTCACTGCTGTGTTTATGCCACTTTACACCCACTTGACACACTAACAGAGATATATCAATACATAGGTTTTAAGATTATTCCTAGTCAGATATATTCTTGTGCGGTGAATAGGGCGTGTTGAGTCCAGTTCTCTGAGCAAGGAGTAGGTCTTGTCTATTACATATTGGGTTTATGGAACGGTATCTGAGCTAATTTGAAACCCTTGTTTTATGTATCACCCCACCTCACCTTTCCCGTTAAGCAACCATAGTGTGTTTTCTGCATGTGAGACTCTGTTCTCTTTTGTAATTCAGTTCAAGTGTAACGGTTTTTACATTCCCTCTATAAGTGATACCTTATGAGAAATGTCCTTTTCTCTGTGACTTATTTCACTTAGAATCGTCGTACCTAAATCCACTCATCATGCTGCTACTAGCCTTATGACATTGATTTCATGGCTGAGTGATATTCCATTGTACATAAGGACCACAACTTCTTTATCCATTTTTCTCTTTCCTGGGATATTGAAGGTGGAATGAAGTGGAGGTCCTTGTCAACAGAGCAGCCCTAAACTTTGGGGTGCTTGTGTCTTGCTGATTTTTCATTTTCCCAATTTATACCCCCATGAGTGGAAGTGCCCTATGCTGTCTAAGCTGTGTTTTTTAGATGTTTCAGGACTCACCGTACACTTCTCCAGAGTGACTGTTGGCAATTTACATCCCGCCCATCAGTGTAGCAAGGCTCCCATTTCTCCATGGCCTGTCCTGCATTTCTGGTTTTGAGCCTTTTTTCAGCATGGCCCTTTTGACCGATGGGTAGCGAGTCTTCTTTGTAGCGCTGATTTGCCTTTCCAGGTTGCTTGGTTGGCCAAAAAGGGCGTATGCGTTTTTTCCTGAATATATTCAGGAAAAAACGCATACGCCCTTTTTGGCCAAGGGCATCATTGTCAACGTTTTGCCGCTTTTCATGTGCTTTAAAGGCGATTCGAATCTACCTCCTGAAATCTGTTTCCTGCAATTCTGCCTTGATTTCAAATCCTCTTCTTTGCCTTCCCTCAATATATTTGTGGACGAGAGTTATCATTTATAACTCTGCAGGTTTGTGAATTGCAGTGACCTGAAGCTCCATTTTACAACTTCCTTTTTTGGAAGCTGGCCGCAAATGCGCTTGATGGTTTTACACCCTGTTCTGGTTCCGGGGGGAAGGCTGAGCCTGTGGTTAATTCTTCTTCCTGATGGGAAAATAGAGTGACCTGGGCCTGTGTCCACACCAAGAGCTAGTCTCTCATTGGTTCCCCATCTTCCCGTTCATCCTCAGGACAAATTGCAACCTGTACGGAACAGGAGGTTAAAGGTGCTGATGCTCCAAGTAATGAGATTGCTAGTAAAGCGGCTGGAATGGCGAACCCGGGCACAAGGAGATGAGAAATGAGGTGCGTTTTAGAAACCTTTCCCCATCACACGGTGTACCATCTTCTGGGTTTCTCATGCATGTTTTTGATGTAGGAAGATGCCCTTGAACCTGGAGATTTGGGACCCATGGGACGGGTACAACGCAGTATTACTTTAAAGGGTCTGCGTTTGCTCACCCAACCTCACCAAACCTCTCAGCCCCAATAGTGTCCACCCTTATGTTTCATCCAGCTGTGGGTCTAGATATGGTCAATCCAGGTTGCATCACAGTCCCTGAACGCATTGTGTAAGAATTTCTCTCTCTTTCACTGTCTTTGTTTCATGGGTTTTTCGAAGTAATTTATTTTTATAATGGGGTTTAGCTGCTTTTCACTGCTGTGTTTATGCCGCTTTACACCCACTTGACACACTAACAGAGAGATATCAATACATAGGTTTTAAGATTATTACTAGTCAGATATGTTCTTGTGCGGTGAATAGAGCGTGTTGAGTCCAGTTCTCTGAGCAAGGAGTAGGTCTTGTCTATTACATATTGGGTTTATGGAACGGTATCTGAGCTAATTTGAAACCCTTGTTTTATGTATCACCCCACCTCACCTTTCCCGTTAAGCAGCCATAGCGTGTTTTCTGCATGTGTGACTCTGTTCTGTTTTGTAATTCAATTCAAGTGTAACAGTTTTTACATTCCCTCTATAAGTGATACCTTATGAGAAGTGTCCTTTTCTGTGTGACTTATTTCACTTAGAATCATCGTACCTAAATCCACTCATCATGCTGCTACTAGCCTTATGACATTGATTTCATGGCTGAGTGATATTCCATTGTACATAAGGACCACAACTTCTTTATCCATTTTTCTCTTTCCTGGGATATTGAAGGTGGAATGAAGTGGAGGTCCTTGTCAACAGAGCAGCCCTAAACTTTGGGGTGCTTGTGTCTTGCTGATTTTTCATTTTCCCAATTTATACCCCCATGAGTGGAAGTGCCCTATGCTGTCTAAGCTGTGTTTTTTAGATGTTTCAGGACTCACCGTACACTTCTCCAGAGTGACTGTTAGCAATTTACATCCCGCCCATCAGTGTAGCAAGGCTCCCATTTCTCCATGGCCTGTCCTGCATTTCTGGTTTTGAGCCTTTTTTCAGCATGGCCCTTTTGACCGATGGGTAGCGAGTCTTCTTTGTAGCGCTGATTTGCCTTTCCAGGTTGCTTGGTTGGCCAAAAAGGGCGTATGCGTTTTTTCCTGAATATATTCAGGAAAAAACGCATACGCCCTTTTTGGCCAAGGGCATCATTGTCAACGTTTTGCCGCTTTTCATGTGCTTTAAAGGCGATTCGAATCTACCTCCTGAAATCTGTTTCCTGCAATTCTGCCTTGATTTCAAATCCTCTTCTTTGCCTTCCCTCAATATATTTGTGGACGAGAGTTATCATTTATAACTCTGCAGGTTTGTGAATTGCAGTGACCTGAAGCTCCATTTTACAACTTCCTTTTTTGGAAGCTGGCCGCAAATGCGCTTGATGGTTTTACACCCTGTTCTGGTTCTGGGGGGAAGGCTGAGCCTGTGGTTAATTCTTCTTCCTGATGGGAAAATAGAGTGACCTGGGCCTGTGTCCACACCAAGAGCTAGTCTCTCATTGGTTCCCCATCTTCCCGTTCATCCTCAGGACAAATTGCAACCTGTACGGAACAGGAGGTTAAAGGTGCTGATGCTCCAAGTAGGGAGATTGCTAGTAAAGTGGCTGGAATGGCGAACCCGGGCACAAGGAGATGAGAAATGAGGTGCGTTTTAGAAACCTTTCCCCATCACACGGTGTACCATCTTCTGGGTTTCTCATGCATGTTTTTGATGTAGGAAGATGCCCTTGAACCTGGAGATTTGGGACCCATGGGACGGGTACAACGCAGTATTACTTTAAAGGGTCTGCGTTTGCTCACCCAACCTCACCAAACCTCTCAGCCCCAAGAGTGTCCACCCTTATGTTTCATCCAGCTGTGGGTCTAGATATGGTCAATCCAGGTTGCATCACAGTCCCTGAACGCATTGTGTAAGAATTTCTCTCTCTTTCACTGTCTTTGTTTCATGGGTTTTTCGAAGTAATTTATTTTTATAATGGGGTTTAGCTGCTTTTCACTGCTGTGTTTATGCCGCTTTACACCCACTTGACACACTAACAGAGAGATATCAATACATAGGTTTTAAGATTATTACTAGTCAGATATGTTCTTGTGCGGTGAATAGAGCGTGTTGAGTCCAGTTCTCTGAGCAAGGAGTAGGTCTTGTCTATTACATATTGGGTTTATGGAACGGTATCTGAGCTAATTTGAAACCCTTGTTTTATGTATCACCCCACCTCACCTTTCCCGTTAAGCAGCCATAGCGTGTTTTCTGCATGTGTGACTCTGTTCTGTTTTGTAATTCAATTCAAGTGTAACAGTTTTTACATTCCCTCTATAAGTGATACCTTATGAGAAGTGTCCTTTTCTGTGTGACTTATTTCACTTAGAATCGTCGTACCTAAATCCACTCATCATGCTGCTACTAGCCTTATGACATTGATTTCATGGCTGAGTGATATTCCATTGTACATAAGGACCACAACTTCTTTATCCATTTTTCTCTTTCCTGGGATATTGAAGGTGGAATGAAGTGGAGGTCCTTGTCAACAGAGCAGCCCTAAACTTTGGGGTGCTTGTGTCTTGCTGATTTTTCATTTTCCCAATTTATACCCCCATGAGTGGAAGTGCCCTATGCTCTCTAAGCTGTGTTTTTTAGATGTTTCAGGACACACCGTACACTTCTCCAGAGTGGCTGTTGGCAATTTACATCCCGCCCATCAGTGTAGCAAGGCTCCCATTTCTCCATGGCCTGTCCTGCATTTCTGGTTTTGACAGGTTTTTCAGCATGGCCCTTTTGACCGATGGGTAGCGAGTCTTCTGTGTAGCGCTGATTTGCCTTTCCAGGTTGCTTGGTTGGCCAAAAAGGGCGTATGCGTTTTTTCCTGAATATATTCAGGAAAAAACGCATACGCCCTTTTTGGCCAAGGGCATCATTGTCAACGTTTTGCCGCTTTTCATGTGCTTTAAAGGCGATTCGAATCTACCTCCTGAAATCTGTTTCCTGCAATTCTGCCTTGATTTCAAATCCTCTTCTTTGCCTTCCCTCAATATATTTGTGGACGAGAGTTATCATTTATAACTCTGCAGGTTTGTGATTTGCAGTGCCCTGAAGCTCCATTTTACAACTCGCTTTTTTGGGAGCTGGCCGCAAAAGCGCAGGATGGCTTCAGGCCCTGTTCTGGTTCCGGGGTCATGGTGAGCCTCTGGTTAATTCTTCTTTCTGATGGGAAAATAGAGTGACCTGTGCCTGTCCTAACACCAAGAGCTAGTCTCTCACTGGTTCCCCGTCTTCCCGTTCAACCTCAGGACAAATTGCAACCTGTACGGAACAGGAGGTTAAAGGTGCTGATGCTCCAAGTAGGGAGATTGTTAGTAAAGCGGCTGGAATGGCGAACCCGGGCACAAGGAGAAGAGAAATGAGGTGCGTTTTAGAAACCTTTCTCCATCACATGATGTACCATCTTTTTGTTTTCTCATGCATGTTTTCGATATAGGAATATGCCCTTGAACCTGGAGATTTGGGACCCATGCGATGGGTACCACAGAGTATTAATTTAAAGGGTCTGCGTTTGCTCGCCCAACCTCACCAAACCTCTCAGCCCCAAGAGTGTCCACCCTTATGTCTCATCCAGCTGTGGGTCTAGCTTTGGTCAATCCAGGTTGCATCACAGCCCCTGAACGCATTGTGTAAGAATTTCTCTCTCTTTCACTGTCTTTGTTTCATGGATTTTTCGAAGTAATTTATTTTTATAATGGGGTTTAGCTGCTTTTCACTGCTGTGTTTATGCCGCTTTACACCCACTTGACACACTAACAGAGAGATATCAATACATAGGTTTTAAGATTATTACTAGTCAGATATATTCTTGTGCGGTGAATAGGGCGTGTTGAGTCCAGTTCTCTGAGCAAGGAGTAGGTCTTGTCTATTACATATTGGGTTTATGGAACGATATCTGAGCTAATTTTAAACCCTTGTTTTATGTATCACCCCACCTCACCTTTCCCGTTAAGCAGCCATAGTGTGTTTTCTGCATGTGTAACTCTGTTCTGTTTTGTAATTCCGTTCAAGTGTAAGGCTTTTTACATTCCCTCTATAAGTGATACCTTATGAGAAGTGTCCTTTTCTGTGTGACTTATTTCACTTAGAATCGTCGTACCTAAATCCTCTCATCATGCTGCTACTAGCCTTATGACATTGATTTCATGGCTGAGTGATATTCCATTGTACATAAGGACCACAACTTCTTTATCCATTTTTCGCTTTCCTGGGATATTGAAGGTGGAATGAAGTGGAGGTCCTTGTCAACAGAGCAGCCCAAAATTTTGGGGTGCTTGTGTCTTGCTGATTTTTCATTTTCCCAATTTATACCCCCATGAGTGGAAGTGCCCTATGCTCTCTAAGCTGTGTTTTTTAGATGTTTCAGGAAACACCGTACACTTCTCCAGAGTGGCTGTTGGCAATTTACATCCCGCCCATCAGTGTAGCAAGGCTCCCATTTCTCCATGGCCTGTCCTGCATTTCTGGTTTTGAGACTTTTTTCAGCATGCCCCTTTTGACCGATGGGTAGCGAGTCTTCTTTGTAGCGCTGATTTGCCTTTCCAGGTTGCTTGGTTGGCCAAAAAGGGCGTATGCGTTTTTTCCTGAATATATTCTAGAAAATACGCATACGCCCTTTTTGGCCAAGGGCATCATTGTCAACGTTTTGCCGCTTTTCATGTGCTTTAAAGGCGATTCGAATCTACCTCCTGAAATCTGTTTCCTGCAATTCTGCCTTGATTTCAAATCCTCTTCTTTGCCTTTCCTCAATATATTTGTGGACGAGAGTTATCATTTATAACTCTGCAGGTTTGTGAATTGCAGTGCCCTGAAGCTCCATTTTACAACTCGCTTTTTTGGGAGCTGGCCGCAAAAGCGCAGGATGGCTTCAGGCCCTGTTCTGGTTCCGGGGTCATGGTGAGCCTGTGGTTAATTCTTCTTCCTGATGGGAAAATAGAGTGACCTGTGCCTGTCCCAATACCAAGAGCTACTCTCTCACTGGTACCCGTCTACCCGTTCAGCCTCAGGACAAATTGCAACCTGTATGGAACTGGAGGTTAAAGGTGCTTATGCTCCAAGTAGGGAGATTGTTATTAAAGCGGCTGGAATGGCGAACCCGGGCACAAGGAGAAGAGAAATGTGGTGCGTTTTAGAAACCTTTCCCCATCACATGATGTACCAGCTTTTTGTTTTCTCATGCATGTTTTCAATGTAGGAATATGCCCTTGAACCTGGAGATTTGGGACCCATGCGATGGGTACCACACAGTATTACTTTAAAGGGTCTGCGTTTGCTCACCCAACCTCACCAAACCTCTCAGCCCCAAGAGTGTCCACCCTTATGTCTCATCCAGCTGTGGGTCTAGATATGGTCAATCCAGGTTGCATCACAGCCCCTGATCGCATTGTGTAAGAATTTCTCTCTCTTTCACTGTCTTTGTTTCATGGGTTTTTCGAAGTAATTTATTTTTATAATGGGGTTTAGCTGCTTTTCACTGCTGTGTTTATGCCGCTTTACACCCACTTGACACACTAACAGAGAGATATCAATACATAGGTTTTAAGATTATTACTAGTCAGATATGTTCTTGTGCGGTGAATAGAGCGTGTTGAGTCCAGTTCTCTGAGCAAGGAGTAGGTCTTGTCTATTACATATTGGGTTTATGGAACGGTATCTGAGCTAATTTGAAACCCTTGTTTTATGTATCACCCCACCTCACCTTTCCCGTTAAGCAGCCATAGCGTGTTTTCTGCATGTGTGACTCTGTTCTGTTTTGTAATTCAATTCAAGTGTAACAGTTTTTACATTCCCTCTATAAGTGATACCTTATGAGAAGTGTCCTTTTCTGTGTGACTTATTTCACTTAGAATCGTCGTACCTAAATCCACTCATCATGCTGCTACTAGCCTTATGACATTGATTTCATGGCTGAGTGATATTCCATTGTACATAAGGACCACAACTTCTTTATCCATTTTTCTCTTTCCTGGGATATTGAAGGTGGAATGAAGTGGAGATCCTTGTCAACAGAGCAGCCCTAAACTTTGGGGTGCTTGTGTCTTGCTGATTTTTCATTTTCCCAATTTATACCCCCATGAGTGGAAGTGCCCTATGCTCTCTAAGCTGTGTTTTTTAGATGTTTCAGGACACACCGTACACTTCTCCAGAGTGGCTGTTGGCAATTTACATCCCGCCCATCAGTGTAGCAAGGCTCCCATTTCTCCATGGCCTGTCCTGCATTTCTGGTTTTGACAGGTTTTTCAGCATGGCCCTTTTGACCGATGGGTAGCGAGTCTTCTTTGTAGCGCTGATTTGCCTTTCCAGGTTGCTTGGTTGGCCAAAAAGGGCGTATGCGTTTTTTCCTGAATATATTCAGGAAAAAACGCATACGCCCTTTTTGGCCAAGGGCATCATTGTCAACGTTTTGCCGCTTTTCATGTGCTTTAAAGGCGATTCGAATCTACCTCCTGAAATCTGTTTCCTGCAATTCTGCCTTGATTTCAAATCCTCTTCTTTGCCTTCCCTCAATATATTTGTGGACGAGAGTTATCATTTATAACTCTGCAGGTTTGTGAATTGCAGTGCCCTGAAGCTCCATTTTACAACTCGCTTTTTTGGGAGCTGGCCGCAAAAGCGCAGGATGGCTTCAGGCCCTGTTCTGGTTCCGGGGTCCGGGTGAGCCTGTGGTTAATTCTTCTTCCTGATGGGAAAATAGAGTAACCTGTGCCTGTCACAACACCAAGAGCTAGTCTCTCACTGGTTCCCCGTCTACCCGTTCAACCTCAGGACTAATTGCAACCTGTACGGAACAGGAGGTTAAAGGTGCTGATGCTCCAAGTAGGGAGATTGTTAGTAAAGCGGCTGGAATGGCGAACCCGGGCACAAGGAGAAGAGAAATGAGGTGCGTTTTACAAACCTTTCCCCATCACATGATGTACCATCTTTTTGTTTTCTCATGCATGTTTTCGATGTAGGAATATTCCCTTGAACCTGGAGATTTGGGACCCATGCGATGGGTACCACACAGTATTACTTTAAAGGGTCTGCGTTTACTCACCCAACCTCACCAAACCTCTCAGCCCCAAGAGTGTCCACCCTTATGTCTCATCCAGCTGTGGGTCTAGATATGGTCAATCCAGGTTGCATCACAGCCCCTGAACGCATTGTGTAAGAATTTCTCTCTCTTTCACTGTCTTTGTTTCATGGGTTTTTCGAAGTAATTTATTTTTATAATGGGGTTTAGCTGCTTTTCACTGCTGTGTTTATGCCGCTTTACACCCACTTGACACACTAACAGAGAGATATCAATACATAGGTTTTAAGATTATTACTAGTCAGATATATTCTTGTGCGGTGAATAGGGCGTGTTGAGTCCAGTTCTCTGAGCAAGGAGTAGGTCTTGTCTATTACATATTGAGTTTATGGAACGGTATCTGAGCTAATTTGATACCCTTGTTTTATGTATCACCCCACCTCACCTTTCCCGTTAAGCAGCCATAGTCTGTTTTCTGCATGTGTGACTCTGTTCTGTTTTGTAATTCAGTTCAAGTGTAACGGTTTTTACATTCCCTCTATCAGTGATACCTTATGAGAAGTGTCCTTTTCTGTGTGACTTATTTCACTTAGAATCGTCGTACCTAAATCCACTCATCATGCTGCTACTAGCCTTATGACATTGATTTCATGGCTGAGTGATATTCCATTGTACATAAGGACCACAACTTCTTTATCCATTTTTCTCTTTCCTGGGATATTGAAGGTGGAATGAAGTGGAGGTCCTTGTCAACAGAGCAGCCCTAAACTTTGGGGTGCTTGTGTCTTGCTGATTTTTCATTTTCCCAATTTATACCCCCATGAGTGGAAGTGACCTATGCTCTCTAAGCTGTGTTTTTTAGATGTTTCAGGAAACACCGTACACTTCTTCAGAGTGGCTGTTGGCAATTTACATCCCGCCCATCAGTGTAGCAAGGCTCCCATTTCTCCATGGCCTGTCCTGCATTTCTGGTTTTGAGACTTTTTTCAGCATGCCCCTTTTGATCGATGGGGAGCGAGTCTTCTTTGTAGCGCTGACTTGCCTTTCCAGGTTGCTTGGTTGGCCAAAAAGGGCGTATGCGTTTTTTCCTGAATATATTCAGGAAAATACGCATACGCCCTTTTTGGCCAAGGGCATCATTGTCAACGTTTTGCCGCTTTTCATGTGCTTTAAAGGCGATTCGAATCTACCTCCTGAAATCTGTTTCCTGCAATTCTGCCTTGATTTCAAATCCTCTTCTTTGCCTTCCCTCAATATATTTGTGGACGAGAGTTATCATTTATAACTCTGCAGGTTTGTGAATTGCAGTGCCCTGAAGCTCCATTTTACAACTCGCTTTTTTGGGAGCTGGCCGCAAAAGCGCAGGATGGCTTCAGGCCCTGTTCTGGTTCCGGGGTCCGGGTGAGCCTGTGGTTAATTCTTCTTCCTGATGGGAAAATAGAGTGACCTGTGCCTGTCACAACACCAAGAGCTAGTCTCTCACTGGTTCCCCGTCTACCCGTTCAACCTCAGTACTAATTGCAACCTGTACGGAACAGGAGGTTAAAGGTGCTGATGCTCCAAGTAGGGAGATTGTTAGTAAAGCGGCTGGAATGGCGAACCCGGGCACAAGGAGAAGAGAAATGAGGTGCGTTTTAGAAACCTTTCCCCATCACATGATGTACCATCTTTTTGTTTTCTCATGCATGTTTTCGATGTAGGAATATGCCCTTTAACCTGGAGATTTGGGACCCATGGGACGGGTACTACGCAGTATTACTTTAAAGGGTCTGCGTTTGCTCACCCAACCTCACCAAACCTCTCAGCCCCAAGAGTGTCCACCCTTATGTCTCATCCAGCTGTGGGTCTAGATATGGTCAATCCAGGTTGCATCACAGCCCCTGAACGCATTGTGTAAGAATTTCTCTCTCTTTCACTGTCTTTGTTTCATGGGTTTTTTGAAGTAATTTATTTTTATAATGGGGTTTAGCTCTTTTTCACTGCTGTGTTTATGCCGCTTTACACCCACTTGACACACTAACAGAGAGATATCAATACATAGGTTTTAAGATTATTACTAGTCAGATATATTCTCGTGCGGTGAATAGGGCGTGTTGAGTCCAGTTCTCTGAGCAAGGAGTAGGTCTTGTCTATTACATATTGGGTTTATGGAACGGTATCTTAGCTAATTTGAAACCCTTGTTTTATGTATCACCCCACCTCACCTTTCCCGTTAAGCAGCCATAGCGTGTTTTCTGCATGTGTGACTCTGTTCTGTTTTGTAATTCAATTCAAGTGTAACAGTTTTTACATTCCCTCTATAAGTGATACCTTATGAGAAGTGTCCTTTTCTGTGTGACTTATTTCACTTAGAATCGTCGTACCTAAATCCACTCATCATGCTGCTACTAGCCTTATGACATTGATTTCATGGCTGAGTGATATTCCATTGTACATAAGGACCACAACTTCTTTATCCATTTTTCGCTTTCCTGGGATATTGAAGGTGGAATGAAGTGGAGGTCCTTGTCAACAGAGCAGCCCAAAATTTTGGGGTGCTTGTGTCTTGCTGATTTTTCATTTTCCCAATTTATACCCCCATGAGTGGAAGTGCCCTATGCTCTCTAAGCTGTGTTTTTTAGATGTTTCAGGAAACACCGTACACTTCTTCAGAGTGGCTGTTGGCAATTTACATCCCGCCCATCAGTGTAGCAAGGCTCCCATTTCTCCATGGCCTGTCCTGCATTTCTGGTTTTGACACTTTTTTCAGCATGGCCCTTTTGACCGATGGGAAGCGAGACTTCTCTGTAGCGCTGATTTGCCTTTCCAGGTTGCTTGGTTGGCCAAAAAGGGCGTATGCGTTTTTTCCTGAATATATTCAGGAAAAAACGCATACGCCCTTTTTGGCCAAGGTCATCATTTTCAAAGTTTTGCCGCTTTTCATGTGCTTTAAAGGCGATTCGAATCTACCTCCTGAAATCTGTTTTCTGCAATTCTGCCTTGATTTCAAATCCTCTTCTTTGCCTTCCCTCAATATATTTGTGGACGAGAGTTATCATTTATAACTCTGCAGGTTTGTGAATTGCAGTGCCCTGAAGCTCCATTTTACAACTCGCTTTTTTGGGAGCTGGCCGCAAAAGCGCAGGATGGCTTCAGGCCCTGTTCTGGTTCCGGGGTCATGGTGAGCCTGTGGTTAATTCTTCTTCCTGATGGGAAAATAGGGTGACCTGTGCCTGTCCCAACACCAAGAGCTAGTCTCTCACTGGTTCCCCATCTACCCGTTAATCCTCAGGACAAATTGCAACCTGTACGGAACAGGAGGTTAAAGGTGCTGATGCTCCAAGTAGGGAGATTGTTATTAAGCAGCTGGAATGGCGAACCCGGGCACAAGGAGAAGAGAAATGAGGTGAGTTTTAGAAACCTTTCCCCATCACATGGTGTACCAACTTTTTGTTTTCTCATGGATGGTTTCGATGTAGGAATATGGCCTTGAACCTGGGGATTTGGGACCCATGCGATGGGTACCACGCAGTATTACTTTAAAGGGTCTGCGTTTGCTCACCCAACCTCACCAAACCTCTCAGCCCCAAGAGTGTCCACCCTTATGTCTCATCCAGCTGTGGGTCTAGATATGGTCAATCCAGGTTGCATCACAGCCCCTGAACGCATTGTGTAAGAATTTCTCTCTCTTTCACTGTCTTTGTTTCATGGGTTTTTCGAAGTAATTTATTTTTATAATGGGGTTTAGCTGCTTTTCACTGCTGTGTTTATGCCGCTTTACACCCACTTGACACACTAACAGAGAGATATCAATACATAGGTTTTAAGATTATTACTAGTCAGATATATTCTCGTGCGGTGAATAGGGCGTGTTGAGTCCAGTTCTCTGAGCAAGGAGTAGGTCTTGTCTATTACATATTGGGTTTATGGAACGGTATCTTAGCTAATTTGAAACCCTTGTTTTATGTATCACCCCACCTCACCTTTCCCGTTAAGCAGCCATAGCGTGTTTTCTGCATGTGTGACTCTGTTCTGTTTTGTAATTCAATTCAAGTGTAACAGTTTTTACATTCCCTCTATAAGTGATACCTTATGAGAAGTGTCCTTTTCTGTGTGACTTATTTCACTTAGAATCGTCGTACCTAAATCCACTCATCATGCTGCTACTAGCCTTATGACATTGATTTCATGGCTGAGTGATATTCCATTGTACATAAGGACCACAACTTCTTTATCCATTTTTCTCTTTCCTGGGATATTGAAGGTGGAATGAAGTGGAGGTCCTTGTCAACAGAGCAGCCCTAAACTTTGGGGTGCTTGTGTCTTGCTGATTTTTCATTTTCCCAATTTATACCCCCATGAGTGGAAGTGACCTATGCTCTCTAAGCTGTGTTTTTTAGATGTTTCAGGAAACACCGTACACTTCTTCAGAGTGGCTGTTGGCAATTTACATCCCGCCCATCAGTGTAGCAAGGCTCCCATTTCTCCATGGCCTGTCCTGCATTTCTGGTTTTGAGACTTTTTTCAGCATGCCCCTTTTGATCGATGGGGAGCGAGTCTTCTTTGTAGCGCTGACTTGCCTTTCCAGGTTGCTTGGTTGGCCAAAAAGGGCGTATGCGTTTTTTCCTGAATATATTCAGGAAAATACGCATACGCCCTTTTTGGCCAAGGGCATCATTGTCAACGTTTTGCCGCTTTTCATGTGCTTTAAAGGCGATTCGAATCTACCTCCTGAAATCTGTTTCCTGCAATTCTGCCTTGATTTCAAATCCTCTTCTTTGCCTTCCCTCAATATATTTGTGGACGAGAGTTATCATTTATAACTCTGCAGGTTTGTGAATTGCAGTGCCCTGAAGCTCCATTTTACAACTCGCTTTTTTGGGAGCTGGCCGCAAAAGCGCAGGATGGCTTCAGGCCCTGTTCTGGTTCCGGGGTCCGGGTGAGCCTGTGGTTAATTCTTCTTCCTGATGGGAAAATAGAGTGACCTGTGCCTGTCACAACACCAAGAGCTAGTCTCTCACTGGTTCCCCGTCTACCCGTTCAACCTCAGGACTAATTGCAACCTGTACGGAACAGGAGGTTAAAGGTGCTGATGCTCCAAGTAGGGAGATTGTTAGTAAAGCGGCTGGAATGGCGAACCCGGACACAAGGAGAAGAGAAATGAGGTGCGTTTTAGAAACCTTTCCCCATCACATGATGTACCATCTTTTTGTTTTCTCATGCATGTTTTCGATGTAGGAATATGCCCTTTAACCTGGAGATTTGGGACCCATGGGACGGGTACTACGCAGTATTACTTTAAAGGGTCTGCGTTTGCTCACCCAACCTCACCAAACCTCTCAGCCCCAAGAGTGTCCACCCTTATGTCTCATCCAGCTGTGGGTCTAGATATGGTCAATCCAGGTTGCATCACAGCCCCTGAACGCATTGTGTAAGAATTTCTCTCTCTTTCACTGTCTTTGTTTCATGGGTTTTTTGAAGTAATTTATTTTTATAATGGGGTTTAGCTCTTTTTCACTGCTGTGTTTATGCCGCTTTACACCCACTTGACACACTAACAGAGAGATATCAATACATAGGTTTTAAGATTATTACTAGTCAGATATATTCTCGTGCGGTGAATAGGGCGTGTTGAGTCCAGTTCTCTGAGCAAGGAGTAGGTCTTGTCTATTACATATTGGGTTTATGGAACGGTATCTTAGCTAATTTGAAACCCTTGTTTTATGTATCACCCCACCTCACCTTTCCCGTTAAGCAGCCATAGCGTGTTTTCTGCATGTGTGACTCTGTTCTGTTTTGTAATTCAATTCAAGTGTAACAGTTTTTACATTCCCTCTATAAGTGATACCTTATGAGAAGTGTCCTTTTCTGTGTGACTTATTTCACTTAGAATCGTCGTACCTAAATCCACTCATCATGCTGCTACTAGCCTTATGACATTGATTTCATGGCTGAGTGATATTCCATTGTACATAAGGACCACAACTTCTTTATCCATTTTTCGCTTTCCTGGGATATTGAAGGTGGAATGAAGTGGAGGTCCTTGTCAACAGAGCAGCCCAAAATTTTGGGGTGCTTGTGTCTTGCTGATTTTTCATTTTCCCAATTTATACCCCCATGAGTGGAAGTGCCCTATGCTCTCTAAGCTGTGTTTTTTAGATGTTTCAGGAAACACCGTACACTTCTTCAGAGTGGCTGTTGGCAATTTACATCCCGCCCATCAGTGTAGCAAGGCTCCCATTTCTCCATGGCCTGTCCTGCATTTCTGGTTTTGACACTTTTTTCAGCATGGCCCTTTTGACCGATGGGAAGCGAGACTTCTCTGTAGCGCTGATTTGCCTTTCCAGGTTGCTTGGTTGGCCAAAAAGGGCGTATGCGTTTTTTCCTGAATATATTCAGGAAAAAACGCATACGCCCTTTTTGGCCAAGGTCATCATTTTCAAAGTTTTGCCGCTTTTCATGTGCTTTAAAGGCGATTCGAATCTACCTCCTGAAATCTGTTTTCTGCAATTCTGCCTTGATTTCAAATCCTCTTCTTTGCCTTCCCTCAATATATTTGTGGACGAGAGTTATCATTTATAACTCTGCAGGTTTGTGAATTGCAGTGCCCTGAAGCTCCATTTTACAACTCGCTTTTTTGGGAGCTGGCCGCAAAAGCGCAGGATGGCTTCAGGCCCTGTTCTGGTTCCGGGGTCATGGTGAGCCTGTGGTTAATTCTTCTTCCTGATGGGAAAATAGGGTGACCTGTGCCTGTCCCAACACCAAGAGCTAGTCTCTCACTGGTTCCCCATCTACCCGTTAATCCTCAGGACAAATTGCAACCTGTACGGAACAGGAGGTTAAAGGTGCTGATGCTCCAAGTAGGGAGATTGTTATTAAGCAGCTGGAATGGCGAACCCGGGCACAAGGAGAAGAGAAATGAGGTGAGTTTTAGAAACCTTTCCCCATCACATGGTGTACCAACTTTTTGTTTTCTCATGGATGGTTTCGATGTAGGAATATGGCCTTGAACCTGGGGATTTGGGACCCATGCGATGGGTACCACGCAGTATTACTTTAAAGGGTCTGCGTTTGCTCACCCAACCTCACCAAACCTCTCAGCCCCAAGAGTGTCCACCCTTATGTCTCATCCAGCTGTGGGTCTAGATATGGTCAATCCAGGTTGCATCACAGCCCCTGAACGCATTGTGTAAGAATTTCTCTCTCTTTCACTGTCTTTGTTTCATGGGTTTTTCGAAGTAATTTATTTTTATAATGGGGTTTAGCTGCTTTTCACTGCTGTGTTTATGCCGCTTTACACCCACTTGACACACTAACAGAGAGATATCAATACATAGGTTTTAAGATTATTACTAGTCAGATATATTCTTGTGCGGTGAATAGGGCGTGTTGAGTCCAGTTCTCTGAGCAAGGAGTAGGTCTTGTCTATTACATATTGGGTTTATGAAAAGGTATCTGAGATAATTTGAAACCCTTGTTTTATGTATCACCCCACCTCAACTTTCCCGTTAAGCAGCCATAGTGTGTTTTCTGCATGTGTGACTGTGTTCTGTTTTGTAATTCAGTTCAAGTGTAACGGTTTTTACATTCCCTCTATAATTGATACCTTATGAGAAGTGTCCTTTTCTGTGTGACTTATTTCACTTAGAATCGTCGTACCTAAATCCACTCATCATGCTGCTACTAGCCTTATGACATTGATTTCATGGCTGAGTGATATTCCATTGTACATAAGGACCACAACTTCTTTATCCATTTTTCTCTTTCCTGGGATATTGAAGGTGGAATGAAGTGGAGGTCCTTGTCAACAGAGCAGACCTAAACTTTGGGGTGCTTGTGTCTTGCTGATTTTTCATTTTCCCAATTTATACCCCCATGAGTGGAAGTGCCCTATGCTCTCTAAGCTGTGTTTTTTAGATGTTTCAGGACACACCGTACACTTCTCCAGAGTGGCTGTTGGCAATTTACATCCCGCCCATCAGTGTAGCAAGGCTCCCATTTCTCCATGGCCTGTCCTGCATTTCTGGTTTTGACAGGTTTTTCAGCATGGCCCTTTTGACCGATGGGTAGCGAGTCTTCTGTGTAGCGCTGATTTGCCTTTCCAGGTTGCTTGGTTGGCCAAAAAGGGCGTATGCGTTTTTTCCTGAATATATTCAGGAAAAAACGCATACGCCCTTTTTGGCCAAGGGCATTATTGTAAACGTTTTGCCGCTTTTCATGTGCTTTAAAGGCGATTCGAATCTACCTCCTGAAATCTGTTTCCTGCAATTCTGCCTTGATTTCAAATCCTCTTCTTTGCCTTCCCTCAATATATTTGTGGACGAGAGTTATCATTTATAACTCTGCAGGTTTGTGATTTTCAGTGCCCTGAAGCTCCATTTTACAACTCGCTTTTTTGGGAGCTGGCCGCAAAAGCGCAGGATGGCTTCAGGCCCTGTTCTGGTTCCGGGGGGGAGGATGAGCCTCTGGTTAATTCTTCTTCCTGATGGGAAAATAGAGTGACCTGTGCCTGTCCCAACACCAAGAGCTAGTCTCTCACTGGTTCCCCATTTTCCCGTTCATCCTCAGGACAAATTGCAACCTGTACAGAACAGGAGGTTAAAGGTGCTGATGCTCCAAGTAGGGAGATTGCTAGTAAAGCGGCTGGAATGGCGAACCCGGGCACAAGGAGATGAGAAATGAGGTGCGTTTTAGAAATCTTTCCCCATCACATGACGTACCATCTTTTTGTTTTCTCATGCATGTTTTCGATGTAGGATGATGCCCTTGAACCTGGAGATTTGGGACCCATGCGATGGGTACCACGCAGTATTACTTTAAAGGGTCTGCGTTTGCTCACCCAACCTCACCAAACCTCTCAGCCCCAAGAGTGTCCACCCTTATGTCTCATCCAGCTGTGGGTCTAGATATGGTCAATCCAGGTTGCATCACAGCCCCTGAACGCATTGTGTAAGAATTTCTCTCTCTTTCACTGTGTTTGTTTCGTGGGTTTTTCAAAGTAATTTATTTTTATAATGGGGTGTAGCTGCTTTTCACTGCTGTGTTTATGCCACTTTACACCCACTTGACACACTAACAGAGATATATCAATACATAGGTTTTAAGATTATTCCTAGTCAGATATATTCTTGTGCGGTGAATAGGGCGTGTTGAGTCCAGTTCTCTGAGCAAGGAGTAGGTCTTGTCTATTACATATTGGGTTTATGGAACGGTATCTGAGCTAATTTGAAACCCTTGTTTTATGTATCACCCCACCTCACCTTTCCCGTTAAGCAACCATAGTGTGTTTTCTGCATGTGAGACTCTGTTCTCTTTTGTAATTCAGTTCAAGTGTAACGGTTTTTACATTCCCTCTATAAGTGATACCTTATGAGAAATGTCCTTTTCTCTGTGACTTATTTCACTTAGAATCGTCGTACCTAAATCCACTCATCATGCTGCTACTAGCCTTATGACATTGATTTCATGGCTGAGTGATATTCCATTGTACATAAGGACCACAACTTCTTTATCCATTTTTCTCTTTCCTGGGATATTTAAGGTGGAATGAAGTGGAGGTCCTTGTCAACAGAGCAGCCCTAAACTTTGGGGTGCTTGTGTCTTGCTGATTTTTCATTTTCCCAATTTATACCCCCATGAGTGGAAGTGCCCTATGCTGTCTAAGCTGTGTTTTTTAGATGTTTCAGGACTCACCGTACACTTCTCCAGAGTGACTGTTGGCAATTTACATCCCGCCCATCAGTGTAGCAAGGCTCCCATTTCTCCATGGCCTGTCCTGCATTTCTGGTTTTGAGCCTTTTTTCAGCATGGCCCTTTTGACCGATGGGTAGCGAGTCTTCTTTGTAGCGCTGATTTGCCTTTCCAGGTTGCTTGGTTGGCCAAAAAGGGCGTATGCGTTTTTTCCTGAATATATTCAGGAAAAAACGCATACGCCCTTTTTGGCCAAGGGCATCATTGTCAACGTTTTGCCGCTTTTCATGTGCTTTAAAGGCGATTCGAATCTACCTCCTGAAATCTGTTTCCTGCAATTCTGCCTTGATTTCAAATCCTCTTCTTTGCCTTCCCTCAATATATTTGTGGACGAGAGTTATCATTTATAACTCTGCAGGTTTGTGAATTGCAGTGCCCTGAAGCTCCATTTTACAACTCGCTTTTTTGGGAGCTGGCCGCAAAAGCGCAGGATGGCTTCAGGCCCTGTTCTGGTTCCGGGGTCCGGGTGAGCCTGTGGTTAATTCTTCTTCCTGATGGGAAAATAGAGTGACCTGTGCCTGTCACAACACCAAGAGCTAGTCTCTCACTGGTTCCCCGTCTACCCGTTCAACCTCAGGACTAATTGCAACCTGTACGGAACAGGAGGTTAAAGGTGCTGATGCTCCAAGTAGGGAGATTGTTAGTAAAGCGGCTGGAATGGCGAACCCGGGCACAAGGAGAAGAGAAATGAGGTGCGTTTTAGAAACCTTTCCCCATCACATGATGTACCATCTTTTTGTTTTCTCATGCATGTTTTCGATGTAGGAATATGCCCTTTAACCTGGAGATTTGGGACCCATGGGACGGGTACTACGCAGTATTACTTTAAAGGGTCTGCGTTTGCTCACCCAACCTCACCAAACCTCTCAGCCCCAAGAGTGTCCACCCTTATGTCTCATCCAGCTGTGGGTCTAGATATGGTCAATCCAGGTTGCATCACAGCCCCTGAACGCATTGTGTAAGAATTTCTCTCTCTTTCACTGTCTTTGTTTCATGGGTTTTTTGAAGTAATTTATTTTTATAATGGGGTTTAGCTCTTTTTCACTGCTGTGTTTATGCCGCTTTACACCCACTTGACACACTAACAGAGAGATATCAATACATAGGTTTTAAGATTATTACTAGTCAGATATATTCTCGTGCGGTGAATAGGGCGTGTTGAGTCCAGTTCTCTGAGCAAGGAGTAGGTCTTGTCTATTACATATTGGGTTTATGGAACGGTATCTTAGCTAATTTGAAACCCTTGTTTTATGTATCACCCCACCTCACCTTTCCCGTTAAGCAGCCATAGCGTGTTTTCTGCATGTGTGACTCTGTTCTGTTTTGTAATTCAATTCAAGTGTAACAGTTTTTACATTCCCTCTATAAGTGATACCTTATGAGAAGTGTCCTTTTCTGTGTGACTTATTTCACTTAGAATCGTCGTACCTAAATCCACTCATCATGCTGCTACTAGCCTTATGACATTGATTTCATGGCTGAGTGATATTCCATTGTACATAAGGACCACAACTTCTTTATCCATTTTTCGCTTTCCTGGGATATTGAAGGTGGAATGAAGTGGAGGTCCTTGTCAACAGAGCAGCCCAAAATTTTGGGGTGCTTGTGTCTTGCTGATTTTTCATTTTCCCAATTTATACCCCCATGAGTGGAAGTGCCCTATGCTCTCTAAGCTGTGTTTTTTAGATGTTTCAGGAAACACCGTACACTTCTTCAGAGTGGCTGTTGGCAATTTACATCCCGCCCATCAGTGTAGCAAGGCTCCCATTTCTCCATGGCCTGTCCTGCATTTCTGGTTTTGACACTTTTTTCAGCATGGCCCTTTTGACCGATGGGAAGCGAGACTTCTCTGTAGCGCTGATTTGCCTTTCCAGGTTGCTTGGTTGGCCAAAAAGGGCGTATGCGTTTTTTCCTGAATATATTCAGGAAAAAACGCATACGCCCTTTTTGGCCAAGGTCATCATTTTCAAAGTTTTGCCGCTTTTCATGTGCTTTAAAGGCGATTCGAATCTACCTCCTGAAATCTGTTTTCTGCAATTCTGCCTTGATTTCAAATCCTCTTCTTTGCCTTCCCTCAATATATTTGTGGACGAGAGTTATCATTTATAACTCTGCAGGTTTGTGAATTGCAGTGCCCTGAAGCTCCATTTTACAACTCGCTTTTTTGGGAGCTGGCCGCAAAAGCGCAGGATGGCTTCAGGCCCTGTTCTGGTTCCGGGGTCATGGTGAGCCTGTGGTTAATTCTTCTTCCTGATGGGAAAATAGGGTGACCTGTGCCTGTCCCAACACCAAGAGCTAGTCTCTCACTGGTTCCCCATCTACCCGTTAATCCTCAGGACAAATTGCAACCTGTACGGAACAGGAGGTTAAAGGTGCTGATGCTCCAAGTAGGGAGATTGTTATTAAGCAGCTGGAATGGCGAACCCGGGCACAAGGAGAAGAGAAATGAGGTGAGTTTTAGAAACCTTTCCCCATCACATGGTGTACCAACTTTTTGTTTTCTCATGGATGGTTTCGATGTAGGAATATGGCCTTGAAACTGGGGATTTGGGACCCATGCGATGGGTACCACGCAGTATTACTTTAAAGGGTCTGCGTTTGCTCACCCAACCTCACCAAACCTCTCAGCCCCAAGAGTGTCCACCCTTATGTCTCATCCAGCTGTGGGTCTAGATATGGTCAATCCAGGTTGCATCACAGCCCCTGAACGCATTGTGTAAGAATTTCTCTCTCTTTCACTGTCTTTGTTTCATGGGTTTTTCGAAGTAATTTATTTTTATAATGGGGTTTAGCTGCTTTTCACTGCTGTGTTTATGCCGCTTTACACCCACTTGACACACTAACAGAGAGATATCAATACATAGGTTTTAAGATTATTACTAGTCAGATATATTCTTGTGCGGTGAATAGGGCGTGTTGAGTCCAGTTCTCTGAGCAAGGAGTAGGTCTTGTCTATTACATATTGGGTTTATGAAAAGGTATCTGAGATAATTTGAAACCCTTGTTTTATGTATCACCCCACCTCAACTTTCCCGTTAAGCAGCCATAGTGTGTTTTCTGCATGTGTGACTGTGTTCTGTTTTGTAATTCAGTTCAAGTGTAACGGTTTTTACATTCCCTCTATAATTGATACCTTATGAGAAGTGTCCTTTTCTGTGTGACTTATTTCACTTAGAATCGTCGTACCTAAATCCACTCATCATGCTGCTACTAGCCTTATGACATTGATTTCATGGCTGAGTGATATTCCATTGTACATAAGGACCACAACTTCTTTATCCATTTTTCTCTTTCCTGGGATATTGAAGGTGGAATGAAGTGGAGGTCCTTGTCAACAGAGCAGCCCTAAACTTTGGGGTGCTTGTGTCTTGCTGATTTTTCATTTTCCCAATTTATACCCCCATGAGTGGAAGTGCCCTATGCTCTCTAAGCTGTGTTTTTTAGATGTTTCAGGACACACCGTACACTTCTCCAGAGTGGCTGTTGGCAATTTACATCCCGCCCATCAGTGTAGCAAGGCTCCCATTTCTCCATGGCCTGTCCTGCATTTCTGGTTTTGACAGGTTTTTCAGCATGGCCCTTTTGACCGATGGGTAGCGAGTCTTCTGTGTAGCGCTGATTTGCCTTTCCAGGTTGCTTGGTTGGCCAAAAAGGGCGTATGCGTTTTTTCCTGAATATATTCAGGAAAAAACGCATACGCCCTTTTTGGCCAAGGGCATTATTGTAAACGTTTTGCCGCTTTTCATGTGCTTTAAAGGCGATTCGAATCTACCTCCTGAAATCTGTTTCCTGCAATTCTGCCTTGATTTCAAATCCTCTTCTTTGCCTTCCCTCAATATATTTGTGGACGAGAGTTATCATTTATAACTCTGCAGGTTTGTGATTTTCAGTGCCCTGAAGCTCCATTTTACAACTCGCTTTTTTGGGAGCTGGCCGCAAAAGCGCAGGATGGCTTCAGGCCCTGTTCTGGTTCCGGGGGGGAGGATGAGCCTCTGGTTAATTCTTCTTCCTGATGGGAAAATAGAGTGACCTGTGCCTGTCCCAACACCAAGAGCTAGTCTCTCACTGGTTCCCCATTTTCCCGTTCATCCTCAGGACAAATTGCAACCTGTACAGAACAGGAGGTTAAAGGTGCTGATGCTCCAAGTAGGGAGATTGCTAGTAAAGCGGCTGGAATGGCGAACCCGGGCACAAGGAGATGAGAAATGAGGTGCGTTTTAGAAATCTTTCCCCATCACATGACGTACCATCTTTTTGTTTTCTCATGCATGTTTTCGATGTAGGATGATGCCCTTGAACCTGGAGATTTGGGACCCATGCGATGGGTACCACGCAGTATTACTTTAAAGGGTCTGCGTTTGCTCACCCAACCTCACCAAACCTCTCAGCCCCAAGAGTGTCCACCCTTATGTCTCATCCAGCTGTGGGTCTATATATGGTCAATCCAGGTTGCATCACAGCCCCTGATCGCATTGTGTAAGAATTTCTCTCTCTTTCACTGTGTTTGTTTCGTGGGTTTTTCAAAGTAATTTATTTTTATAATGGGGTGTAGCTGCTTTTCACTGCTGTGTTTATGCCACTTTACACCCACTTGACACACTAACAGAGATATATCAATACATAGGTTTTAAGATTATTCCTAGTCAGATATATTCTTGTGCGGTGAATAGGGCGTGTTGAGTCCAGTTCTCTGAGCAAGGAGTAGGTCTTGTCTATTACATATTGGGTTTATGGAACGGTATCTGAGCTAATTTGAAACCCTTGTTTTATGTATCACCCCACCTCACCTTTCCCGTTAAGCAACCATAGTGTGTTTTCTGCATGTGAGACTCTGTTCTCTTTTGTAATTCAGTTCAAGTGTAACGGTTTTTACATTCCCTCTATAAGTGATACCTTATGAGAAATGTCCTTTTCTCTGTGACTTATTTCACTTAGAATCGTCGTACCTAAATCCACTCATCATGCTGCTACTAGCCTTATGACATTGATTTCATGGCTGAGTGATATTCCATTGTACATAAGGACCACAACTTCTTTATCCATTTTTCTCTTTCCTGGGATATTTAAGGTGGAATGAAGTGGAGGTCCTTGTCAACAGAGCAGCCCTAAACTTTGGGGTGCTTGTGTCTTGCTGATTTTTCATTTTCCCAATTTATACCCCCATGAGTGGAAGTGCCCTATGCTGTCTAAGCTGTGTTTTTTAGATGTTTCAGGACTCACCGTACACTTCTCCAGAGTGACTGTTGGCAATTTACATCCCGCCCATCAGTGTAGCAAGGCTCCCATTTCTCCATGGCCTGTCCTGCATTTCTGGTTTTGAGCCTTTTTTCAGCATGGCCCTTTTGACCGATGGGTAGCGAGTCTTCTTTGTAGCGCTGATTTGCCTTTCCAGGTTGCTTGGTTGGCCAAAAAGGGCGTATGCGTTTTTTCCTGAATATATTCAGGAAAAAACGCATACGCCCTTTTTGGCCAAGGGCATCATTGTCAACGTTTTGCCGCTTTTCATGTGCTTTAAAGGCGATTCGAATCTACCTCCTGAAATCTGTTTCCTGCAATTCTGCCTTGATTTCAAATCCTCTTCTTTGCCTTCCCTCAATATATTTGTGGACGAGAGTTATCATTTATAACTCTGCAGGTTTGTGAATTGCAGTGACCTGAAGCTCCATTTTACAACTTCCTTTTTTGGAAGCTGGCCGCAAATGCGCTTGATGGTTTTACACCCTGTTCTGGTTCCGGGGGGAAGGCTGAGCCTGTGGTTAATTCTTCTTCCTGATGGGAAAATAGAGTGACCTGGGCCTGTGTCCACACCAAGAGCTAGTCTCTCATTGGTTCCCCATCTTCCCGTTCATCCTCAGGACAAATTGCAACCTGTACGGAACAGGAGGTTAAAGGTGCTGATGCTCCAAGTAGGGAGATTGCTAGTAAAGCGGCTGGAATGGCGAACCCGGGCACAAGGAGATGAGAAATGAGGTGCGTTTTAGAAACCTTTCCCCATCACACGGTGTACCATCTTCTGGGTTTCTCATGCATGTTTTTGATGTAGGAAGATGCCCTTGAACCTGGAGATTTGGGACCCATGGGACGGGTACAACGCAGTATTACTTTAAAGGGTCTGCGTTTGCTCACCCAACCTCACCAAACCTCTCAGCCCCAAGAGTGTCCACCCTTATGTTTCATCCAGCTGTGGGTCTAGATATGGTCAATCGAGGTTGCATCACAGCCCCTGAACGCATTGTGTAAGAATTTCTCTCTCTTTCACTGTCTTTGTTTCATGGGTTTTTCGAAGTAATTTATTTTTATAATGGGGTTTAGCTGCTTTTCACTGCTGTGTTTATGCCACTTTACACCCACTTGACACACTAACAGAGAGATATCAATACATAGGTTTTAAGATTATTACTAGTCAGATATGTTCTTGTGCGGTGAATAGAGCGTGTTGAGTCCAGTTCTCTGAGCAAGGAGTAGGTCTTGTCTATTACATATTGGGTTTATGGAACGGTATCTGAGCTAATTTGAAACCCTTGTTTTATGTATCACCCCACCTCACCTTTCCCGTTAAGCAGCCATAGCGTGTTTTCTGCATGTGTGACTCTGTTCTGTTTTGTAATTCAATTCAAGTGTAACAGTTTTTACATTCCCTCTATAAGTGATACCTTATGAGAAGTGTCCTTTTCTGTGTGAATTATTTCACTTAGAATCGTCGTACCTAAATCCACTCATCATGCTGCTACTAGCCTTATGACATTGATTTCATGGCTGAGTGATATTCCATTGTACATAAGGACCACAACTTCTTTATCCATTTTTCTCTTTCCTGGGATATTGAAGGTGGAATGAAGTGGAGGTCCTTGTCAACAGAGCAGCCCTAAACTTTGGGGTGCTTGTGTCTTGCTGATTTTTCATTTTCCCAATTTATACCCCCATGAGTGGAAGTGCCCTATGCTCTCTAAGCTGTGTTTTTTAGATGTTTCAGGACACACCGTACACTTCTCCAGAGTGGCTGTTGGCAATTTACATCCCGCCCATCAGTGTAGCAAGGCTCCCATTTCTCCATGGCCTGTCCCGCATTTCTGGTTTTGACACTTTTTTCAGCATGGCCCTTTTGACCGATGGGTAGCGAGTCTTCTGTGTAGCGCTGATTTGCCTTTCCAGGTTGCTTGGTTGGCCAAAAAGGGCGTATGCGTTTTTTCCTGAATATATTCAGGAAAAAACGCATACGCCCTTTTTGGCCAAGGGCATCATTGTCAACGTTTTGCCGCTTTTCGTGTGCTTTAAAGGCGATTCGAATCTACCTCCTGAAATCTGTTTCCTGCAATTCCGCCTTGATTTCAAATCCTCTTCTTTGCCTTCCCTCAATATATTTGTGGACGAGAGTTATCATTTATAACTCTGCAGGTTTGTGATTTGCAGTGCCCTGAAGCTCCATTTTACAACTCGCTTTTTTGGGAGCTGGCCGCAAAAGCGCAGGATGGCTTCAGGCCCTGTTCTGGTTCCGGGGTCATGGTGAGCCTCTGGTTAATTCTTCTTCCTGATGGGAAAATAGAGTGACCTGTGCCTGTCCTAACACCAAGAGCTAGTCTCTCACTGGTTCCCCGTCTTCCCGTTCAACCTCAGGACAAATTGCAACCTGTACGGAACAGGAGGTTAAAGGTGCAGATGCTCCAAGTAGGGAGATTGTTAGTAAAGCGGCTGGAATGGCGAACCCGGGCACAAGGAGAAGAGAAATGAGGTGCGTTTTAGAAACCTTTCCCCATCACATGATGTACCATCTTTTTGTTTTCTCATGCATGTTTTCGATATAGGAATATGCCCTTGAACCTGGAGATTTGGGACCCATGCGATGGGTACCACAGAGTATTAATTTAAAGGGTCTGCGTTTGCTCGCCCAACCTCACCAAACCTCTCAGCCCCAAGAGTGTCCACCCTTATGTCTCATCCAGCTGTGGGTCTAGCTATGGTCAATCCAGGTTGCATCACAGCCCCTGAACGCATTGTGTAGGAATTTTTCTCTCTTTCACTGTCTTTGTTTCATGGGTTTTTCGAAGTAATTTATTTTTATAATGGGGTTTAGCTGCTTTTCACTGCTGTGTTTATGCCGCTTTACACCCACTTGACACACTAACAGAGAGATATCAATACATAGGTTTTAAGATTATTACTAGTCAGATATATTCTTGTGCGGTGAATAGGGCGTGTTGAGTCCAGTTCTCTGAGCAAGGAGTAGGTCTTGTCTATTACATATTGGGTTTATGGAACGGTATCTGAGCTAATTTGAAACCCTTTTTTTATGTATCACCCCACCTCACCTTTCCCGTTAAGCAGCCATAGTGTGTTTTCTGCATGTGTGACTCTGTTCTGTTTTGTATTTCAGTTCAAGTGTAACAGTTTTTACATTCCCTCTATAAGTGATACCTTATGAGAAGTGTCCTTTTCTGTGTGACTTATTTCACTTAGAATCGTCGTACCTAAATCCACTCATCATGCTGCTACTAGCCTTATGACATTGATTTCATGGCTGAGTGATATTCCATTGTACATAAGGACCACAACTTCTTTATCCATTTTTCTCTTTCCTGGGATATTGAAGGTGGAATGAAGTGGAGGTCCTTGTCAACAGAGCAGCCCTAAACTTTGGGGTGCTTGTGTCTTGCTGATTTTTCATTTTCCCAATTTATACCCCCATGAGTGGAAGTGCCCTATGCTCTCTAAGCTGTGTTTTTTAGATGTTTCAGGACACACCGTACACTTCTCCAGAGTGGCTGTTGGCAATTTACATCCCGCCCATCAGTGTAGCAAGGCTCCCATTTCTCCATGGCCTGTCCCGCATTTCTGGTTTTGACACTTTTTTCAGCATGGCCCTTTTGACCGATGGGTAGCGAGTCTTCTGTGTAGCGCTGATTTGCCTTTCCAGGTTGCTTGGTTGGCCAAAAAGGGCGTATGCGTTTTTTCCTGAATATATTCAGGAAAAAACGCATACGCCCTTTTTGGCCAAGGGCATCATTGTCAACGTTTTGCTGCTTTTCGTGTGCTTTAAAGGCGATTCGAATCTACCTCCTGAAATCTGTTTCCTGCAATTCTGCCTTGATTTCAAAACCTCTTCTTTGCCTTCCCTCAATATATTTGTGGACGAGAGTTATCATTTATAACTCTGCAGGTTTGTGATTTGCAGTGCCCTGAACCTCCATTTTACAACTCGCTTTTTTGGGAGCTGGCCACAAAAGCGCATGATGGATTCACGCCCTGTTCTTGTTCCAGGGGGAAGGCTGAGCCTGTGGTTAATTCTTCTTCCTGATGGGAAAATAGAGTGACCTGTGCCTGTGTCCACACCAAGAGCTAGTCTCTCATTGGTTCCCTGTCTTCCCGTTCATCCTCAGGACAAATTGCAACCTGTACGGAACAGGAGGTTAAAGGTGCTGATGCTCCAAGAAGGGAGATTGCTAGTAAAGCGGCTGGAATGGCGAACCCGGGCACAAGGAGAAGAGAAATGAGGTGCGTTTTAGAAACCTTTCCCCATCACATGATGTACCATCTTTTTGTTTTCTCATGCATGTTTTCGATATAGGAATATGCCCTTGAACCTGGAGATTTGGGACCCATGCGATGGGTACCACAGAGTATTAATTTAAAGGGTCTGCGTTTGCTCGCCCAACCTCACCAAACCTCTCAGCCCCAAGAGTGTCCACCCTTATGTCTCATCCAGCTGTGGGTCTAGCTATGGTCAATCCAGGTTGCATCACAGCCCCTGAACGCATTGTGTAGGAATTTTTCTCTCTTTCACTGTCTTTGTTTCATGGGTTTTTCGAAGTAATTTATTTTTATAATGGGGTTTAGCTGCTTTTCACTGCTGTGTTTATGCCGCTTTACACCCACTTGACACACTAACAGAGAGATATCAATACATAGGTTTTAAGATTATTACTAGTCAGATATATTCTTGTGCGGTGAATAGGGCGTGTTGAGTCCAGTTCTCTGAGCAAGGAGTAGGTCTTGTCTATTACATATTGGGTTTATGGAACGGTATCTGAGCTAATTTGAAACCCTTTTTTTATGTATCACCCCACCTCACCTTTCCCGTTAAGCAGCCATAGTGTGTTTTCTGCATGTGTGACTCTGTTCTGTTTTGTATTTCAGTTCAAGTGTAACGGTTTTTACATTCCCTCTATAAGTGATACCTTATGAGAAGTGTCCTTTTCTGTGTGACTTATTTCACTTAGAATCGTCGTACCTAAATCCACTCATCATGCTGCTACTAGCCTTATGACATTGATTTCATGGCTGAGTGATATTCCATTGTACATAAGGACCACAACTTCTTTATCCATTTTTCTCTTTCCTGGGATATTGAAGGTGGAATGAAGTGGAGGTCCTTGTCAACAGAGCAGCCCTAAACTTTGGGGTGCTTGTGTCTTGCTGATTTTTCATTTTCCCAATTTATACCCCCATGAGTGGAAGTGCCCTATGCTCTCTAAGCTGTGTTTTTTAGATGTTTCAGGACACACCGTACACTTCTCCAGAGTGGCTGTTGGCAATTTACATCCCGCCCATCAGTGTAGCAAGGCTCCCATTTCTCCATGGCCTGTCCTGCATTTCTGGTTTTGACACTTTTTTCAGCATGGCCCTTTTGACCGATGGGAAGCGAGACTTCTCTGTAGCGCTGATTTGCCTTTCCAGGTTGCTTGGTTGGCCAAAAAGGGCGTATGCGTTTTTTCCTGAATATATTCAGGAAAAAACGCATACGCCCTTTTTGGCCAAGGTCATCATTTTCAAAGTTTTGCCGCTTTTCATGTGCTTTAAAGGCGATTCGAATCTACCTCCTGAAATCTGTTTTCTGCAATTCTGCCTTGATTTCAAATCCTCTTCTTTGCCTTCCCTCAATATATTTGTGGACGAGAGTTATCATTTATAACTCTGCAGGTTTGTGAATTGCAGTGCCCTGAAGCTCCATTTTACAACTCGCTTTTTTGGGAGCTGGCCGCAAAAGCGCAGGATGGCTTCAGGCCCTGTTCTGGTTCCGGGGTCATGGTGAGCCTGTGGTTAATTCTTCTTCCTGATGGGAAAATAGGGTGACCTGTGCCTGTCCCAACACCAAGAGCTAGTCTCTCACTGGTTCCCCATCTACCCGTTAATCCTCAGGACAAATTGCAACCTGTACGGAACAGGAGGTTAAAGGTGCTGATGCTCCAAGTAGGGAGATTGTTATTAAGCAGCTGGAATGGCGAACCCGGGCACAAGGAGAAGAGAAATGAGGTGAGTTTTAGAAACCTTTCCCCATCACATGGTGTACCAACTTTTTGTTTTCTCATGGATGGTTTCGATGTAGGAATATGGCCTTGAAACTGGGGATTTGGGACCCATGCGATGGGTACCACGCAGTATTACTTTAAAGGGTCTGCGTTTGCTCACCCAACCTCACCAAACCTCTCAGCCCCAAGAGTGTCCACCCTTATGTCTCATCCAGCTGTGGGTCTAGATATGGTCAATCCAGGTTGCATCACAGCCCCTGAACGCATTGTGTAAGAATTTCTCTCTCTTTCACTGTCTTTGTTTCATGGGTTTTTCGAAGTAATTTATTTTTATAATGGGGTTTAGCTGCTTTTCACTGCTGTGTTTATGCCGCTTTACACCCACTTGACACACTAACAGAGAGATATCAATACATAGGTTTTAAGATTATTACTAGTCAGATATATTCTTGTGCGGTGAATAGGGCGTGTTGAGTCCAGTTCTCTGAGCAAGGAGTAGGTCTTGTCTATTACATATTGGGTTTATGAAAAGGTATCTGAGATAATTTGAAACCCTTGTTTTATGTATCACCCCACCTCAACTTTCCCGTTAAGCAGCCATAGTGTGTTTTCTGCATGTGTGACTGTGTTCTGTTTTGTAATTCAGTTCAAGTGTAACGGTTTTTACATTCCCTCTATAATTGATACCTTATGAGAAGTGTCCTTTTCTGTGTGACTTATTTCACTTAGAATCGTCGTACCTAAATCCACTCATCATGCTGCTACTAGCCTTATGACATTGATTTCATGGCTGAGTGATATTCCATTGTACATAAGGACCACAACTTCTTTATCCATTTTTCTCTTTCCTGGGATATTGAAGGTGGAATGAAGTGGAGGTCCTTGTCAACAGAGCAGCCCTAAACTTTGGGGTGCTTGTGTCTTGCTGATTTTTCATTTTCCCAATTTATACCCCCATGAGTGGAAGTGCCCTATGCTCTCTAAGCTGTGTTTTTTAGATGTTTCAGGACACACCGTACACTTCTCCAGAGTGGCTGTTGGCAATTTACATCCCGCCCATCAGTGTAGCAAGGCTCCCATTTCTCCATGGCCTGTCCTGCATTTCTGGTTTTGACAGGTTTTTCAGCATGGCCCTTTTGACCGATGGGTAGCGAGTCTTCTGTGTAGCGCTGATTTGCCTTTCCAGGTTGCTTGGTTGGCCAAAAAGGGCGTATGCGTTTTTTCCTGAATATATTCAGGAAAAAACGCATACGCCCTTTTTGGCCAAGGGCATCATTGTCAACGTTTTGCCGCTTTTCATGTGCTTTAAAGGCGATTCGAATCTACCTCCTGAAATCTGTTTCCTGCAATTCTGCCTTGATTTCAAATCCTCTTCTTTGCCTTCCCTCAATATATTTGTGGACGAGAGTTATCATTTATAACTCTGCAGGTTTGTGATTTTCAGTGCCCTGAAGCTCCATTTTACAACTCGCTTTTTTGGGAGCTGGCCGCAAAAGTGCAGGATGGCTTCAGGCCCTGTTCTGGTTCCGGGGGGGAGGATGAACCTCTGGTTAATTCTTCTTCCTGATGGGAAAATAGAGTGACCTGTGCCTGTCCCAACACCAAGAGCTAGTCTCTCACTGGTTCCCCATTTTCCCGTTCATCCTCAGGACAAATTGCAACCTGTACAGAACAGGAGGTTAAAGGTGCTGATGCTCCAAGTAGGGAGATTGCTAGTAAAGCGGCTGGAATGGCGAACCCGGGCACAAGGAGATGAGAAATGAGGTGCGTTTTAGAAATCTTTCCCCATCACATGACGTACCATCTTTTTGTTTTCTCATGCATGTTTTCGATGTAGGATGATGCCCTTGAACCTGGAGATTTGGGACCCATGCGATGGGTACCACGCAGTATTACTTTAAAGGGTCTGCGTTTGCTCACCCAACCTCACCAAACCTCTCAGCCCCAAGAGTGTCCACCCTTATGTCTCATCCAGCTGTGGGTCTATATATGGTCAATCCAGGTTGCATCACAGCCCCTGATCGCATTGTGTAAGAATTTCTCTCTCTTTCACTGTGTTTGTTTCGTGGGTTTTTCAAAGTAATTTATTTTTATAATGGGGTGTAGCTGCTTTTCACTGCTGTGTTTATGCCACTTTACACCCACTTGACACACTAACAGAGATATATCAATACATAGGTTTTAAGATTATTCCTAGTCAGATATATTCTTGTGCGGTGAATAGGGCGTATTGAGTCCAGTTCTCTGAGCAAGGAGTAGGTCTTGTCTATTACATATTGGGTTTATGGAACGGTATCTGAGCTAATTTGAAACCCTTGTTTTATGTATCACCCCACCTCACCTTTCCCGTTAAGCAGCCATAGTGTGTTTTCTGCATGTGAGACTCTGTTCTCTTTTGTAATTCAGTTCAAGTGTAACGGTTTTTACATTCCCTCTATAAGTGATACCTTACGAGAAATGTCCTTTTCTCTGTGACTTATTTCACTTAGAATCGTCGTACCTAAATCCACTCATCATGCTGCTACTAGCCTTATGACATTGATTTCATGGCTGAGTGATATTCCATTGTACATAAGGACCACAACTTCTTTATCCATTTTTCTCTTTCCTGGGATATTTAAGGTGGAATGAAGTGGAGGTCCTTGTCAACAGAGCAGCCCTAAACTTTGGGGTGCTTGTGTCTTGCTGATTTTTCATTTTCCCAATTTATACCCCCATGAGTGGAAGTGCCCTATGCTGTCTAAGCTGTGTTTTTTAGATGTTTCAGGACTCACCGTACACTTCTCCAGAGTGACTGTTGGCAATTTACATCCCGCCCATCAGTGTAGCAAGGCTCCCATTTCTCCATGGCCTGTCCTGCATTTCTGGTTTTGAGCCTTTTTTCAGCATGGCCCTTTTGACCGATGGGTAGCGAGTCTTCTTTGTAGCGCTGATTTGCCTTTCCAGGTTGCTTGGTTGGCCAAAAAGGGCGTATGCGTTTTTTCCTGAATATATTCAGGAAAAAACGCATACGCCCTTTTTGGCCAAGGGCATCATTGTCAACGTTTTGCCGCTTTTCATGTGCTTTAAAGGCGATTCGAATCTACCTCCTGAAATCTGTTTCCTGCAATTCTGCCTTGATTTCAAATCCTCTTCTTTGCCTTCCCTCAATATATTTGTGGACGAGAGTTATCATTTATAACTCTGCAGGTTTGTGAATTGCAGTGACCTGAAGCTCCATTTTACAACTTCCTTTTTTGGAAGCTGGCCGCAAATGCGCTTGATGGTTTTACACCCTGTTCTGGTTCCGGGGGGAAGGCTGAGCCTGTGGTTAATTCTTCTTCCTGATGGGAAAATAGAGTGACCTGGGCCTGTGTCCACACCAAGAGCTAGTCTCTCATTGGTTCCCCGTCTTCCCGTTCATCCTCAGGACAAATTGCAACCTGTACGGAACAGGAGGTTAAAGGTGCTGATGCTCCAAGTAGGGAGATTGCTAGTAAAGCGGCTGGAATGGCGAACCCGGGCACAAGGAGATGAGAAATGAGGTGCGTTTTAGAAACCTTTCCCCATCACACGGTGTACCATCTTCTGGGTTTTTCATGCATGTTTTTGATGTAGGAAGATGCCCTTGAACCTGGAGATTTGGGACCCATGGGACGGGTACAACGCAGTATTACTTTAAAGGGTCTGCGTTTGCTCACCCAACCTCACCAAACCTCTCAGCCCCAAGAGTGTCCACCCTTATGTTTCATCCAGCTGTGGGTCTAGATATGGTCAATCCAGGTTGCATCACAGCCCCTGAACGCATTGTGTAAGAATTTCTCTCTCTTTCACTGTCTTTGTTTCATGGGTTTTTCGAAGTAATTTATTTTTATAATGGGGTTTAGCTGCTTTTCACTGCTGTGTTTATGCCGCTTTACACCCACTTGACACACTAACAGAGAGATATCAATACATAGGTTTTAAGATTATTACTAGTCAGATATATTCTTGTGCGGTGAATAGAGCGTGTTGAGTCCAGTTCTCTGAGCAAGGAGTAGGTCTTGTCTATTACATATTGGGTTTATGGAACGGTATCTGAGCTAATTTGAAACCCTTGTTTTATGTATCACCCCACCTCACCTTTCCCGTTAAGCAGCCATAGCGTGTTTTCTGGATGTGTGACTCTGTTCTGTTTTGTAATTCAATTCAAGTGTAACAGTTTTTACATTCCCTCTATAAGTGATACCTTATGAGAAGTGTCCTTTTCTGTGTGACTTATTTCACTTAGAATCGTCGTACCTAAATCCACTCATCATGCTGCTACTAGCCTTATGACATTGATTTCATGGCTGAGTGATATTCCATTGTACATAAGGACCACAACTTCTTTATCCATTTTTCTCTTTCCTGGGATATTGAAGGTGGAATGAAGTGGAGGTCCTTGTCAACAGAGCAGCCCTAAACTTTGGGGTGCTTGTGTCTTGCTGATTTTTCATTTTCCCAATTTATACCCCCATGAGTGGAAGTGCCCTATGCTCTCTAAGCTGTGTTTTTTAGATGTTTCAGGACACACCGTACACTTCTCCAGAGTGGCTGTTGGCAATTTACATCCCGCCCATCAGTGTAGCAAGGCTCCCATTTCTCCATGGCCTGTCCCGCATTTCTGGTTTTGACACTTTTTTCAGCATGGCCCTTTTGACCGATGGGTAGCGAGTCTTCTGTGTAGCGCTGATTTGCCTTTCCAGGTTGCTTGGTTGGCCAAAAAGGGCGTATGCGTTTTTTCCTGAATATATTCAGGAAAAAACGCATACGCCCTTTTTGGCCAAGGGCATCATTGTCAACGTTTTGCCGCTTTTCGTGTGCTTTAAAGGCGATTCGAATCTACCTCCTGAAATCTGTTTCCTGCAATTCTGCCTTGATTTCAAATCCTCTTCTTTGCCTTCCCTCAATATATTTGTGGACGAGAGTTATCATTTATAACTCTGCAGGTTTGTGATTTGCAGTGCCCTGAAGCTCCATTTTACAACTCGCTTTTTTGGGAGCTGGCCGCAAAAGCGCAGGATGGCTTCAGGCCCTGTTCTGGTTCCGGGGTCATGGTGAGCCTCTGGTTAATTCTTCTTCCTGATGGGAAAATAGAGTGACCTGTGCCTGTCCTAACACCAAGAGCTAGTCTCTCACTGGTTCCCCGTCTTCCCGTTCAACCTCAGGACAAATTGCAACCTGTACGGAACAGGAGGTTAAAGGTGCAGATGCTCCAAGTAGGGAGATTGTTAGTAAAGCGGCTGGAATGGCGAACCCGGGCACAAGGAGAAGAGAAATGAGGTGCGTTTTAGAAACCTTTCCCCATCACATGATGTACCATCTTTTTGTTTTCTCATGCATGTTTTCGATATAGGAATATGCCCTTGAACCTGGAGATTTGGGACCCATGCGATGGGTACCACAGAGTATTAATTTAAAGGGTCTGCGTTTGCTCGCCCAACCTCACCAAACCTCTCAGCCCCAAGAGTGTCCACCCTTATGTCTCATCCAGCTGTGGGTCTAGCTATGGTCAATCCAGGTTGCATCACAGCCCCTGAACGCATTGTGTAGGAATTTTTCTCTCTTTCACTGTCTTTGTTTCATGGGTTTTTCGAAGTAATTTATTTTTATAATGGGGTTTAGCTGCTTTTCACTGCTGTGTTTATGCCGCTTTACACCCACTTGACACACTAACAGAGAGATATCAATACATAGGTTTTAAGATTATTACTAGTCAGATATATTCTTGTGCGGTGAATAGGGCGTGTTGAGTCCAGTTCTCTGAGCAAGGAGTAGGTCTTGTCTATTACATATTGGGTTTATGGAACGGTATCTGAGCTAATTTGAAACCCTTTTTTTATGTATCACCCCACCTCACCTTTCCCGTTAAGCAGCCATAGTGTGTTTTCTGCATGTGTGACTCTGTTCTGTTTTGTATTTCAGTTCAAGTGTAACAGTTTTTACATTCCCTCTATAAGTGATACCTTATGAGAAGTGTCCTTTTCTGTGTGACTTATTTCACTTAGAATCGTCGTACCTAAATCCACTCATCATGCTGCTACTAGCCTTATGACATTGATTTCATGGCTGAGTGATATTCCATTGTACATAAGGACCACAACTTCTTTATCCATTTTTCTCTTTCCTGGGATATTGAAGGTGGAATGAAGTGGAGGTCCTTGTCAACAGAGCAGCCCTAAACTTTGGGGTGCTTGTGTCTTGCTGATTTTTCATTTTCCCAATTTATACCCCCATGAGTGGAAGTGCCCTATGCTCTCTAAGCTGTGTTTTTTAGATGTTTCAGGACACACCGTACACTTCTCCAGAGTGGCTGTTGGCAATTTACATCCCGCCCATCAGTGTAGCAAGGCTCCCATTTCTCCATGGCCTGTCCCGCATTTCTGGTTTTGACACTTTTTTCAGCATGGCCCTTTTGACCGATGGGTAGCGAGTCTTCTGTGTAGCGCTGATTTGCCTTTCCAGGTTGCTTGGTTGGCCAAAAAGGGCGTATGCGTTTTTTCCTGAATATATTCAGGAAAAAACGCATACGCCCTTTTTGGCCAAGGGCATCATTGTCAACGTTTTGCCGCTTTTCGTGTGCTTTAACGGCGATTCGAATCTACCTCCTGAAATCTGTTTCCTGCAATTCTGCCTTGATTTCAAAACCTCTTCTTTGCCTTCCCTCAATATATTTGTGGACGAGAGTTATCATTTATAACTCTGCAGGTTTGTGATTTGCAGTGCCCTGAACCTCCATTTTACAACTCGCTTTTTTGGGAGCTGGCCACAAAAGCGCATGATGGATTCACGCCCTGTTCTTGTTCCAGGGGGAAGGCTGAGCCTGTGGTTAATTCTTCTTCCTGATGGGAAAATAGAGTGACCTGTGCCTGTGTCCACACCAAGAGCTAGTCTCTCATTGGTTCCCCATTTTCCCGTTCATCCTCAGGACAAATTGCAACCTGTACAGAACAGGAGGTTAAAGGTGCTGATGCTCCAAGTAGGGAGATTGCTAGTAAAGCGGCTGGAATGGCGAACCCGGGCACAAGGAGATGAGAAATGAGGTGCGTTTTAGAAATCTTTCCCCATCACATGACGTACCATCTTTTTGTTTTCTCATGCATGTTTTCGATGTAGGATGATGCCCTTGAACCTGGAGATTTGGGACCCATGCGATGGGTACCACGCAGTATTACTTTAAAGGGTCTGCGTTTGCTCACCCAACCTCACCAAACCTCTCAGCCCCAAGAGTGTCCACCCTTATGTCTCATCCAGCTGTGGGTCTATATATGGTCAATCCAGGTTGCATCACAGCCCCTGATCGCATTGTGTAAGAATTTCTCTCTCTTTCACTGTGTTTGTTTCGTGGGTTTTTCAAAGTAATTTATTTTTATAATGGGGTGTAGCTGCTTTTCACGGCTGTGTTTATGCCACTTTACACCCACTTGACACACTAACAGAGATATATCAATACATAGGTTTTAAGATTATTCCTAGTCAGATATATTCTTGTGCGGTGAATAGGGCGTATTGAGTCCAGTTCTCTGAGCAAGGAGTAGGTCTTGTCTATTACATATTGGGTTTATGGAACGGTATCTGAGCTAATTTGAAACCCTTGTTTTATGTATCACCCCACCTCACCTTTCCCGTTAAGCAGCCATAGTGTGTTTTCTGCATGTGAGACTCTGTTCTCTTTTGTAATTCAGTTCAAGTGTAACGGTTTTTACATTCCCTCTATAAGTGATACCTTACGAGAAATGTCCTTTTCTCTGTGACTTATTTCACTTAGAATCGTCGTACCTAAATCCACTCATCATGCTGCTACTAGCCTTATGACATTGATTTCATGGCTGAGTGATATTCCATTGTACATAAGGACCACAACTTCTTTATCCATTTTTCTCTTTCCTGGGATATTTAAGGTGGAATGAAGTGGAGGTCCTTGTCAACAGAGCAGCCCTAAACTTTGGGGTGCTTGTGTCTTGCTGATTTTTCATTTTCCCAATTTATACCCCCATGAGTGGAAGTGCCCTATGCTGTCTAAGCTGTGTTTTTTAGATGTTTCAGGACTCACCGTACACTTCTCCAGAGTGACTGTTGGCAATTTACATCCCGCCCATCAGTGTAGCAAGGCTCCCATTTCTCCATGGCCTGTCCTGCATTTCTGGTTTTGAGCCTTTTTTCAGCATGGCCCTTTTGACCGATGGGTAGCGAGTCTTCTTTGTAGCGCTGATTTGCCTTTCCAGGTTGCTTGGTTGGCCAAAAAGGGCGTATGCGTTTTTTCCTGAATATATTCAGGAAAAAACGCATACGCCCTTTTTGGCCAAGGGCATCATTGTCAACGTTTTGCCGCTTTTCATGTGCTTTAAAGGCGATTCGAATCTACCTCCTGAAATCTGTTTCCTGCAATTCTGCCTTGATTTCAAATCCTCTTCTTTGCCTTCCCTCAATATATTTGTGGACGAGAGTTATCATTTATAACTCTGAAGGTTTGTGAATTGCAGTGACCTGAAGCTCCATTTTACAACTTCCTTTTTTGGAAGCTGGCCGCAAATGCGCTTGATGGTTTTACACCCTGTTCTGGTTCCGGGGGGAAGGCTGAGCCTGTGGTTAATTCTTCTTCCTGATGGGAAAATAGAGTGACCTGGGCCTGTGTCCACACCAAGAGCTAGTCTCTCATTGGTTCCCCGTCTTCCCGTTCATCCTCAGGACAAATTGCAACCTGTACGGAACAGGAGGTTAAAGGTGCTGATGCTCCAAGTAGGGAGATTGCTAGTAAAGCGGCTGGAATGGCGAACCCGGGCACAAGGAGATGAGAAATGAGGTGCGTTTTAGAAACCTTTCCCCATCACACGGTGTACCATCTTCTGGGTTTTTCATGCATGTTTTTGATGTAGGAAGATGCCCTTGAACCTGGAGATTTGGGACCCATGGGACGGGTACAACGCAGTATTACTTTAAAGGGTCTGCGTTTGCTCACCCAACCTCACCAAACCTCTCAGCCCCAAGAGTGTCCACCCTTATGTCTCATCCAGCTGTGGGTCTAGATATGGTCAATCCAGGTTGCATCACAGCCCCTGAACGCATTGTGTAAGAATTTCTCTCTCTTTCACTGTCTTTGTTTCATGGGTTTTTCGAAGTAATTTATTTTTATAATGGGGTTTAGCTGCTTTTCACTGCTGTGTTTATGCCGCTTTACACCCACTTGACACACTAACAGAGAGATATCAATACATAGGTTTTAAGATTATTACTAGTCAGATATATTCTTGTGCGGTGAATAGGGCGTGTTGAGTCCAGTTCTCTGAGCAAGGAGTAGGTCTTGTCTATTACATATTGGGTTTATGGAACGGTATCTGAGCTAATTTGAAACCCTTTTTTTATGTATCACCCCACCTCACCTTTCCCGTTAAGCAGCCATAGTGTGTTTTCTGCATGTGTGACTCTGTTCTGTTTTGTATTTCAGTTCAAGTGTAACAGTTTTTACATTCCCTCTATAAGTGATACCTTATGAGAAGTGTCCTTTTCTGTGTGACTTATTTCACTTAGAATCGTCGTACCTAAATCCACTCATCATGCTGCTACTAGCCTTATGACATTGATTTCATGGCTGAGTGATATTCCATTGTACATAAGGACCACAACTTCTTTATCCATTTTTCTCTTTCCTGGGATATTGAAGGTGGAATGAAGTGGAGGTCCTTGTCAACAGAGCAGCCCTAAACTTTGGGGTGCTTGTGTCTTGCTGATTTTTCATTTTCCCAATTTATACCCCCATGAGTGGAAGTGCCCTATGCTCTCTAAGCTGTGTTTTTTAGATGTTTCAGGACACACCGTACACTTCTCCAGAGTGGCTGTTGGCAATTTACATCCCGCCCATCAGTGTAGCAAGGCTCCCATTTCTCCATGGCCTGTCCCGCATTTCTGGTTTTGACACTTTTTTCAGCATGGCCCTTTTGACCGATGGGTAGCGAGTCTTCTGTGTAGCGCTGATTTGTCTTTCCAGGTTGCTTGGTTGGCCAAAAAGGGCGTATGCGTTTTTTCCTGAATATATTCAGGAAAAAACGCATACGCCCTTTTTGGCCAAGGGCATCATTGTCAACGTTTTGCCGCTTTTCGTGTGCTTTAAAGGCGATTCGAATCTACCTCCTGAAATCTGTTTCCTGCAATTCTGCCTTGATTTCAAAACCTCTTCTTTGCCTTCCCTCAATATATTTGTGGACGAGAGTTATCATTTATAACTCTGCAGGTTTGTGATTTGCAGTGCCCTGAACCTCCATTTTACAACTCGCTTTTTTGGGAGCTGGCCACAAAAGCGCATGATGGATTCACGCCCTGTTCTTGTTCCAGGGGGAAGGCTGAGCCTGTGGTTAATTCTTCTTCCTGATGGGAAAATAGAGTGACCTGTGCCTGTGTCCACACCAAGAGCTAGTCTCTCATTGGTTCCCTGTCTTCCCGTTCATCCTCAGGACAAATTGCAACCTGTACGGAACAGGAGGTTAAAGGTGCTGATGCTCCAAGAAGGGAGATTGCTAGTAAAGCGGCTGGAATGGCGAACCCGGGCACAAGGAGAAGAGAAATGAGGTGCGTTTTAGAAACCTTTCCCCATCACATGATGTACCATCTTTTTGTTTTCTCATGCATGTTTTCGATATAGGAATATGCCCTTGAACCTGGAGATTTGGGACCCATGCGATGGGTACCACAGAGTATTAATTTAAAGGGTCTGCGTTTGCTCGCCCAACCTCACCAAACCTCTCAGCCCCAAGAGTGTCCACCCTTATGTCTCATCCAGCTGTGGGTCTAGCTATGGTCAATCCAGGTTGCATCACAGCCCCTGAACGCATTGTGTAGGAATTTTTCTCTCTTTCACTGTCTTTGTTTCATGGGTTTTTCGAAGTAATTTATTTTTATAATGGGGTTTAGCTGCTTTTCACTGCTGTGTTTATGCCGCTTTACACCCACTTGACACACTAACAGAGAGATATCAATACATAGGTTTTAAGATTATTACTAGTCAGATATATTCTTGTGCGGTGAATAGGGCGTGTTGAGTCCAGTTCTCTGAGCAAGGAGTAGGTCTTGTCTATTACATATTGGGTTTATGGAACGGTATCTGAGCTAATTTGAAACCCTTTTTTTATGTATCACCCCACCTCACCTTTCCCGTTAAGCAGCCATAGTGTGTTTTCTGCATGTGTGACTCTGTTCTGTTTTGTATTTCAGTTCAAGTGTAACAGTTTTTACATTCCCTCTATCAGTGATACCTTATGAGAAGTGTCCTTTTCTGTGTGACTTATTTCACTTAGAATCGTCGTACCTAAATCCACTCATCATGCTGCTACTAGCCTTATGACATTGATTTCATGGCTGAGTGATATTCCATTGTACATAAGGACCACAACTTCTTTATCCATTTTTCTCTTTCCTGGGATATTGAAGGTGGAATGAAGTGGAGGTCCTTGTCAACAGAGCAGCCCTAAACTTTGGGGTGCTTGTGTCTTGCTGATTTTTCATTTTCCCAATTTATACCCCCATGAGTGGAAGTGCCCTATGCTCTCTAAGCTGTGTTTTTTAGATGTTTCAGGACACACCGTACACTTCTCCAGAGTGGCTGTTGGCAATTTACATCCCGCCCATCAGTGTAGCAAGGCTCCCATTTCTCCATGGCCTGTCCTGCATTTCTGGTTTTGACAGGTTTTTCAGCATGGCCCTTTTGACCGATGGGTAGCGAGTCTTCTGTGTAGCGCTGATTTGCCTTTCCAGGTTGCTTGGTTGGCCAAAAAGGGCGTATGCGTTTTTTCCTGAATATATTCAGGAAAAAACGCATACGCCCTTTTTGGCCAAGGGCATTATTGTAAACGTTTTGCCGCTTTTCATGTGCTTTAAAGGCGATTCGAATCTACCTCCTGAAATCTGTTTCCTGCAATTCTGCCTTGATTTCAAATCCTCTTCTTTGCCTTCCCTCAATATATTTGTGGACGAGAGTTATCATTTATAACTCTGCAGGTTTGTGATTTTCAGTGCCCTGAAGCTCCATTTTACAACTCGCTTTTTTGGGAGCTGGCCGCAAAAGTGCAGGATGGCTTCAGGCCCTGTTCTGGTTCCGGGGGGGAGGATGAACCTCTGGTTAATTCTTCTTCCTGATGGGAAAATAGAGTGACCTGTGCCTGTCCCAACACCAAGAGCTAGTCTCTCACTGGTTCCCCATTTTCCCGTTCATCCTCAGGACAAATTGCAACCTGTACAGAACAGGAGGTTAAAGGTGCTTATGCTCCAAGTAGGGAGATTGCTAGTAAAGCGGCTGGAATGGCGAACCCGGGCACAAGGAGATGAGAAATGAGGTGCGTTTTAGAAATCTTTCCCCATCACATGACGTACCATCTTTTTGTTTTCTCATGCATGTTTTCGATGTAGGATGATGCCCTTGAACCTGGAGATTTGGGACCCATGCGATGGGTACCACGCAGTATTACTTTAAAGGGTCTGCGTTTGCTCACCCAACCTCACCAAACCTCTCAGCCCCAAGAGTGTCCACCCTTATGTCTCATCCAGCTGTGGGTCTATATATGGTCAATCCAGGTTGCATCACAGCCCCTGATCGCATTGTGTAAGAATTTCTCTCTCTTTCACTGTGTTTGTTTCGTGGGTTTTTCAAAGTAATTTATTTTTATAATGGGGTGTAGCTGCTTTTCACTGCTGTGTTTATGCCACTTTACACCCACTTGACACACTAACAGAGATATATCAATACATAGGTTTTAAGATTATTCCTAGTCAGATATATTCTTGTGCGGTGAATAGGGCGTATTGAGTCCAGTTCTCTGAGCAAGGAGTAGGTCTTGTCTATTACATATTGGGTTTATGGAACGGTATCTGAGCTAATTTGAAACCCTTGTTTTATGTATCACCCCACCTCACCTTTCCCGTTAAGCAGCCATAGTGTGTTTTCTGCATGTGAGACTCTGTTCTCTTTTGTAATTCAGTTCAAGTGTAACGGTTTTTACATTCCCTCTATAAGTGATACCTTACGAGAAATGTCCTTTTCTCTGTGACTTATTTCACTTAGAATCGTCGTACCTAAATCCACTCATCATGCTGCTACTAGCCTTATGACATTGATTTCATGGCTGAGTGATATTCCATTGTACATAAGGACCACAACTTCTTTATCCATTTTTCTCTTTCCTGGGATATTTAAAGTGGAATGAAGTGGAGGTCCTTGTCAACAGAGCAGCCCTAAACTTTGGGGTGCTTGTGTCTTGCTGATTTTTCATTTTCCCAATTTATACCCCCATGAGTGGAAGTGCCCTATGCTGTCTAAGCTGTGTTTTTTAGATGTTTCAGGACTCACCGTACACTTCTCCAGAGTGACTGTTGGCAATTTACATCCCGCCCATCAGTGTAGCAAGGCTCCCATTTCTCCATGGCCTGTCCTGCATTTCTGGTTTTGAGCCTTTTTTCAGCATGGCCCTTTTGACCGATGGGTAGCGAGTCTTCTTTGTAGCGCTGATTTGCCTTTCCAGGTTGCTTGGTTGGCCAAAAAGGGCGTATGCGTTTTTTCCTGAATATATTCAGGAAAAAACGCATACGCCCTTTTTGGCCAAGGGCATCATTGTCAACGTTTTGCCGCTTTTCATGTGCTTTAAAGGCGATTCGAATCTACCTCCTGAAATCTGTTTCCTGCAATTCTGCCTTGATTTCAAATCCTCTTCTTTGCCTTCCCTCAATATATTTGTGGACGAGAGTTATCATTTATAACTCTGAAGGTTTGTGAATTGCAGTGACCTGAAGCTCCATTTTACAACTTCCTTTTTTGGAAGCTGGCCGCAAATGCGCTTGATGGTTTTACACCCTGTTCTGGTTCCGGGGGGAAGGCTGAGCCTGTGGTTAATTCTTCTTCCTGATGGGAAAATAGAGTGACCTGGGCCTGTGTCCACACCAAGAGCTAGTCTCTCATTGGTTCCCCGTCTTCCCGTTCATCCTCAGGACAAATTGCAACCTGTACGGAACAGGAGGTTAAAGGTGCTGATGCTCCAAGTAGGGAGATTGCTAGTAAAGCGGCTGGAATGGCGAACCCGGGCACAAGGAGATGAGAAATGAGGTGCGTTTTAGAAACCTTTCCCCATCACACGGTGTACCATCTTCTGGGTTTTTCATGCATGTTTTTGATGTAGGAAGATGCCCTTGAACCTGGAGATTTGGGACCCATGGGACGGGTACAACGCAGTATTACTTTAAAGGGTCTGCGTTTGCTCACCCAACCTCACCAAACCTCTCAGCCCCAAGAGTGTCCACCCTTATGTTTCATCCAGCTGTGGGTCTAGATATGGTCAATCCAGGTTGCATCACAGCCCCTGAACGCATTGTGTAAGAATTTCTCTCTCTTTCACTGTCTTTGTTTCATGGGTTTTTCGAAGTAATTTATTTTTATAATGGGGTTTAGCTGCTTTTCACTGCTGTGTTTATGCCGCTTTACACCCACTTGACACACTAACAGAGAGATATCAATACATAGGTTTTAAGATTATTACTAGTCAGATATATTCTTGTGCGGTGAATAGAGCGTGTTGAGTCCAGTTCTCTGAGCAAGGAGTAGGTCTTGTCTATTACATATTGGGTTTATGGAACGGTATCTGAGCTAATTTGAAACCCTTGTTTTATGTATCACCCCACCTCACCTTTCCCGTTAAGCAGCCATAGCGTGTTTTCTGGATGTGTGACTCTGTTCTGTTTTGTAATTCAATTCAAGTGTAACAGTTTTTACATTCCCTCTATAAGTGATACCTTATGAGAAGTGTCCTTTTCTGTGTGACTTATTTCACTTAGAATCGTCGTACCTAAATCCACTCATCATGCTGCTACTAGCCTTATGACATTGATTTCATGGCTGAGTGATATTCCATTGTACATAAGGACCACAACTTCTTTATCCATTTTTCTCTTTCCTGGGATATTGAAGGTGGAATGAAGTGGAGGTCCTTGTCAACAGAGCAGCCCTAAACTTTGGGGTGCTTGTGTCTTGCTGATTTTTCATTTTCCCAATTTATACCCCCATGAGTGGAAGTGCCCTATGCTCTCTAAGCTGTGTTTTTTAGATGTTTCAGGACACACCGTACACTTCTCCAGAGTGGCTGTTGGCAATTTACATCCCGCCCATCAGTGTAGCAAGGCTCCCATTTCTCCATGGCCTGTCCCGCATTTCTGGTTTTGACACTTTTTTCAGCATGGCCCTTTTGACCGATGGGTAGCGAGTCTTCTGTGTAGCGCTGATTTGCCTTTCCAGGTTGCTTGGTTGGCCAAAAAGGGCGTATGCGTTTTTTCCTGAATATATTCAGGAAAAAACGCATACGCCCTTTTTGGCCAAGGGCATCATTGTCAACGTTTTGCCGCTTTTCGTGTGCTTTAAAGGCGATTCGAATCTACCTCCTGAAATCTGTTTCCTGCAATTCCGCCTTGATTTCAAATCCTCTTCTTTGCCTTCCCTCAATATATTTGTGGACGAGAGTTATCATTTATAACTCTGCAGGTTTGTGATTTGCAGTGCCCTGAAGCTCCATTTTACAACTCGCTTTTTTGGGAGCTGGCCGCAAAAGCGCAGGATGGCTTCAGGCCCTGTTCTGGTTCCGGGGTCATGGTGAGCCTCTGGTTAATTCTTCTTCCTGATGGGAAAATAGAGTGACCTGTGCCTGTCCTAACACCAAGAGCTAGTCTCTCACTGGTTCCCCGTCTTCCCGTTCAACCTCAGGACAAATTGCAACCTGTACGGAACAGGAGGTTAAAGGTGCAGATGCTCCAAGTAGGGAGATTGTTAGTAAAGCGGCTGGAATGGCGAACCCGGGCACAAGTAGAAGAGAAATGAGGTGCGTTTTAGAAACCTTTCCCCATCACATGATGTACCATCTTTTTGTTTTCTCATGCATGTTTTCGATATAGGAATATGCCCTTGAACCTGGAGATTTGGGACCCATGCGATGGGTACCACAGAGTATTAATTTAAAGGGTCTGCGTTTGCTCGCCCAACCTCACCAAACCTCTCAGCCCCAAGAGTGTCCACCCTTATGTCTCATCCAGCTGTGGGTCTAGCTATGGTCAATCCAGGTTGCATCACAGCCCCTGAACGCATTGTGTAGGAATTTTTCTCTCTTTCACTGTCTTTGTTTCATGGGTTTTTCGAAGTAATTTATTTTTATAATGGGGTTTAGCTGCTTTTCACTGCTGTGTTTATGCCGCTTTACACCCACTTGACACACTAACAGAGAGATATCAATACATAGGTTTTAAGATTATTACTAGTCAGATATATTCTTGTGCGGTGAATAGGGCGTGTTGAGTCCAGTTCTCTGAGCAAGGAGTAGGTCTTGTCTATTACATATTGGGTTTATGGAACGGTATCTGAGCTAATTTGAAACCCTTTTTTTATGTATCACCCCACCTCACCTTTCCCGTTAAGCAGCCATAGTGTGTTTTCTGCATGTGTGACTCTGTTCTGTTTTGTATTTCAGTTCAAGTGTAACAGTTTTTACATTCCCTCTATAAGTGATACCTTATGAGAAGTGTCCTTTTCTGTGTGACTTATTTCACTTAGAATCGTCGTACCTAAATCCACTCATCATGCTGCTACTAGCCTTATGACATTGATTTCATGGCTGAGTGATATTCCATTGTACATAAGGACCACAACTTCTTTATCCATTTTTCTCTTTCCTGGGATATTGAAGGTGGAATGAAGTGGAGGTCCTTGTCAACAGAGCAGCCCTAAACTTTGGGGTGCTTGTGTCTTGCTGATTTTTCATTTTCCCAATTTATACCCCCATGAGTGGAAGTGCCCTATGCTCTCTAAGCTGTGTTTTTTAGATGTTTCAGGACACACCGTACACTTCTCCAGAGTGGCTGTTGGCAATTTACATCCCGCCCATCAGTGTAGCAAGGCTCCCATTTCTCCATGGCCTGTCCCGCATTTCTGGTTTTGACACTTTTTTCAGCATGGCCCTTTTGACCGATGGGTAGCGAGTCTTCTGTGTAGCGCTGATTTGCCTTTCCAGGTTGCTTGGTTGGCCAAAAAGGGCGTATGCGTTTTTTCCTGAATATATTCAGGAAAAAACGCATACGCCCTTTTTGGCCAAGGGCATCATTGTCAACGTTTTGCCGCTTTTCGTGTGCTTTAACGGCGATTCGAATCTACCTCCTGAAATCTGTTTCCTGCAATTCTGCCTTGATTTCAAAACCTCTTCTTTGCCTTCCCTCAATATATTTGTGGACGAGAGTTATCATTTATAACTCTGCAGGTTTGTGATTTGCAGTGCCCTGAACCTCCATTTTACAACTCGCTTTTTTGGGAGCTGGCCACAAAAGCGCATGATGGATTCACGCCCTGTTCTTGTTCCAGGGGGAAGGCTGAGCCTGTGGTTAATTCTTCTTCCTGATGGGAAAATAGAGTGACCTGTGCCTGTGTCCACACCAAGAGCTAGTCTCTCATTGGTTCCCCATTTTCCCGTTCATCCTCAGGACAAATTGCAACCTGTACAGAACAGGAGGTTAAAGGTGCTGATGCTCCAAGTAGGGAGATTGCTAGTAAAGCGGCTGGAATGGCGAACCCGGGCACAAGGAGATGAGAAATGAGGTGCGTTTTAGAAATCTTTCCCCATCACATGACGTACCATCTTTTTGTTTTCTCATGCATGTTTTCGATGTAGGATGATGCCCTTGAACCTGGAGATTTGGGACCCATGCGATGGGTACCACGCAGTATTACTTTAAAGGGTCTGCGTTTGCTCACCCAACCTCACCAAACCTCTCAGCCCCAAGAGTGTCCACCCTTATGTCTCATCCAGCTGTGGGTCTATATATGGTCAATCCAGGTTGCATCACAGCCCCTGATCGCATTGTGTAAGAATTTCTCTCTCTTTCACTGTGTTTGTTTCGTGGGTTTTTCAAAGTAATTTATTTTTATAATGGGGTGTAGCTGCTTTTCACGGCTGTGTTTATGCCACTTTACACCCACTTGACACACTAACAGAGATATATCAATACATAGGTTTTAAGATTATTCCTAGTCAGATATATTCTTGTGCGGTGAATAGGGCGTATTGAGTCCAGTTCTCTGAGCAAGGAGTAGGTCTTGTCTATTACATATTGGGTTTATGGAACGGTATCTGAGCTAATTTGAAACCCTTGTTTTATGTATCACCCCACCTCACCTTTCCCGTTAAGCAGCCATAGTGTGTTTTCTGCATGTGAGACTCTGTTCTCTTTTGTAATTCAGTTCAAGTGTAACGGTTTTTACATTCCCTCTATAAGTGATACCTTACGAGAAATGTCCTTTTCTCTGTGACTTATTTCACTTAGAATCGTCGTACCTAAATCCACTCATCATGCTGCTACTAGCCTTATGACATTGATTTCATGGCTGAGTGATATTCCATTGTACATAAGGACCACAACTTCTTTATCCATTTTTCTCTTTCCTGGGATATTTAAGGTGGAATGAAGTGGAGGTCCTTGTCAACAGAGCAGCCCTAAACTTTGGGGTGCTTGTGTCTTGCTGATTTTTCATTTTCCCAATTTATACCCCCATGAGTGGAAGTGCCCTATGCTGTCTAAGCTGTGTTTTTTAGATGTTTCAGGACTCACCGTACACTTCTCCAGAGTGACTGTTGGCAATTTACATCCCGCCCATCAGTGTAGCAAGGCTCCCATTTCTCCATGGCCTGTCCTGCATTTCTGGTTTTGAGCCTTTTTTCAGCATGGCCCTTTTGACCGATGGGTAGCGAGTCTTCTTTGTAGCGCTGATTTGCCTTTCCAGGTTGCTTGGTTGGCCAAAAAGGGCGTATGCGTTTTTTCCTGAATATATTCAGGAAAAAACGCATACGCCCTTTTTGGCCAAGGGCATCATTGTCAACGTTTTGCCGCTTTTCATGTGCTTTAAAGGCGATTCGAATCTACCTCCTGAAATCTGTTTCCTGCAATTCTGCCTTGATTTCAAATCCTCTTCTTTGCCTTCCCTCAATATATTTGTGGACGAGAGTTATCATTTATAACTCTGAAGGTTTGTGAATTGCAGTGACCTGAAGCTCCATTTTACAACTTCCTTTTTTGGAAGCTGGCCGCAAATGCGCTTGATGGTTTTACACCCTGTTCTGGTTCCGGGGGGAAGGCTGAGCCTGTGGTTAATTCTTCTTCCTGATGGGAAAATAGAGTGACCTGGGCCTGTGTCCACACCAAGAGCTAGTCTCTCATTGGTTCCCCGTCTTCCCGTTCATCCTCAGGACAAATTGCAACCTGTACGGAACAGGAGGTTAAAGGTGCTGATGCTCCAAGTAGGGAGATTGCTAGTAAAGCGGCTGGAATGGCGAACCCGGGCACAAGGAGATGAGAAATGAGGTGCGTTTTAGAAACCTTTCCCCATCACACGGTGTACCATCTTCTGGGTTTTTCATGCATGTTTTTGATGTAGGAAGATGCCCTTGAACCTGGAGATTTGGGACCCATGGGACGGGTACAACGCAGTATTACTTTAAAGGGTCTGCGTTTGCTCACCCAACCTCACCAAACCTCTCAGCCCCAAGAGTGTCCACCCTTATGTCTCATCCAGCTGTGGGTCTAGATATGGTCAATCCAGGTTGCATCACAGCCCCTGAACGCATTGTGTAAGAATTTCTCTCTCTTTCACTGTCTTTGTTTCATGGGTTTTTCGAAGTAATTTATTTTTATAATGGGGTTTAGCTGCTTTTCACTGCTGTGTTTATGCCGCTTTACACCCACTTGACACACTAACAGAGAGATATCAATACATAGGTTTTAAGATTATTACTAGTCAGATATATTCTTGTGCGGTGAATAGGGCGTGTTGAGTCCAGTTCTCTGAGCAAGGAGTAGGTCTTGTCTATTACATATTGGGTTTATGGAACGGTATCTGAGCTAATTTGAAACCCTTTTTTTATGTATCACCCCACCTCACCTTTCCCGTTAAGCAGCCATAGTGTGTTTTCTGCATGTGTGACTCTGTTCTGTTTTGTATTTCAGTTCAAGTGTAACAGTTTTTACATTCCCTCTATAAGTGATACCTTATGAGAAGTGTCCTTTTCTGTGTGACTTATTTCACTTAGAATCGTCGTACCTAAATCCACTCATCATGCTGCTACTAGCCTTATGACATTGATTTCATGGCTGAGTGATATTCCATTGTACATAAGGACCACAACTTCTTTATCCATTTTTCTCTTTCCTGGGATATTGAAGGTGGAATGAAGTGGAGGTCCTTGTCAACAGAGCAGCCCTAAACTTTGGGGTGCTTGTGTCTTGCTGATTTTTCATTTTCCCAATTTATACCCCCATGAGTGGAAGTGCCCTATGCTCTCTAAGCTGTGTTTTTTAGATGTTTCAGGACACACCGTACACTTCTCCAGAGTGGCTGTTGGCAATTTACATCCCGCCCATCAGTGTAGCAAGGCTCCCATTTCTCCATGGCCTGTCCCGCATTTCTGGTTTTGACACTTTTTTCAGCATGGCCCTTTTGACCGATGGGTAGCGAGTCTTCTGTGTAGCGCTGATTTGTCTTTCCAGGTTGCTTGGTTGGCCAAAAAGGGCGTATGCGTTTTTTCCTGAATATATTCAGGAAAAAACGCATACGCCCTTTTTGGCCAAGGGCATCATTGTCAACGTTTTGCCGCTTTTCGTGTGCTTTAAAGGCGATTCGAATCTACCTCCTGAAATCTGTTTCCTGCAATTCTGCCTTGATTTCAAAACCTCTTCTTTGCCTTCCCTCAATATATTTGTGGACGAGAGTTATCATTTATAACTCTGCAGGTTTGTGATTTGCAGTGCCCTGAACCTCCATTTTACAACTCGCTTTTTTGGGAGCTGGCCACAAAAGCGCATGATGGATTCACGCCCTGTTCTTGTTCCAGGGGGAAGGCTGAGCCTGTGGTTAATTCTTCTTCCTGATGGGAAAATAGAGTGACCTGTGCCTGTGTCCACACCAAGAGCTAGTCTCTCATTGGTTCCCTGTCTTCCCGTTCATCCTCAGGACAAATTGCAACCTGTACGGAACAGGAGGTTAAAGGTGCTGATGCTCCAAGAAGGGAGATTGCTAGTAAAGCGGCTGGAATGGCGAACCCGGGCACAAGGAGAAGAGAAATGAGGTGCGTTTTAGAAACCTTTCCCCATCACATGATGTACCATCTTTTTGTTTTCTCATGCATGTTTTCGATATAGGAATATGCCCTTGAACCTGGAGATTTGGGACCCATGCGATGGGTACCACAGAGTATTAATTTAAAGGGTCTGCGTTTGCTCGCCCAACCTCACCAAACCTCTCAGCCCCAAGAGTGTCCACCCTTATGTCTCATCCAGCTGTGGGTCTAGCTATGGTCAATCCAGGTTGCATCACAGCCCCTGAACGCATTGTGTAGGAATTTTTCTCTCTTTCACTGTCTTTGTTTCATGGGTTTTTCGAAGTAATTTATTTTTATAATGGGGTTTAGCTGCTTTTCACTGCTGTGTTTATGCCGCTTTACACCCACTTGACACACTAACAGAGAGATATCAATACATAGGTTTTAAGATTATTACTAGTCAGATATATTCTTGTGCGGTGAATAGGGCGTGTTGAGTCCAGTTCTCTGAGCAAGGAGTAGGTCTTGTCTATTACATATTGGGTTTATGGAACGGTATCTGAGCTAATTTGAAACCCTTTTTTTATGTATCACCCCACCTCACCTTTCCCGTTAAGCAGCCATAGTGTGTTTTCTGCATGTGTGACTCTGTTCTGTTTTGTATTTCAGTTCAAGTGTAACAGTTTTTACATTCCCTCTATCAGTGATACCTTATGAGAAGTGTCCTTTTCTGTGTGACTTATTTCACTTAGAATCGTCGTACCTAAATCCACTCATCATGCTGCTACTAGCCTTATGACATTGATTTCATGGCTGAGTGATATTCCATTGTACATAAGGACCACAACTTCTTTATCCATTTTTCTCTTTCCTGGGATATTGAAGGTGGAATGAAGTGGAGGTCCTTGTCAACAGAGCAGCCCTAAACTTTGGGGTGCTTGTGTCTTGCTGATTTTTCATTTTCCCAATTTATACCCCCATGAGTGGAAGTGCCCTATGCTCTCTAAGCTGTGTTTTTTAGATGTTTCAGGACACACCGTACACTTCTCCAGAGTGGCTGTTGGCAATTTACATCCCGCCCATCAGTGTAGCAAGGCTCCCATTTCTCCATGGCCTGTCCTGCATTTCTGGTTTTGACAGGTTTTTCAGCATGGCCCTTTTGACCGATGGGTAGCGAGTCTTCTGTGTAGCGCTGATTTGCCTTTCCAGGTTGCTTGGTTGGCCAAAAAGGGCGTATGCGTTTTTTCCTGAATATATTCAGGAAAAAACGCATACGCCCTTTTTGGCCAAGGGCATTATTGTAAACGTTTTGCCGCTTTTCATGTGCTTTAAAGGCGATTCGAATCTACCTCCTGAAATCTGTTTCCTGCAATTCTGCCTTGATTTCAAATCCTCTTCTTTGCCTTCCCTCAATATATTTGTGGACGAGAGTTATCATTTATAACTCTGCAGGTTTGTGATTTTCAGTGCCCTGAAGCTCCATTTTACAACTCGCTTTTTTGGGAGCTGGCCGCAAAAGTGCAGGATGGCTTCAGGCCCTGTTCTGGTTCCGGGGGGGAGGATGAACCTCTGGTTAATTCTTCTTCCTGATGGGAAAATAGAGTGACCTGTGCCTGTCCCAACACCAAGAGCTAGTCTCTCACTGGTTCCCCATTTTCCCGTTCATCCTCAGGACAAATTGCAACCTGTACAGAACAGGAGGTTAAAGGTGCTTATGCTCCAAGTAGGGAGATTGCTAGTAAAGCGGCTGGAATGGCGAACCCGGGCACAAGGAGATGAGAAATGAGGTGCGTTTTAGAAATCTTTCCCCATCACATGACGTACCATCTTTTTGTTTTCTCATGCATGTTTTCGATGTAGGATGATGCCCTTGAACCTGGAGATTTGGGACCCATGCGATGGGTACCACGCAGTATTACTTTAAAGGGTCTGCGTTTGCTCACCCAACCTCACCAAACCTCTCAGCCCCAAGAGTGTCCACCCTTATGTCTCATCCAGCTGTGGGTCTATATATGGTCAATCCAGGTTGCATCACAGCCCCTGATCGCATTGTGTAAGAATTTCTCTCTCTTTCACTGTGTTTGTTTCGTGGGTTTTTCAAAGTAATTTATTTTTATAATGGGGTGTAGCTGCTTTTCACTGCTGTGTTTATGCCACTTTACACCCACTTGACACACTAACAGAGATATATCAATACATAGGTTTTAAGATTATTCCTAGTCAGATATATTCTTGTGCGGTGAATAGGGCGTATTGAGTCCAGTTCTCTGAGCAAGGAGTAGGTCTTGTCTATTACATATTGGGTTTATGGAACGGTATCTGAGCTAATTTGAAACCCTTGTTTTATGTATCACCCCACCTCACCTTTCCCGTTAAGCAGCCATAGTGTGTTTTCTGCATGTGAGACTCTGTTCTCTTTTGTAATTCAGTTCAAGTGTAACGGTTTTTACATTCCCTCTATAAGTGATACCTTACGAGAAATGTCCTTTTCTCTGTGACTTATTTCACTTAGAATCGTCGTACCTAAATCCACTCATCATGCTGCTACTAGCCTTATGACATTGATTTCATGGCTGAGTGATATTCCATTGTACATAAGGACCACAACTTCTTTATCCATTTTTCTCTTTCCTGGGATATTTAAAGTGGAATGAAGTGGAGGTCCTTGTCAACAGAGCAGCCCTAAACTTTGGGGTGCTTGTGTCTTGCTGATTTTTCATTTTCCCAATTTATACCCCCATGAGTGGAAGTGCCCTATGCTGTCTAAGCTGTGTTTTTTAGATGTTTCAGGACTCACCGTACACTTCTCCAGAGTGACTGTTGGCAATTTACATCCCGCCCATCAGTGTAGCAAGGCTCCCATTTCTCCATGGCCTGTCCTGCATTTCTGGTTTTGAGCCTTTTTTCAGCATGGCCCTTTTGACCGATGGGTAGCGAGTCTTCTTTGTAGCGCTGATTTGCCTTTCCAGGTTGCTTGGTTGGCCAAAAAGGGCGTATGCGTTTTTTCCTGAATATATTCAGGAAAAAACGCATACGCCCTTTTTGGCCAAGGGCATCATTGTCAACGTTTTGCCGCTTTTCATGTGCTTTAAAGGCGATTCGAATCTACCTCCTGAAATCTGTTTCCTGCAATTCTGCCTTGATTTCAAATCCTCTTCTTTGCCTTCCCTCAATATATTTGTGGACGAGAGTTATCATTTATAACTCTGAAGGTTTGTGAATTGCAGTGACCTGAAGCTCCATTTTACAACTTCCTTTTTTGGAAGCTGGCCGCAAATGCGCTTGATGGTTTTACACCCTGTTCTGGTTCCGGGGGGAAGGCTGAGCCTGTGGTTAATTCTTCTTCCTGATGGGAAAATAGAGTGACCTGGGCCTGTGTCCACACCAAGAGCTAGTCTCTCATTGGTTCCCCGTCTTCCCGTTCATCCTCAGGACAAATTGCAACCTGTACGGAACAGGAGGTTAAAGGTGCTGATGCTCCAAGTAGGGAGATTGCTAGTAAAGCGGCTGGAATGGCGAACCCGGGCACAAGGAGATGAGAAATGAGGTGCGTTTTAGAAACCTTTCCCCATCACACGGTGTACCATCTTCTGGGTTTTTCATGCATGTTTTTGATGTAGGAAGATGCCCTTGAACCTGGAGATTTGGGACCCATGGGACGGGTACAACGCAGTATTACTTTAAAGGGTCTGCGTTTGCTCACCCAACCTCACCAAACCTCTCAGCCCCAAGAGTGTCCACCCTTATGTTTCATCCAGCTGTGGGTCTAGATATGGTCAATCCAGGTTGCATCACAGCCCCTGAACGCATTGTGTAAGAATTTCTCTCTCTTTCACTGTCTTTGTTTCATGGGTTTTTCGAAGTAATTTATTTTTATAATGGGGTTTAGCTGCTTTTCACTGCTGTGTTTATGCCGCTTTACACCCACTTGACACACTAACAGAGAGATATCAATACATAGGTTTTAAGATTATTACTAGTCAGATATATTCTTGTGCGGTGAATAGAGCGTGTTGAGTCCAGTTCTCTGAGCAAGGAGTAGGTCTTGTCTATTACATATTGGGTTTATGGAACGGTATCTGAGCTAATTTGAAACCCTTGTTTTATGTATCACCCCACCTCACCTTTCCCGTTAAGCAGCCATAGCGTGTTTTCTGGATGTGTGACTCTGTTCTGTTTTGTAATTCAATTCAAGTGTAACAGTTTTTACATTCCCTCTATAAGTGATACCTTATGAGAAGTGTCCTTTTCTGTGTGACTTATTTCACTTAGAATCGTCGTACCTAAATCCACTCATCATGCTGCTACTAGCCTTATGACATTGATTTCATGGCTGAGTGATATTCCATTGTACATAAGGACCACAACTTCTTTATCCATTTTTCTCTTTCCTGGGATATTGAAGGTGGAATGAAGTGGAGGTCCTTGTCAACAGAGCAGCCCTAAACTTTGGGGTGCTTGTGTCTTGCTGATTTTTCATTTTCCCAATTTATACCCCCATGAGTGGAAGTGCCCTATGCTCTCTAAGCTGTGTTTTTTAGATGTTTCAGGACACACCGTACACTTCTCCAGAGTGGCTGTTGGCAATTTACATCCCGCCCATCAGTGTAGCAAGGCTCCCATTTCTCCATGGCCTGTCCCGCATTTCTGGTTTTGACACTTTTTTCAGCATGGCCCTTTTGACCGATGGGTAGCGAGTCTTCTGTGTAGCGCTGATTTGCCTTTCCAGGTTGCTTGGTTGGCCAAAAAGGGCGTATGCGTTTTTTCCTGAATATATTCAGGAAAAAACGCATACGCCCTTTTTGGCCAAGGGCATCATTGTCAACGTTTTGCCGCTTTTCGTGTGCTTTAAAGGCGATTCGAATCTACCTCCTGAAATCTGTTTCCTGCAATTCCGCCTTGATTTCAAATCCTCTTCTTTGCCTTCCCTCAATATATTTGTGGACGAGAGTTATCATTTATAACTCTGCAGGTTTGTGATTTGCAGTGCCCTGAAGCTCCATTTTACAACTCGCTTTTTTGGGAGCTGGCCGCAAAAGCGCAGGATGGCTTCAGGCCCTGTTCTGGTTCCGGGGTCATGGTGAGCCTCTGGTTAATTCTTCTTCCTGATGGGAAAATAGAGTGACCTGTGCCTGTCCTAACACCAAGAGCTAGTCTCTCACTGGTTCCCCGTCTTCCCGTTCAACCTCAGGACAAATTGCAACCTGTACGGAACAGGAGGTTAAAGGTGCAGATGCTCCAAGTAGGGAGATTGTTAGTAAAGCGGCTGGAATGGCGAACCCGGGCACAAGTAGAAGAGAAATGAGGTGCGTTTTAGAAACCTTTCCCCATCACATGATGTACCATCTTTTTGTTTTCTCATGCATGTTTTCGATATAGGAATATGCCCTTGAACCTGGAGATTTGGGACCCATGCGATGGGTACCACAGAGTATTAATTTAAAGGGTCTGCGTTTGCTCGCCCAACCTCACCAAACCTCTCAGCCCCAAGAGTGTCCACCCTTATGTCTCATCCAGCTGTGGGTCTAGCTATGGTCAATCCAGGTTGCATCACAGCCCCTGAACGCATTGTGTAGGAATTTTTCTCTCTTTCACTGTCTTTGTTTCATGGGTTTTTCGAAGTAATTTATTTTTATAATGGGGTTTAGCTGCTTTTCACTGCTGTGTTTATGCCGCTTTACACCCACTTGACACACTAACAGAGAGATATCAATACATAGGTTTTAAGATTATTACTAGTCAGATATATTCTTGTGCGGTGAATAGGGCGTGTTGAGTCCAGTTCTCTGAGCAAGGAGTAGGTCTTGTCTATTACATATTGGGTTTATGGAACGGTATCTGAGCTAATTTGAAACCCTTTTTTTATGTATCACCCCACCTCACCTTTCCCGTTAAGCAGCCATAGTGTGTTTTCTGCATGTGTGACTCTGTTCTGTTTTGTATTTCAGTTCAAGTGTAACAGTTTTTACATTCCCTCTATAAGTGATACCTTATGAGAAGTGTCCTTTTCTGTGTGACTTATTTCACTTAGAATCGTCGTACCTAAATCCACTCATCATGCTGCTACTAGCCTTATGACATTGATTTCATGGCTGAGTGATATTCCATTGTACATAAGGACCACAACTTCTTTATCCATTTTTCTCTTTCCTGGGATATTGAAGGTGGAATGAAGTGGAGGTCCTTGTCAACAGAGCAGCCCTAAACTTTGGGGTGCTTGTGTCTTGCTGATTTTTCATTTTCCCAATTTATACCCCCATGAGTGGAAGTGCCCTATGCTCTCTAAGCTGTGTTTTTTAGATGTTTCAGGACACACCGTACACTTCTCCAGAGTGGCTGTTGGCAATTTACATCCCGCCCATCAGTGTAGCAAGGCTCCCATTTCTCCATGGCCTGTCCCGCATTTCTGGTTTTGACACTTTTTTCAGCATGGCCCTTTTGACCGATGGGTAGCGAGTCTTCTGTGTAGCGCTGATTTGCCTTTCCAGGTTGCTTGGTTGGCCAAAAAGGGCGTATGCGTTTTTTCCTGAATATATTCAGGAAAAAACGCATACGCCCTTTTTGGCCAAGGGCATCATTGTCAACGTTTTGCCGCTTTTCGTGTGCTTTAAAGGCGATTCGAATCTACCTCCTGAAATCAGTTTCCTGCAATTCTGCCTTGATTTCAAAACCTCTTCTTTGCCTTCCCTCAATATATTTGTGGACGAGAGTTATCATTTATAACTCTGCAGGTTTGTGATTTGCAGTGCCCTGAACCTCCATTTTACAACTCGCTTTTTTGGGAGCTGGCCACAAAAGCGCATGATGGATTCACGCCCTGTTCTTGTTCCAGGGGGAAGGCTGAGCCTGTGGTTAATTCTTCTTCCTGATGGGAAAATAGAGTGACCTGTGCCTGTGTCCACACCAAGAGCTAGTCTCTCATTGGTTCCCTGTCTTCCCGTTCATCCTCAGGACAAATTGCAACCTCTACGGAACAGGAGGTTAAAGGTGCTGATGCTCCAAGAAGGGAGATTGCTAGTAAAGCGGCTGGAATGGCGAACCCGGGCACAAGGAGAAGAGAAATGAGGTGCGTTTTAGAAACCTTTCCCCATCACATGATGTACCATCTTTTTGTTTTCTCATGCATGTTTTCGATATAGGAATATGCCCTTGAACCTGGAGATTTGGGACCCATGCGATGGGTACCACAGAGTATTAATTTAAAGGGTCTGCGTTTGCTCGCCCAACCTCACCAAACCTCTCAGCCCCAAGAGTGTCCACCCTTATGTCTCATCCAGCTGTGGGTCTAGCTATGGTCAATCCAGGTTGCATCACAGCCCCTGAACGCATTGTGTAGGAATTTTTCTCTCTTTCACTGTCTTTGTTTCATGGGTTTTTCGAAGTAATTTATTTTTATAATGGGGTTTAGCTGCTTTTCACTGCTGTGTTTATGCCGCTTTACACCCACTTGACACACTAACAGAGAGATATCAATACATAGGTTTTAAGATTATTCCTAGTCAGATATATTCTTGTGCGGTGAATAGGGCGTGTTGAGTCCAGTTCTCTGAGCAAGGAGTAGGTCTTGTCTATTACATATTGGGTTTATGGAACGGTATCTGAGCTAATTTGAAACCCTTTTTTTATGTATCACCCCACCTCACCTTTCCCGTTAAGCAGCCATAGTGTGTTTTCTGCATGTGTGACTCTGTTCTGTTTTGTATTTCAGTTCAAGTGTAACGGTTTTTACATTCCCTCTATAATTGATACCTTATGAGAAGTGTCCTTTTCTGTGTGACTTATTTCACTTAGAATCGTCGTACCTAAATCCACTCATCATGCTGCTACTAGCCTTATGACATTGATTTCATGGCTGAGTGATATTCCATTGTACATAAGGACCACAACTTCTTTATCCATTTTTCTCTTTCCTGGGATATTGAAGGTGGAATGAAGTGGAGGTCCTTGTCAACAGAGCAGCCCTAAACTTTGGGGTGCTTGTGTCTTGCTGATTTTTCATTTTCCCAATTTATACCCCCATGAGTGGAAGTGCCCTATGCTCTCTAAGCTGTGTTTTTTAGATGTTTCAGGACACACCGTACACTTCTCCAGAGTGGCTGTTGGCAATTTACATCCCGCCCATCAGTGTAGCAAGGCTCCCATTTCTCCATGGCCTGTCCTGCCTTTCTGGTTTTGACACTTTTTTCAGCATGGCCCTTTTGACCGATGGGTAGCGAGTCTTCTGTGTAGCGCTGATTTGCCTTTCCAGGTTGCTTGGTTGGCCAAAAAGGGCGTATGCGTTTTTTCCTGAATATATTCAGGAAAAAACGCATACGCCCTTTTTGGCCAAGGGCATTATTGTAAACGTTTTGCCGCTTTTCATGTGCTTTAAAGGCGATTCGAATCTACCTCCTGAAATCTGTTTACTGCAATTCTGCCTTGATTTCAAATCCTCTTCTTTGCCTTCCCTCAATATATTTGTGGACGAGAGTTATCATTTATAACTCTGCAGGTTTGTGATTTTCAGTGCCCTGAAGCTCCATTTTACAACTCGCTTTTTTGGGAGCTGGCCGCAAAAGCGCAGGATGGCTTCAGGCCCTGTTCTGGTTCCGGGGGGGAGGATGAACCTCTGGTTAATTCTTCTTCCTGATGGGAAAATAGAGTGACCTGTGCCTGTCCCAACACCAAGAGCTAGTCTCTCACTGGTTCCCCATTTTCCCGTTCATCCTCAGGACAAATTGCAACCTGTACAGAACAGGAGGTTAAAGGTGCTGATGCTCCAAGTAGGGAGATTGCTAGTAAAGCGGCTGGAATGGCGAACCCGGGCACAAGGAGATGAGAAATGAGGTGCGTTTTAGAAATCTTTCCCCATCACATGACGTACCATCTTTTTGTTTTCTCATGCATGTTTGCGATGTAGGATGATGCCCTTGAACCTGGAGATTTGGGACCCATGCGATGGGTACCACGCAGTATTACTTTAAAGGGTCTGCGTTTGCTCACCCAACCTCACCAAACCTCTCAGCCCCAAGAGTGTCCACCCTTATGTCTCATCCAGCTGTGGGTCTATATATGGTCAATCCAGGTTGCATCACAGCCCCTGATCGCATTGTGTAAGAATTTCTCTCTCTTTCACTGTGTTTGTTTCGTGGGTTTTTCAAAGTAATTTATTTTTATAATGGGGTGTAGCTGCTTTTCACTGCTGTGTTTATGCCACTTTACACCCACTTGACACACTAACAGAGATATATCAATACATAGGTTTTAAGATTATTCCTAGTCAGATATATTCTTGTGCGGTGAATAGGGCGTATTGAGTCCAGTTCTCTGAGCAAGGAGTAGGTCTTGTCTATTACATATTGGGTTTATGGAACGGTATCTGAGCTAATTTGAAACCCTTGTTTTATGTATCACCCCACCTCACCTTTCCCGTTAAGCAGCCATAGTGTGTTTTCTGCATGTGAGACTCTGTTCTCTTTTGTAATTCAGTTCAAGTGTAACGGTTTTTACATTCCCTCTATAAGTGATACCTTACGAGAAATGTCCTTTTCTCTGTGACTTATTTCACTTAGAATCGTCGTACCTAAATCCACTCATCATGCTGCTACTAGCCTTATGACATTGATTTCATGGCTGAGTGATATTCCATTGTACATAAGGACCACAACTTCTTTATCCATTTTTCTCTTTCCTGGGATATTTAAGGTGGAATGAAGTGGAGGTCCTTGTCAACAGAGCAGCCCTAAACTTTGGGGTGCTTGTGTCTTGCTGATTTTTCATTTTCCCAATTTATACCCCCATGAGTGGAAGTGCCCTATGCTGTCTAAGCTGTGTTTTTTAGATGTTTCAGGACTCACCGTACACTTCTCCAGAGTGACTGTTGGCAATTTACATCCCGCCCATCAGTGTAGCAAGGCTCCCATTTCTCCATGGCCTGTCCTGCATTTCTGGTTTTGAGCCTTTTTTCAGCATGGCCCTTTTGACCGATGGGTAGCGAGTCTTCTTTGTAGCGCTGATTTGCCTTTCCAGGTTGCTTGGTTGGCCAAAAAGGGCGTATGCGTTTTTTCCTGAATATATTCAGGAAAAAACGCATACGCCCTTTTTGGCCAAGGGCATCATTGTCAACGTTTTGCCGCTTTTCATGTGCTTTAAAGGCGATTCGAATCTACCTCCTGAAATCTGTTTCCTGCAATTCTGCCTTGATTTCAAATCCTCTTCTTTGCCTTCCCTCAATATATTTGTGGACGAGAGTTATCATTTATAACTCTGAAGGTTTGTGAATTGCAGTGACCTGAAGCTCCATTTTACAACTTCCTTTTTTGGAAGCTGGCCGCAAATGCGCTTGATGGTTTTACACCCTGTTCTGGTTCCGGGGGGAAGGCTGAGCCTGTGGTTAATTCTTCTTCCTGATGGGAAAATAGAGTGACCTGGGCCTGTGTCCACACCAAGAGCTAGTCTCTCATTGGTTCCCCGTCTTCCCGTTCATCCTCAGGACAAATTGCAACCTGTACGGAACAGGAGGTTAAAGGTGCTGATGCTCCAAGTAGGGAGATTGCTAGTAAAGCGGCTGGAATGGCGAACCCGGGCACAAGGAGATGAGAAATGAGGTGCGTTTTAGAAACCTTTCCCCATCACACGGTGTACCATCTTCTGGGTTTTTCATGCATGTTTTTGATGTAGGAAGATGCCCTTGAACCTGGAGATTTGGGACCCATGGGACGGGTACAACGCAGTATTACTTTAAAGGGTCTGCGTTTGCTCACCCAACCTCACCAAACCTCTCAGCCCCAAGAGTGTCCACCCTTATGTCTCATCCAGCTGTGGGTCTAGATATGGTCAATCCAGGTTGCATCACAGCCCCTGAACGCATTGTGTAAGAATTTCTCTCTCTTTCACTGTCTTTGTTTCATGGGTTTTTCGAAGTAATTTATTTTTATAATGGGGTTTAGCTGCTTTTCACTGCTGTGTTTATGCCGCTTTACACCCACTTGACACACTAACAGAGAGATATCAATACATAGGTTTTAAGATTATTACTAGTCAGATATATTCTTGTGCGGTGAATAGGGCGTGTTGAGTCCAGTTCTCTGAGCAAGGAGTAGGTCTTGTCTATTACATATTGGGTTTATGGAACGGTATCTGAGCTAATTTGAAACCCTTTTTTTATGTATCACCCCACCTCACCTTTCCCGTTAAGCAGCCATAGTGTGTTTTCTGCATGTGTGACTCTGTTCTGTTTTGTATTTCAGTTCAAGTGTAACAGTTTTTACATTCCCTCTATAAGTGATACCTTATGAGAAGTGTCCTTTTCTGTGTGACTTATTTCACTTAGAATCGTCGTACCTAAATCCACTCATCATGCTGCTACTAGCCTTATGACATTGATTTCATGGCTGAGTGATATTCCATTGTACATAAGGACCACAACTTCTTTATCCATTTTTCTCTTTCCTGGGATATTGAAGGTGGAATGAAGTGGAGGTCCTTGTCAACAGAGCAGCCCTAAACTTTGGGGTGCTTGTGTCTTGCTGATTTTTCATTTTCCCAATTTATACCCCCATGAGTGGAAGTGCCCTATGCTCTCTAAGCTGTGTTTTTTAGATGTTTCAGGACACACCGTACACTTCTCCAGAGTGGCTGTTGGCAATTTACATCCCGCCCATCAGTGTAGCAAGGCTCCCATTTCTCCATGGCCTGTCCCGCATTTCTGGTTTTGACACTTTTTTCAGCATGGCCCTTTTGACCGATGGGTAGCGAGTCTTCTGTGTAGCGCTGATTTGCCTTTCCAGGTTGCTTGGTTGGCCAAAAAGGGCGTATGCGTTTTTTCCTGAATATATTCAGGAAAAAACGCATACGCCCTTTTTGGCCAAGGGCATCATTGTCAACGTTTTGCCGCTTTTCGTGTGCTTTAAAGGCGATTCGAATCTACCTCCTGAAATCTGTTTCCTGCAATTCTGCCTTGATTTCAAAACCTCTTCTTTGCCTTCCCTCAATATATTTGTGGACGAGAGTTATCATTTATAACTCTGCAGGTTTGTGATTTGCAGTGCCCTGAACCTCCATTTTACAACTCGCTTTTTTGGGAGCTGGCCACAAAAGCGCATGATGGATTCACGCCCTGTTCTTGTTCCAGGGGGAAGGCTGAGCCTGTGGTTAATTCTTCTTCCTGATGGGAAAATAGAGTGACCTGTGCCTGTGTCCACACCAAGAGCTAGTCTCTCATTGGTTCCCTGTCTTCCCGTTCATCCTCAGGACAAATTGCAACCTGTACGGAACAGGAGGTTAAAGGTGCTGATGCTCCAAGAAGGGAGATTGCTAGTAAAGCGGCTGGAATGGCGAACCCGGGCACAAGGAGAAGAGAAATGAGGTGCGTTTTAGAAACCTTTCCCCATCACATGATGTACCATCTTTTTGTTTTCTCATGCATGTTTTCGATATAGGAATATGCGCTTGAACCTGGAGATTTGGGACCCATGCGATGGGTACCACAGAGTATTAATTTAAAGGGTCTGCGTTTGCTCGCCCAACCTCACCAAACCTCTCAGCCCCAAGAGTGTCCACCCTTATGTCTCATCCAGCTGTGGGTCTAGCTATGGTCAATCCAGGTTGCATCACAGCCCCTGAACGCATTGTGTAGGAATTTTTCTCTCTTTCACTGTCTTTGTTTCATGGGTTTTTCGAAGTAATTTATTTTTATAATGGGGTTTAGCTGCTTTTCACTGCTGTGTTTATGCCGCTTTACACCCACTTGACACACTAACAGAGAGATATCAATACATAGGTTTTAAGATTATTACTAGTCAGATATATTCTTGTGCGGTGAATAGGGCGTGTTGAGTCCAGTTCTCTGAGCAAGGAGTAGGTCTTGTCTATTACATATTGGGTTTATGGAACGGTATCTGAGCTAATTTGAAACCCTTTTTTTATGTATCACCCCACCTCACCTTTCCCGTTAAGCAGCCATAGTGTGTTTTCTGCATGTGTGACTCTGTTCTGTTTTGTATTTCAGTTCAAGTGTAACGGTTTTTACATTCCCTCTATAAGTGATACCTTATGAGAAGTGTCCTTTTCTGTGTGACTTATTTCACTTAGAATCGTCGTACCTAAATCCATTCATCATGCTGCTACTAGCCTTATGACATTGATTTCATGGCTGAGTGATATTCCATTGTACATAAGGACCACAACTTCTTTATCCATTTTTCTCTTTCCTGGGATATTGAAGGTGGAATGAAGTGGAGGTCCTTGTCAACAGAGCAGCCCTAAACTTTGGGGTGCTTGTGTCTTGCTGATTTTTCATTTTCCCAATTTATACCCCCATGAGTGGAAGTGCCCTATGCTCTCTAAGCTGTGTTTTTTAGATGTTTCAGGACACACCGTACACTTCTCCAGAGTGGCTGTTGGCAATTTACATCCCGCCCATCAGTGTAGCAAGGCTCCCATTTCTCCATGGCCTGTCCTGCATTTCTGGTTTTGACAGGTTTTTCAGCATGGCCCTTTTGACCGATGGGTAGCGAGTCTTCTGTGTAGCGCTGATTTGCCTTTCCAGGTTGCTTGGTTGGCCAAAAAGGGCGTATGCGTTTTTTCCTGAATATATTCAGGAAAAAACGCATACGCCCTTTTTGGCCAAGGGCATTATTGTCAACGTTTTGCCGCTTTTCATGTGCTTTAAAGGCGATTCGAATCTACCTCCTGAAATCTGTTTCCTGCAATTCTGCCTTGATTTCAAATCCTCTTCTTTGCCTTCCCTCAATATATTTGTGGACGAGAGTTATCATTTATAACTCTGCAGGTTTGTGATTTTCAGTGCCCTGAAGCTCCATTTTACAACTCGCTTTTTTGGGAGCTGGCCGCAAAAGCACAGGATGGCTTCAGGCCCTGTTCTGGTTCCGGGGGGGAGGATGAGCCTCTGGTTAATTCTTCTTCCTGATGGGAAAATAGAGTGACCTGTGCCTGTCCCAACACCAAGAGCTAGTCTCTCACTGGTTCCCCATTTTCCCGTTCATCCTCAGGACAAATTGCAACCTGTACAGAACAGGAGGTTAAAGGTGCTGATGCTCCAAGTAGGGAGATTGCTAGTAAAGCGGCTGGAATGGCGAACCCGGGCACAAGGAGATGAGAAATGAGGTGCGTTTTAGAAATCTTTCCCCATCACATGACGTACCATCTTTTTGTTTTCTCATGCATGTTTGCGATGTAGGATGATGCCCTTGAACCTGGAGATTTGGGACCCATGCGATGGGTACCACGCAGTATTACTTTAAAGGGTCTGCGTTTGCTCACCCAACCTCACCAAACCTCTCAGCCCCAAGAGTGTCCACCCTTATGTCTCATCCAGCTGTGGGTCTATATATGGTCAATCCAGGTTGCATCACAGCCCCTGATCGCATTGTGTAAGAATTTCTCTCTCTTTCACTGTGTTTGTTTCGTGGGTTTTTCAAAGTAATTTATTTTTATAATGGGGTGTAGCTGCTTTTCACTGCTGTGTTTATGCCACTTTACACCCACTTGACACACTAACAGAGATATATCAATACATAGGTTTTAAGATTATTCCTAGTCAGATATATTCTTGTGCGGTGAATAGGGCGTATTGAGTCCAGTTCTCTGAGCAAGGAGTAGGTCTTGTCTATTACATATTGGGTTTATGGAACGGTATCTGAGCTAATTTGAAACCCTTGTTTTATGTATCACCCCACCTCACCTTTCCCGTTAAGCAGCCATAGTGTGTTTTCTGCATGTGAGACTCTGTTCTCTTTTGTAATTCAGTTCAAGTGTAACGGTTTTTACATTCCCTCTATAAGTGATACCTTACGAGAAATGTCCTTTTCTCTGTGACTTATTTCACTTAGAATCGTCGTACCTAAATCCACTCATCATGCTGCTACTAGCCTTATGACATTGATTTCATGGCTGAGTGATATTCCATTGTACATAAGGACCACAACTTCTTTATCCATTTTTCTCTTTCCTGGGATATTTAAGGTGGAATGAAGTGGAGGTCCTTGTCAACAGAGCAGCCCTAAACTTTGGGGTGCTTGTGTCTTGCTGATTTTTCATTTTCCCAATTTATACCCCCATGAGTGGAAGTGCCCTATGCTGTCTAAGCTGTGTTTTTTAGATGTTTCAGGACTCACCGTACACTTCTCCAGAGTGACTGTTGGCAATTTACATCCCGCCCATCAGTGTAGCAAGGCTCCCATTTCTCCATGGCCTGTCCTGCATTTCTGGTTTTGAGCCTTTTTTCAGCATGGCCCTTTTGACCGATGGGTAGCGAGTCTTCTTTGTAGCGCTGATTTGCCTTTCCAGGTTGCTTGGTTGGCCAAAAAGGGCGTATGCGTTTTTTCCTGAATATATTCAGGAAAAAACGCATACGCCCTTTTTGGCCAAGGGCATCATTGTCAACGTTTTGCCGCTTTTCATGTGCTTTAAAGGCGATTCGAATCTACCTCCTGAAATCTGTTTCCTGCAATTCTGCCTTGATTTCAAATCCTCTTCTTTGCCTTCCCTCAATATATTTGTGGACGAGAGTTATCATTTATAACTCTGAAGGTTTGTGAATTGCAGTGACCTGAAGCTCCATTTTACAACTTCCTTTTTTGGAAGCTGGCCGCAAATGCGCTTGATGGTTTTACACCCTGTTCTGGTTCCGGGGGGAAGGCTGAGCCTGTGGTTAATTCTTCTTCCTGATGGGAAAATAGAGTGACCTGGGCCTGTGTCCACACCAAGAGCTAGTCTCTCATTGGTTCCCCGTCTTCCCGTTCATGCTCAGGACAAATTGCAACCTATACGGAACAGGAGGTTAAAGGTGCTGATGCTCCAAGTAGGGAGATTGCTAGTAAAGCGGCTGGAATGGCGAACCCGGGCACAAGGAGATGAGAAATGAGGTGCGTTTTAGAAACCTTTCCCCATCACACGGTGTACCATCTTCTGGGTTTTTCATGCATGTTTTTGATGTAGGAAGATGCCCTTGAACCTGGAGATTTGGGACCCATGGGACGGGTACAACGCAGTATTACTTTAAAGGGTCTGCGTTTGCTCACCCAACCTCACCAAACCTCTCAGCCCCAAGAGTGTCCACCCTTATGTTTCATCCAGCTGTGGGTCTAGATATGGTCAATCCAGGTTGCATCACAGCCCCTGAACGCATTGTGTAAGAATTTCTCTCTCTTTCACTGTCTTTGTTTCATGGGTTTTTCGAAGTAATTTATTTTTATAATGGGGTTTAGCTGCTTTTCACTGCTGTGTTTATGCCGCTTTACACCCACTTGACACACTAACAGAGAGATATCAATACATAGGTTTTAAGATTATTACTAGTCAGATATATTCTTGTGCGGTGAATAGAGCGTGTTGAGTCCAGTTCTCTGAGCAAGGAGTAGGTCTTGTCTATTACATATTGGGTTTATGGAACGGTATCTGAGCTAATTTGAAACCCTTGTTTTATGTATCACCCCACCTCACCTTTCCCGTTAAGCAGCCATAGCGTGTTTTCTGCATGTGTGACTCTGTTCTGTTTTGTAATTCAATTCAAGTGTAACAGTTTTTACATTCCCTCTATAAGTGATACCTTATGAGAAGTGTCCTTTTCTGTGTGACTTATTTCACTTAGAATCGTCGTACCTAAATCCACTCATCATGCTGCTACTAGCCTTATGACATTGATTTCATGGCTGAGTGATATTCCATTGTACATAAGGACCACAACTTCTTTATCCATTTTTCTCTTTCCTGGGATATTGAAGGTGGAATGAAGTGGAGGTCCTTGTCAACAGAGCAGCCCTAAACTTTGGGGTGCTTGTGTCTTGCTGATTTTTCATTTTCCCAATTTATACCCCCATGAGTGGAAGTGCCCTATGCTCTCTAAGCTGTGTTTTTTAGATGTTTCAGGACACACCGTACACTTCTCCAGAGTGGCTGTTGGCAATTTACATCCCGCCCATCAGTGTAGCAAGGCTCCCATTTCTCCATGGCCTGTCCCGCATTTCTGGTTTTGACACTTTTTTCAGCATGGCCCTTTTGACCGATGGGTAGCGAGTCTTCTGTGTAGCGCTGATATGCCTTTCCAGGTTGCTTGGTTGGCCAAAAAGGGCGTATGCGTTTTTTCCTGAATATATTCAGGAAAAAACGCATACGCCCTTTTTGGCCAAGGGCATCATTGTCAACGTTTTGCCGCTTTTCGTGTGCTTTAAAGGCGATTCGAATCTACCTCCTGAAATCTGTTTCCTGCAATTCTGCCTTGATTTCAAATCCTCTTCTTTGCCTTCCCTCAATATATTTGTGGACGAGAGTTATCATTTATAACTCTGCAGGTTTGTGATTTGCAGTGCCCTGAAGCTCCATTTTACAACTCGCTTTTTTGGGAGCTGGCCGCAAAAGCGCAGGATGGCTTCAGGCCCTGTTCTGGTTCCGGGGTCATGGTGAGCCTCTGGTTAATTCTTCTTCCTGATGGGAAAATAGAGTGACCTGTGCCTGTCCTAACACCAAGAGCTAGTCTCTCACTGGTTCCCCGTCTTCCCGTTCAACCTCAGGACAAATTGCTACCTGTACGGAACAGGAGGTTAAAGGTGCAGATGCTCCAAGTAGGGAGATTGTTAGTAAAGCGGCTGGAATGGCGAACCCGGGCACAAGGAGAAGAGAAATGAGGTGCGTTTTAGAAACCTTTCCCCATCACATGATGTACCATCTTTTTGTTTTCTCATGCATGTTTTCGATATAGGAATATGCCCTTGAACCTGGAGATTTGGGACCCATGCGATGGGTACCACAGAGTATTAATTTAAAGGGTCTGCGTTTGCTCACCCAACCTCACCAAACCTCTCAGCCCCAAGAGTGTCCACCCTTATGTCTCATCCAGCTGTGGGTCTATATATGGTCAATCCAGGTTGCATCACAGCCCCTGATCGCATTGTGTAAGAATTTCTCTCTCTTTCACTGTGTTTGTTTCGTGGGTTTTTCAAAGTAATTTATTTTTATAATGGGGTGTAGCTGCTTTTCACTGCTGTGTTTATGCCACTTTACACCCACTTGACACACTAACAGAGATATATCAATACATAGGTTTTAAGATTATTCCTAGTCAGATATATTCTTGTGCGGTGAATAGGGCGTATTGAGTCCAGTTCTCTGAGCAAGGAGTAGGTCTTGTCTATTACATATTGGGTTTATGGAACGGTATCTGAGCTAATTTGAAACCCTTGTTTTATGTATCACCCCACCTCACCTTTCCCGTTAAGCAGCCATAGTGTGTTTTCTGCATGTGAGACTCTGTTCTCTTTTGTAATTCAGTTCAAGTGTAACGGTTTTTACATTCCCTCTATAAGTGATACCTTACGAGAAATGTCCTTTTCTCTGTGACTTATTTCACTTAGAATCGTCGTACCTAAATCCACTCATCATGCTGCTACTAGCCTTATGACATTGATTTCATGGCTGAGTGATATTCCATTGTACATAAGGACCACAACTTCTTTATCCATTTTTCTCTTTCCTGGGATATTTAAGGTGGAATGAAGTGGAGGTCCTTGTCAACAGAGCAGCCCTAAACTTTGGGGTGCTTGTGTCTTGCTGATTTTTCATTTTCCCAATTTATACCCCCATGAGTGGAAGTGCCCTATGCTGTCTAAGCTGTGTTTTTTAGATGTTTCAGGACTCACCGTACACTTCTCCAGAGTGACTGTTGGCAATTTACATCCCGCCCATCAGTGTAGCAAGGCTCCCATTTCTCCATGGCCTGTCCTGCATTTCTGGTTTTGAGCCTTTTTTCAGCATGGCCCTTTTGACCGATGGGTAGCGAGTCTTCTTTGTAGCGCTGATTTGCCTTTCCAGGTTGCTTGGTTGGCCAAAAAGGGCGTATGCGTTTTTTCCTGAATATATTCAGGAAAAAACGCATACGCCCTTTTTGGCCAAGGGCATCATTGTCAACGTTTTGCCGCTTTTCATGTGCTTTAAAGGCGATTCGAATCTACCTCCTGAAATCTGTTTCCTGCAATTCTGCCTTGATTTCAAATCCTCTTCTTTGCCTTCCCTCAATATATTTGTGGACGAGAGTTATCATTTATAACTCTGAAGGTTTGTGAATTGCAGTGACCTGAAGCTCCATTTTACAACTTCCTTTTTTGGAAGCTGGCCGCAAATGCGCTTGATGGTTTTACACCCTGTTCTGGTTCCGGGGGGAAGGCTGAGCCTGTGGTTAATTCTTCTTCCTGATGGGAAAATAGAGTGACCTGGGCCTGTGTCCACACCAAGAGCTAGTCTCTCATTGGTTCCCCGTCTTCCCGTTCATCCTCAGGACAAATTGCAACCTGTACGGAACAGGAGGTTAAAGGTGCTGATGCTCCAAGTAGGGAGATTGCTAGTAAAGCGGCTGGAATGGCGAACCCGGGCACAAGGAGATGAGAAATGAGGTGCGTTTTAGAAACCTTTCCCCATCACACGGTGTACCATCTTCTGGGTTTTTCATGCATGTTTTTGATGTAGGAAGATGCCCTTGAACCTGGAGATTTGGGACCCATGGGACGGGTACAACGCAGTATTACTTTAAAGGGTCTGCGTTTGCTCACCCAACCTCACCAAACCTCTCAGCCCCAAGAGTGTCCACCCTTATGTCTCATCCAGCTGTGGGTCTAGATATGGTCAATCCAGGTTGCATCACAGCCCCTGAACGCATTGTGTAAGAATTTCTCTCTCTTTCACTGTCTTTGTTTCATGGGTTTTTCGAAGTAATTTATTTTTATAATGGGGTTTAGCTGCTTTTCACTGCTGTGTTTATGCCGCTTTACACCCACTTGACACACTAACAGAGAGATATCAATACATAGGTTTTAAGATTATTACTAGTCAGATATATTCTTGTGCGGTGAATAGGGCGTGTTGAGTCCAGTTCTCTGAGCAAGGAGTAGGTCTTGTCTATTACATATTGGGTTTATGGAACGGTATCTGAGCTAATTTGAAACCCTTTTTTTATGTATCACCCCACCTCACCTTTCCCGTTAAGCAGCCATAGTGTGTTTTCTGCATGTGTGACTCTGTTCTGTTTTGTATTTCAGTTCAAGTGTAACAGTTTTTACATTCCCTCTATAAGTGATACCTTATGAGAAGTGTCCTTTTCTGTGTGACTTATTTCACTTAGAATCGTCGTACCTAAATCCACTCATCATGCTGCTACTAGCCTTATGACATTGATTTCATGGCTGAGTGATATTCCATTGTACATAAGGACCACAACTTCTTTATCCATTTTTCTCTTTCCTGGGATATTGAAGGTGGAATGAAGTGGAGGTCCTTGTCAACAGAGCAGCCCTAAACTTTGGGGTGCTTGTGTCTTGCTGATTTTTCATTTTCCCAATTTATACCCCCATGAGTGGAAGTGCCCTATGCTCTCTAAGCTGTGTTTTTTAGATGTTTCAGGACACACCGTACACTTCTCCAGAGTGGCTGTTGGCAATTTACATCCCGCCCATCAGTGTAGCAAGGCTCCCATTTCTCCATGGCCTGTCCCGCATTTCTGGTTTTGACACTTTTTTCAGCATGGCCCTTTTGACCGATGGGTAGCGAGTCTTCTGTGTAGCGCTGATTTGCCTTTCCAGGTTGCTTGGTTGGCCAAAAAGGGCGTATGCGTTTTTTCCTGAATATATTCAGGAAAAAACGCATACGCCCTTTTTGGCCAAGGGCATCATTGTCAACGTTTTGCCGCTTTTCGTGTGCTTTAAAGGCGATTCGAATCTACCTCCTGAAATCTGTTTCCTGCAATTCTGCCTTGATTTCAAAACCTCTTCTTTGCCTTCCCTCAATATATTTGTGGACGAGAGTTATCATTTATAACTCTGCAGGTTTGTGATTTGCAGTGCCCTGAACCTCCATTTTACAACTCGCTTTTTTGGGAGCTGGCCACAAAAGCGCATGATGGATTCACGCCCTGTTCTTGTTCCAGGGGGAAGTCTGAGCCTGTGGTTAATTCTTCTTCCTGATGGGAAAATAGAGTGACCTGTGCCTGTGTCCACACCAAGAGCTAGTCTCTCATTGGTTCCCTGTCTTCCCGTTCATCCTCAGTACAAATTGCAACCTGTACGGAACAGGAGGTTAAAGGTGCTGATGCTCCAAGAAGGGAGATTGCTAGTAAAGCGGCTGGAATGGCGAACCCGGGCACAAGGAGAAGAGAAATGAGGTGCGTTTTAGAAACCTTTCCCCATCACATGATGTATCATCTTTTTGTTTTCTCATGCATGTTTTCGATATAGGAATATGCCCTTGAACCTGGAGATTTGGGACCCATGCGATGGGTACCACAGAGTATTAATTTAAAGGGTCTGCGTTTGCTCGCCCAACCTCACCAAACCTCTCAGCCCCAAGAGTGTCCACCCTTATGTCTCATCCAGCTGTGGGTCTAGCTATGGTCAATCCAGGTTGCATCACAGCCCCTGAACGCATTGTGTAGGAATTTTTCTCTCTTTCACTGTCTTTGTTTCATGGGTTTTTCGAAGTAATTTATTTTTATAATGGGGTTTAGCTGCTTTTCACTGCTGTGTTTATGCCGCTTTACACCCACTTGACACACTAACAGAGAGATATCAATACATAGGTTTTAAGATTATTACTAGTCAGATATATTCTTGTGCGGTGAATAGGGCGTGTTGAGTCCAGTTCTCTGAGCAAGGAGTAGGTCTTGTCTATTACATATTGGGTTTATGGAACGGTATCTGAGCTAATTTGAAACCCTTTTTTTATGTATCACCCCACCTCACCTTTCCCGTTAAGCAGCCATAGTGTGTTTTCTGCATGTGTGACTCTGTTCTGTTTTGTATTTCAGTTCAAGTGTAACGGTTTTTACATTCCCTCTATAAGTGATACCTTATGAGAAGTGTCCTTTTCTGTGTGACTTATTTCACTTAGAATCGTCGTACCTAAATCCACTCATCATGCTGCTACTAGCCTTATGACATTGATTTCATGGCTGAGTGATATTCCATTGTACATAAGGACCACAACTTCTTTATCCATTTTTCTCTTTCCTGGGATATTGAAGGTGGAATGAAGTGGAGGTCCTTGTCAACAGAGCAGCCCTAAACTTTGGGGTGCTTGTGTCTTGCTGATTTTTCATTTTCCCAATTTATACCCCCATGAGTGGAAGTGCCCTATGCTCTCTAAGCTGTGTTTTTTAGATGTTTCAGGACACACCGTACACTTATCCAGAGTGGCTGTTGGCAATTTACATCCCGCCCATCAGTGTAGCAAGGCTCCCATTTCTCCATGGCCTGTCCTGCATTTCTGGTTTTGACAGGTTTTTCAGCATGGCCCTTTTGACCGATGGGTAGCGAGTCTTCTGTGTAGCGCTGATTTGCCTTTCCAGGTTGCTTGGTTGGCCAAAAAGGGCGTATGCGTTTTTTCCTGAATATATTCAGGAAAAAACGCATACGCCCTTTTTGGCCAAGGGCATCATTGTCAACGTTTTGCCGCTTTTCGTGTGCTTTAAAGGCGATTCGAATCTACCTCCTGAAATCTGTTTCCTGCAATTCTGCCTTGATTTCAAAACCTCTTCTTTGCCTTCCCTCAATATATTTGTGGACGAGAGTTATCATTTATAACTCTGCAGGTTTGTGATTTGCAGTGCCCTGAACCTCCATTTTACAACTCGCTTTTTTGGGAGCTGGCCACAAAAGCGCATGATGGATTCACGCCCTGTTCTTGTTCCAGGGGGAAGGCTGAGCCTGTGGTTAATTCTTCTTCCTGATGGGAAAATAGAGTGACCTGTGCCTGTGTCCACACCAAGAGCTAGTCTCTCATTGGTTCCCTGTCTTCCCGTTCATCCTCAGGACAAATTGCAACCTGTACGGAACAGGAGGTTAAAGGTGCTGATGCTCCAAGAAGGGAGATTGCTAGTAAAGCGGCTGGAATGGCGAACCCGGGCACAAGGAGATGAGAAATGAGGTGCGTTTTAGAAACCTTTCCCCATCACACGCTGTACCATCCTCTGGGTTTCTCATGCATGTTTTCGATGTAGGAAGATGCCCTTGAACCTGGAGATTTGGATCCCATGGGACGGGTACTACGCAGTATTACTTTAAAGGGTCTGCGTTTGCTCACCCAACCTCACCAAACCTCTCAGCCCCAAGAGTGTCCACCCTTATGTCTCATCCAGCTGTGGGTCTAGATATGGTCAATCCAGGTTGCATCACAGCCCCTGAACGCATTGTGTAAGAATTTCGCTCTCTTTCACTGTGTTTGTTTGTGGGTTTTTCAAAGTAATTTATTTTTATAATGGGGTTTAGCTGCTTTTCACTGCTGTGTTTATTCCGCTTTACACCCACTTGACACACTAACAGAGAGATATCAATACATAGGTTTTAAGATTATTACTAGTCAGATATATTCTTGTGCGGTGAATAGGGCGTGTTGAGTCCAGTTCTCTGAGCAAGGAGTAGGTCTTGTCTATTACATATTGGGTTTATGGAACGGTATCTGAGCTAATTTGATACCCTTGTTTTATGTATCACCCCACCTCACCTTTCCCGTTAAGCAGCCATAGTGTGTTTTCTGCATGTGTGACTCTGTTCTGTTTTGTAATTCAGTTCAAGTGTAACGGTTTTTACATTCCCTCTATAAGTGATACCTTATGAGAAGTGTCCTTTTCTGTGTGACTTATTTCACTTAGAATCGTCGTACCTAAATCCACTCATCATGCTGCTACTAGCCTTATGACATTGATTTCATGGCTGAGTGATTTTCCATTGTACATAAGGACCACAACTTCTTTATCCATTTTTCTCTTTCCTGGGATATTGAAGGTGGAATGAAGTGGAGGTCCTTGTCAACAGAGCAGCCCTAAACTTTGGGGTGCTTGTGTCTTGCTGATTTTTCATTTTCCCAATTTATACCCCCATGAGTGGAAGTGCCCTATGCTGTCTAAGCTGTGTTTTTTAGATGTTTCAGGACTCACCGTACACTTCTCCAGAGTGACTGTTGGCAATTTACATCACGCCCATCAGTGTAGCAAGGCTCCCATTTGTCCATGGCCTGTCCTGCATTTCTGGTTTTGAGACTTTTTTCAGCATGGCCCTTTTGACCGATGGGTAGCGAGTCTTCTTTGTAGCCCTGATTTGCCTTTCCAGGTTGCTTGGTTGGCCAAAAAGGGCGTAAGCGTTTTTTCCTGAATATATTCAGGAAAAAACGCATACGCCCTTTTTGGCCAAGGGCATCATTGTCAACGTTTTGCCGCTTTTCATGTGCTTTAAAGGCGATTCGAATCTACCTCCTGAAATCTGTTTCCTGCAATTCTGCCTTGATTTCAAATCCTCTTCTTTGCCTTCCCTCAATATATTTGTGGACGAGAGTTATCATTTATAACTCTGCAGGTTTGTGAATTGCAGTGACCTGAAGCTCCATTTTACAACTTGCTTTTTGGGGAGCTGGCCGCAAAAGCGCTTGATGGTTTCACACCCTGTTCTGGTTCCGGGGGGAAGGCTGAGCCTGTGGTTAATTCTTCTTCCTGATGGGAAAATAGAGTGACCTGTGCCTGTCCCAACACCAAGAGCTAGTCTCTCACTGGTTCCCCATCTACCCGTTCATCCTCAGGACAAATTGCAACCTGTACGGAACAGGAGGTTAAAGGTGCTGATGCTCCAAGTAGGGAGATTGCTAGTAAAGCGGCTGGAATGGCGAACCCGGGCACAAGGAGATGAGAAATGAGGTGCGTTTTAGAAACCTTTCCCCATCACACGGTGTACCATCTTCTGGGTTTCTCATGCATGTTTTCGATGTAGGAATATGCCCTTGAACCTGGAGATTTGGGACCCATGGGACGGGTACCATGCAGTATTACTTTAAAGGGTCTGCGTTTGCTCACCCCACCTCACCAAACCTCTCAGCCCCAAGAGTGTCCACCCTTATGTTTCATCCAGCTGTGGGTCTAGATATGGTCAATCCAGGTTGCATCACAGCACCTGAACGCATTTTGTAAGAATTTCTCTCTCTTTCACTGTCTTTGTTTCATGGGTTTTTCAAAGTAATTTATTTTTATAATGGGGTTTAGCTGCTTTTCACTGCTGTGTTTATGCCGCTTTACACCCACTTGACACACTAACAGAGAGATATCAATACATAGGTTTTAAGATTATTACTAGTCAGATATATTCTTGTGCGGTGAATAGGGCGTGTTGAGTCCAGTTCTCTGAGCAAGGAGTAGGTCTTGTCTATTACATATTGGGTTTATGGAACGGTATCTGAGCTAATTTGAAACCCTTGTTTTATGTATCACCCCACCTCATCTTTCCCGTTAAGCAGCCATAGTGTGTTTTCTGCATGTGAGACTCTGTTCTGTTTTGTAATTCAGTTCAAGTGTAACGGTTTTTACATTCCCTCTATAAGTGATACCTTATGAGAAGTGTCCTTTTCTGTGTGACTTATTTCACTTAGAATCGTCGTACCTAAATCCACTCATCATGCTGCTACTAGCCTTATGACATTGATTTCATGGCTGAGTGATTTTCCATTGTACATAAGGACCACAACTTCTTTATCCATTTTTCTCTTTCCTGGGATATTTAAGGTGGAATGAAGTGGAGGTCCTTTTCAACAGAGCAGACCTAAACTTTGGGGTGCTTGTGTCTTGCTGATTTTTCATTTTCCCAATTTATACCCCCATGAGTGGAAGTGCCCTATGCTCTCTAAGCTGTGTTTTTTAGATGTTTCAGGACTCACCGTAGACTTCTCCAGAGTGTCTGTTGGCAATTTACATCCCGCCCATCAGTGTAGCAAGGCTCCCATTTCTCCATGGCCTGTCCCGCATTTCTGGTTTTGACACTTTTTTCACCATGGCCCTTTTGACCGATGGGTAGCGAGTCTTCTTTGTAGCCCTGATTTGCCTTTCCAGGTTGCTTGGTTGGCCAAAAAGGGCGTATGCGTTTTTTCCTGAATATATTCAGGAAAAAACGCATACGCCCTTTTTGGCCAAGGGAATCATTGTCTACGTTTTCCCGCTTTTCATGTGCTTTAAAGGCAATTCGAATCTACCTCCTGAAATCTGTTTCCTGCAATTCTGCCTTGATTTCAAAACCTCTTCTTTGCCTTCCCTCAATATATTTGTGGACGAGAGTTATCATTTATAACTCTGCAGGTCTGTGATTTTCAGTGCCCTGAAGCTCCATTTTACAACTCGCTTTTTTGGGAGCTGGCCACAAAAGCGCATGATGGATTCACGCCCTGTTCTTGTTCCGGGGGGAAGGCTGAGCCTGTGGTTAATTCTTCTTCCTGATGGGAAAATAGAGTGACCTGTGCCTGTGTCCACACCAAGAGCTAGTCTCTCATTGGTTCCCCGTCTTCCCGTTCATCCTCAGGACAAATTGCAACCTGTATGGAACAGGAGGTTAAAGGTGCAGATGCTCCAAGTAGGGAGATTGCTAGTAAAGCGGCTGGAATGGCGAACCCGGGCACAAGGAGATGAGAAATGAGGTGCGTTTTAGAAACCTTTCCCCATCACACGCTGTACCATCCTCTGGGTTTCTCATGCATGTTTTCGATGTAGGAAGATGCCCTTGAACCTGGAGATTTGGATCCCATGGGACGGGTACTACGCAGTATTACTTTAAAGGGTCTGCGTTTGCTCACCCAACCTCACCAAACCTCTCAGCCGCAGGAGTGTCCACCCTTATGTCTCATCCAGCTGTGGGTCTAGATATGGTCAATCCAGGTTGCATCACAGCCCCTGAACGCATTGTGTAAGAATTTCTCTCCCTTTCACTGTGTTTGTTTCGTGGGTTTTTCAAAGTAATTTATTTTTATAATGGGGTTTAGCTGCTTTTCACTGCTGTGTTTATGCCGCTTTACACCCACTTGACACACTAACAGAGAGATATCAATACATAGGTTTTAAGATTATTACTAGTCAGATATATTCTTGTGCGGTGAATAGGGCGTGTTGAGTCCAGTTCTCTGAGCAAGGAGTAGGTCTTGTCTATTACATATTGGGTTTATGGAACGGTATCTGAGCTAATTTGAAACCCTTGTTTTATGTATCACCCCACCTCACCTTTCCCGTTAAGCAGCCATAGTGTGTTTTCTGCATGTGTGACTCTGTTCTGTTTTGTAATTCAGTTCAAGTGTAACGGTTTTTACATTCCCTCTGTAAGTGATACCTTATGAGAAGTGTCCTTTTCTCTGTGACTTATTTCACTTAGAATCGTCGTACCTAAATCCACTCATCATGCTGCTACTAGCCTTATGACATTGATTTCGTGGCTGAGTGATATTCCATTGTACATAAGGACCACAACTTCTTTATCCATTTTTCTCTTTCCTGGGATATTTAAGGTGGAATGAAGTGGAGGTCCTTGTCAACAGAGCAGCCCTCAACTTTGGGGTGCTTGTGTCTTGCTGATTTTTCATTTTCCCAATTTATACCCCCATGAGTGGAAGTGCCCTATGCTCTCTAAGCTGTGTTTTTTAGATGTTTCAGGACTCACCGTACACTCCTCCAGAGTGGCTGTTGGTAATTTACATCCCGCCCATCAGTGTAGCAAGGCTCCCATTTCTCCATGGCCTGTCCTGCATTTCTGGTTTTGACAAGTTTTTCAGCATGGCCCTTTTGACCGATGGGTAGCGAGTCTTCTTTGTAGCCCTGATTTGCCTTTCCAGGTTGCTTGGTTGGCCAAAAAGGGCGTAAGCGTTTTTTCCTGAATATATTCAGGAAAAAACGCATACGCCCTTTTTGGCCAAGGGCATCATTGTCAACGTTTTGCCGCTTTTCATGTGCTTTAAAGGCGATTCGAATCTACCTCCTGAAATCTGTTTCCTGCAATTCTGCCTTGATTTCAAATCCTCTTCTTTGCCTTCCCTCAATATATTTGTGGACGAGAGTTATCATTTATAACTCTGCAGGTTTGTGAATTGCAGTGACCTGAAGCTCCATTTTACAACTTGCTTTTTGGGGAGCTGGCCGCAAAAGCGCTTGATGGTTTCACACCCTGTTCTGGTTCCGGGGGGAAGGCTGAGCCTGTGGTTAATTCTTCTTCCTGATGGGAAAATAGAGTGACCTGTGCCTGTCCCAAAACCAAGAGCTAGTCTCTCACTGGTTCCCCATCTACCCGTTCATCCTCAGGACAAATTGCAACCTGTACGGAACAGGAGGTTAAAGGTGCTGATGCTCCAAGTAGGGAGATTGCTAGTAAAGCGGCTGGAATGGCGAACCCGGGCACAAGGAGATGAGAAATGAGGTGCGTTTTAGAAACCTTTCCCCATCACACGGTGTACCATCTTCTGGGTTTCTCATGCATGTTTTCGATGTAGGAATATGCCCTTGAACCTGGAGATTTGGGACCCATGGGACGGGTACCATGCAGTATTACTTTAAAGGGTCTGCGTTTGCTCACCCCACCTCACCAAACCTCTCAGCCCCAAGAGTGTCCACCCTTATGTTTCATCCAGCTGTGGGTCTAGATATGGTCAATCCAGGTTGCATCACAGCACCTGAACGCATTTTGTAAGAATTTCTCTCTCTTTCACTGTCTTTGTTTCATGGGTTTTTCAAAGTAATTTATTTTTATAATGGGGTTTAGCTGCTTTTCACTGCTGTGTTTATGCCGCTTTACACCCACTTGACACACTAACAGAGAGATATCAATACATAGGTTTTAAGATTATTACTAGTCAGATATATTCTTGTGCGGTGAATAGGGCGTGTTGAGTCCAGTTCTCTGAGCAAGGAGTAGGTCTTGTCTATTACATATTGGGTTTATGGAACGGTATCTGAGCTAATTTGAAACCCTTGTTTTATGTATCACCCCACCTCATCTTTCCCGTTAAGCAGCCATAGTGTGTTTTCTGCATGTGAGACTCTGTTCTGTTTTGTAATTCAGTTCAAGTGTAACGGTTTTTACATTCCCTCTATAAGTGATACCTTATGAGAAGTGTCCTTTTCTGTGTGACTTATTTCACTTAGAATCGTCGTACCTAAATCCACTCATCATGCTGCTACTAGCCTTATGACATTGATTTCATGGCTGAGTGATTTTCCATTGTACATAAGGACCACAACTTCTTTATCCATTTTTCTCTTTCCTGGGATATTTAAGGTGGAATGAAGTGGAGGTCCTTTTCAACAGAGCAGACCTAAACTTTGGGGTGCTTGTGTCTTGCTGATTTTTCATTTTCCCAATTTATACCCCCATGAGTGGAAGTGCCCTATGCTCTCTAAGCTGTGTTTTTTAGATGTTTCAGGACTCACCGTAGACTTCTCCAGAGTGTCTGTTGGCAATTTACATCCCGCCCATCAGTGTAGCAAGGCTCCCATTTCTCCATGGCCTGTCCCGCATTTCTGGTTTTGACACTTTTTTCACCATGGCCCTTTTGACCGATGGGTAGCGAGTCTTCTTTGTAGCCCTGATTTGCCTTTCCAGGTTGCTTGGTTGGCCAAAAAGGGCGTATGCGTTTTTTCCTGAATATATTCAGGAAAAAACGCATACGCCCTTTTTGGCCAAGGGAATCATTGTCTACGTTTTCCCGCTTTTCATGTGCTTTAAAGGCAATTCGAATCTACCTCCTGAAATCTGTTTCCTGCAATTCTGCCTTGATTTCAAAACCTCTTCTTTGCCTTCCCTCAATATATTTGTGGACGAGAGTTATCATTTATAACTCTGCAGGTCTGTGATTTTCAGTGCCCTGAAGCTCCATTTTACAACTCGCTTTTTTGGGAGCTGGCCACAAAAGCGCATGATGGATTCACGCCCTGTTCTTGTTCCGGGGGGAAGGCTGAGCCTGTGGTTAATTCTTATTCCTGATGGGAAAATAGAGTGACCTGTGCCTGTGTCCACACCAAGAGCTAGTCTCTCATTGGTTCCCCGTCTTCCCGTTCATCCTCAGGACAAATTGCAACCTGTATGGAACAGGAGGTTAAAGGTGCAGATGCTCCAAGTAGGGAGATTGCTAGTAAAGCGGCTGGAATGGCGAACCCGGGCACAAGGAGATGAGAAATGAGGTGCGTTTTAGAAACCTTTCCCCATCACACGCTGTACCATCCTCTGGGTTTCTCATGCATGTTTTCGATGTAGGAAGATGCCCTTGAACCTGGAGATTTGGATCCCATGGGACGGGTACTACGCAGTATTACTTTAAAGGGTCTGCGTTTGCTCACCCAACCTCACCAAACCTCTCAGCCGCAGGAGTGTCCACCCTTATGTCTCATCCAGCTGTGGGTCTAGATATGGTCAATCCAGGTTGCATCACAGCCCCTGAACGCATTGTGTAAGAATTTCTCTCCCTTTCACTGTGTTTGTTTCGTGGGTTTTTCAAAGTAATTTATTTTTATAATGGGGTTTAGCTGCTTTTCACTGCTGTGTTTATGCCGCTTTACACCCACTTGACACACTAACAGAGAGATATCAATACATAGGTTTTAAGATTATTACTAGTCAGATATATTCTTGTGCGGTGAATAGGGCGTGTTGAGTCCAGTTCTCTGAGCAAGGAGTAGGTCTTGTCTATTACATATTGGGTTTATGGAACGGTATCTGAGCTAATTTGAAACCCTTGTTTTATGTATCACCCCACCTCACCTTTCCCGTTAAGCAGCCATAGTGTGTTTTCTGCATGTGTGACTCTGTTCTGTTTTGTAATTCAGTTCAAGTGTAACGGTTTTTACATTCCCTCTGTAAGTGATACCTTATGAGAAGTGTCCTTTTCTCTGTGACTTATTTCACTTAGAATCGTCGTACCTAAATCCACTCATCATGCTGCTACTAGCCTTATGACATTGATTTCGTGGCTGAGTGATATTCCATTGTACATAAGGACCACAACTTCTTTATCCATTTTTCTCTTTCCTGGGATATTTAAGGTGGAATGAAGTGGAGGTCCTTGTCAACAGAGCAGCCCTCAACTTTGGGGTGCTTGTGTCTTGCTGATTTTTCATTTTCCCAATTTATACCCCCATGAGTGGAAGTGCCCTATGCTCTCTAAGCTGTGTTTTTTAGATGTTTCAGGACTCACCGTACACTCCTCCAGAGTGGCTGTTGGTAATTTACATCCCGCCCATCAGTGTAGCAAGGCTCCCATTTCTCCATGGCCTGTCCTGCATTTCTGGTTTTGACAAGTTTTTCAGCATGGCCCTTTTGACCGATGGGTAGCGAGTCTTCTTTGTAGCCCTGATTTGCCTTTCCAGATTGCTTGGTTGGCCAAAAAGTGCGTATGCGTTTTTTCCTGAATATATTCAGGAAAAAACGCATATGCCCTTTTTGGCCAAGGGCATCATTGTCAACGTTTTGCCGCTTTTCATGTGCTTTAAAGGCGATTCGAATCTACCTCCTGAAATCTGTTTCCTGCAATTCTGCCTTGATTTCAAATCCTCTTCTTTGCCTTCCCTCAATATATTTGTGGACGAGAGTTATCATTTATAACTCTGCAGGTTTGTGAATTGCAGTGCCCTGAACCTCCATTTTACAACTCGCTGTTTTGGGAGCTGGCCGCAAAAGCGCATGATGGATTCACGCCCTGTTCTTGTTCCGGGGGGCAGGCTGAGCCTGTGGTTAATTCTTCTTCCTGATGGGAAAATAGAGTGACCTGTGCCTGTGTCCACACCAAGAGCTAGTCTCTCATTGGTTCCCCGTCTTCCCGTTCATCCTCAGGACAAATTGCAACCTGTACGGAACAGGAGGTTAAAGGTGCTGATGCTCCAAGTAGGGAGATTGCTAGTAAAGTGGCTGGAATGGGGAACCCGGGCACAAGGGGATGAGAAATGAGGTTCGTTTTAGAAACCTTTCCCCATCACATGGTGTACCATCTTCTGGGTTTCTCATGCATGTTTTCGATGCAGGAAGATGCCCTTGAACCTGGAGATTTGGGACCCATTGGACGGGTACCACGCAGTATTAATTTAAAGGGTCTGCGTTTGCTCACCCAACCTCACCAAACCTCTCAGCCCCAAGAGTGTCCACCCTTATGTCTCATCCAGCTGTGGGTCTAGATATGGTCAATCCAGGTTGCATCACAGCCCCTGAACGCATTGTGTAAGAATTTCTCTCTCTTTCACTGTCTTTGTTTCATGGGTTTTTCAAAGTAATTTATTTTTATAATGGGGTTTAGCTGCTTTTCACTGCTGTGTTTATGCCGCTTTACACCCACTTGACACACTAATAGAGAGATATCAATACATAGGTTTTAAGATTATTACTAGTCATATATATTCTTGTGCGGTGAATAGGGAGTGTTGAGTCCAGTTCTCTGAGCAAGGAGTAGGTCTTGTCTATTACATATTGGGTTTATGGAACGGTATCTGAGCTAATTTGAAACCCTTGTTTTATGTATCACCCCACCTCACCTTTCCCGTTAAGCAGCCATAGTGTGTTTTCTGCATGTGTGACTCTGTTCTGTTTTGTAATTCAGTTCAAGTGTAACGGTTTTTACATTCCCTGTATAAGTGATACCTTATGAGAAGTGTCCTTTTCTGTGTGACTTATTTCACTTAGAATCGTTGTACCTAAATCCACTCATCATGCTGCTACTAGCCTTATGACATTGATTTCCTGGCTGAGTGATATTCCATTGTACATAAGGACCACAACTTCTTTATCCATTTTTCGCTTTCCTGGGATATTGAAGGTGGAATGAAGTGGAGGTCCTGGTCAACAGAGCAGCCCTAAACTTTGGGGTGCTTGTGTCTTGCTGATTTTTCATTTTCCCAATTTATACCCCCATGAGTGGAAGTGCCCTATGCTCTCTAAGCTGTGTTTTTTAGATGTTTCAGGACTCACTGTACACTTCTCCAGAGTGGCTGTTGGCAATTTACATCCCGCCCATCAGTGTAGCAAGGCTCTCATTTCTCCATGGCCTGTCCTGCATTTCTGGTTTTGACACGTTTTTCAGCATGGCCCTTTTGACCGATGGGTAGCGAGTCTTCTTTGTAGCCCTGATTTGCCTTTCCAGGTTGCTTGGTTGGCCAAAAAGGGCGTATGCGTTTTTTCCTGAATATATTCAGGAAAAAACGCATACGCCCTTTTTGGCCAAGGGCATCATTGTCAACGTTTTGCCGCTTTTCATGTGCTTTAAATGCGATTTGACTCTACCTCCTGAAATCTGTTTCCTGCAATTCTGCCTTGATTTCAAATCCTCTGCTTTGCCTTCCCTCAATATATTTGTGGACGAGAGTTATCATTTATAACTCTGCAGGTTTGTGAATTGCAGTGCCCTGAACCTCCATTTTACAACTCGCTGTTTTGGGAGCTGGCCGCAAAAGCGCATGATGGATTCCCGCCCTGTTCTTGTTCCGGGGGGCAGGCTGAGCCTGTGGTTAATTCTTATTCCTGATGGGAAAATAGAGTGACCTGTGCCTGTCCCAAAACCAAGAGCTAGACTCTCATTGGTTCCCCGTCTTCCCGTTCATCCTCAGGACAAATTGCAACCTGTACGGAACAGGAGGTTAAAGGTGCTGATGCTCCAAGTAGGGAGATTGCTAGTAAAGCGGCTGGAATGGCGAACCCGGGCACAAGGAGATGAGAAATGAGGTTCGTTTTAGAAACCTTTCCCCATCACACGGTGTACCATCTTCTGGGTTTCTCATGCATGTTTTCGATGTAGGAAGATGCCCTTGAACCTGGAGATTTGGATCCCATGGGACGGGTACTACGCAGTATTACTTTAAAGGGTCTGCGTTTGCTCACCCAACCTCACCAAACCTCTCAGCCCCAAGAGTGTCCACCCTTATGTCTCATCCAGCTGTGGGTCTAGATATGGTCCATCTAGGTTGCATCACAGCCCTTGAATGCATTGTGTAAGAATTTCTCTCTCTTTCACTGTCTTTGTTTCATGGGTTTTTCAAAATAATTTATTTTTATAATGGGGTTTAGCTGCTTTTCACTGCTGTGTTTATGCCGCTTTACACCCACTTGACACACTAACAGAGAGATATCAATACATAGGTTTTAAGATTATTCCTAGTCAGATATATTCTCGTGCGGTGAATAGGGCGTGTTGAGTCCAGTTCTCTGAGCAAGGAGTAGGTCTTGTCTATTACATATTGGGTTTATGGAACGGTATCTGAGCTAATTTGAAACCCTTGTTTTATGTATCACCCCACCTCACCTTTCCCGTTAAGCAGCCATAGTGTGTTTTCTGCATGTGTGACTCTGTTCTGTTTTGTAATTCAGTTCAAGTGTAACGGTTTTTACATTCCCTCTATAAGTGATACCTTATGAGAAGTGTCCTTTTCTGTGTGACTTATTTCACTTAGAATCGTCGTACCTAAATCCACTCATCATGCTGCTACTAGCCTTATGACATTGATTTCCTGGCTGAGTGATATTCCATTGTACATAAGGACCACAACTTCTTTATCCATTTTTCGCTTTCCTGGGATATTGAAGGTGGAATGAAGTGGAGGTCCTGGTCAACAGAGCAGCCCTAAACTTTGGGGTGCTTGTGTCTTGCTGATTTTTCATTTTCCCAATTTATACCCCCATGAGTGGAAGTGCCCTATGCTCTCTAAGCTGTGTTTTTTAGATGTTTCAGGACTCACTGTACACTTCTCCAGAGTGGCTGTTGGCAATTTACATCCCGCCCATCAGTGTAGCAAGGCTCTCATTTCTCCATGGCCTGTCCTGCATTTCTGGTTTTGACACGTTTTTCAGCATGGCCCTTTTGACCGATGGGTAGCGAGTCTTCTTTGTAGCCCTGATTTGCCTTTCCAGGTTGCTTGGTTGGCCAAAAAGGGCGTATGCGTTTTTTCCTGAATATATTCAGGAAAAAACGCATACGCCCTTTTTGGCCAAGGGCATCATTGTCAACGTTTTGCCGCTTTTCATGTGCTTTAAATGCGATTTGACTCTACCTCCTGAAATCTGTTTCCTGCAATTCTGCCTTGATTTCAAATCCTCTGCTTTGCCTTCCCTCAATATATTTGTGGACGAGAGTTATCATTTATAACTCTGCAGGTTTGTGAATTGCAGTGCCCTGAACCTCCATTTTACAACTCGCTGTTTTGGGAGCTGGCCGCAAAAGCGCATGATGGATTCCCGCCCTGTTCTTGTTCCGGGGGGCAGGCTGAGCCTGTGGTTAATTCTTATTCCTGATGGGAAAATAGAGTGACCTGTGCCTGTCCCAAAACCAAGAGCTAGACTCTCATTGGTTCCCCGTCTTCCCGTTCATCCTCAGGACAAATTGCAACCTGTACGGAACAGGAGGTTAAAGGTGCTGATGCTCCAAGTAGGGAGATTGCTAGTAAAGCGGCTGGAATGGCGAACCCGGGCACAAGGAGATGAGAAATGAGGTTCGTTTTAGAAACCTTTCCCCATCACACGGTGTACCATCTTCTGGGTTTCTCATGCATGTTTTCGATGTAGGAAGATGCCCTTGAACCTGGAGATTTGGATCCCATGGGACGGGTACTACGCAGTATTACTTTAAAGGGTCTGCGTTTGCTCACCCAACCTCACCAAACCTCTCAGCCCCAAGAGTGTCCACCCTTATGTCTCATCCAGCTGTGGGTCTAGATATGGTCCATCTAGGTTGCATCACAGCCCTTGAATGCATTGTGTAAGAATTTCTCTCTCTTTCACTGTCTTTGTTTCATGGGTTTTTCAAAATAATTTATTTTTATAATGGGGTTTAGCTGCTTTTCACTGCTGTGTTTATGCCGCTTTACACCCACTTGACACACTAACAGAGAGATATCAATACATAGGTTTTAAGATTATTACTAGTCATATATATTCTTGTGCGGTGAATAGGGAGTGTTGAGTCCAGTTCTCTGAGCAAGGAGTAGGTCTTGTCTATTACATATTGGGTTTATGGAACGGTATCTGAGCTAATTTGAAACCCTTGTTTTATGTATCACCCCACCTCACCTTTCCCGTTAAGCAGCCATAGTGTGTTTTCTGCATGTGTGACTCTGTTCTGTTTTGTAATTCAGTTCAAGTGTAACGGTTTTTACATTCCCTGTATAAGTGATACCTTATGAGAAGTGTCCTTTTCTGTGTGACTTATTTCACTTAGAATCGTTGTACCTAAATCCACTCATCATGCTGCTACTAGCCTTATGACATTGATTTCCTGGCTGAGTGATATTCCATTGTACATAAGGACCACAACTTCTTTATCCATTTTTCGCTTTCCTGGGATATTGAAGGTGGAATGAAGTGGAGGTCCTGGTCAACAGAGCAGCCCTAAACTTTGGGGTGCTTGTGTCTTGCTGATTTTTCATTTTCCCAATTTATACCCCCATGAGTGGAAGTGCCCTATGCTCTCTAAGCTGTGTTTTTTAGATGTTTCAGGACTCACTGTACACTTCTCCAGAGTGGCTGTTGGCAATTTACATCCCGCCCATCAGTGTAGCAAGGCTCTCATTTCTCCATGGCCTGTCCTGCATTTCTGGTTTTGACACGTTTTTCAGCATGGCCCTTTTGACCGATGGGTAGCGAGTCTTCTTTGTAGCCCTGATTTGCCTTTCCAGGTTGCTTGGTTGGCCAAAAAGGGCGTATGCGTTTTTTCCTGAATATATTCAGGAAAAAACGCATACGCCCTTTTTGGCCAAGGGCATCATTGTCAACGTTTTGCCGCTTTTCATGTGCTTTAAATGCGATTTGACTCTACCTCCTGAAATCTGTTTCCTGCAATTCTGCCTTGATTTCAAATCCTCTGCTTTGCCTTCCCTCAATATATTTGTGGACGAGAGTTATCATTTATAACTCTGCAGGTTTGTGAATTGCAGTGCCCTGAACCTCCATTTTACAACTCGCTGTTTTGGGAGCTGGCCGCAAAAGCGCATGATGGATTCCCGCCCTGTTCTTGTTCCGGGGGGCAGGCTGAGCCTGTGGTTAATTCTTATTCCTGATGGGAAAATAGAGTGACCTGTGCCTGTCCCAAAACCAAGAGCTAGACTCTCATTGGTTCCCCGTCTTCCCGTTCATCCTCAGGACAAATTGCAACCTGTACGGAACAGGAGGTTAAAGGTGCTGATGCTCCAAGTAGGGAGATTGCTAGTAAAGCGGCTGGAATGGCGAACCCGGGCACAAGGAGATGAGAAATGAGGTTCGTTTTAGAAACCTTTCCCCATCACACGGTGTACCATCTTCTGGGTTTCTCATGCATGTTTTCGATGTAGGAAAATGCCCTTGAACCTGGAGATTTGGATCCCATGGGACGGGTACTACGCAGTATTACTTTAAAGGGTCTGCGTTTGCTCACCCAACCTCACCAAACCTCTCAGCCCCAAGAGTGTCCACCCTTATGTCTCATCCAGCTGTGGGTCTAGATATGGTCCATCTAGGTTGCATCACAGCCCTTGAATGCATTGTGTAAGAATTTCTCTCTCTTTCACTGTCTTTGTTTCATGGGTTTTTCAAAATAATTTATTTTTATAATGGGGTTTAGCTGCTTTTCACTGCTGTGTTTATGCCGCTTTACACCCACTTGACACACTAACAGAGAGATATCAATACATAGGTTTTAAGATTATTCCTAGTCAGATATATTCTCGTGCGGTGAATAGGGCGTGTTGAGTCCAGTTCTCTGAGCAAGGAGTAGGTCTTGTCTATTACATATTGGGTTTATGGAACGGTATCTGAGCTAATTTGAAACCCTTGTTTTATGTATCACCCCACCTCACCTTTCCCGTTAAGCAGCCATAGTGTGTTTTCTGCATGTGTGACTCTGTTCTGTTTTGTAATTCAGTTCAAGTGTAACGGTTTTTACATTCCCTCTATAAGTGATACCTTATGAGAAGTGTCCTTTTCTGTGTGACTTATTTCACTTAGAATCGTCGTACCTAAATCCACTCATCATGCTGCTACTAGCCTTATGACATTGATTTCATGGCTGAGTGATATTCCATTGTACATAAGGACCACAACTTCTTTATCCATTTTTCTCTTTCCTGGGATATTGAAGGTGGAAGGAAGTGGAGGTCCTTGTCAACAGAGCAGCCCTAAACTTTGGGGTGCTTGTGTCTTGCTGATTTTTCATTTTCCCAATTTATACCCCCATGAGTGGAAGTGCCCTATGCTGTCTAAACTGTGTTTTTTAGATGTTTCAGGACTCACCGTACACTTCTCCAGAGTGGCTGTTGGCAATTTACATCCCGCCCATCAGTGTAGCAAGGCTCCCATTTCTCCATGGCCTGTCCTGCATTTCTGGTTTTGACACGTTTTTCAGCATGGCCCTTTTGACCGATGGGTAGCGAGTCTTCTTTGTAGCCCTGATTTGCCTTTCCAGGTTGCTTGGTTGGCCAAAAAGGGCGTATGCGTTTTTTCCTGAATATATTCAGGAAAAAACGCATACGCCCTTTTTGGCCAAGGGCATCATTGTCAACGTTTTGCCGCTTTTCATGTGCTTTAAAGGCGATTCGAATCTACCTCCTGAAATCTGTTTCCTGCAATTCTGCCTTGATTTCAAATCCTCTGCTTTGCCTTCCCTCAATATATTTGTGGACGAGAGTTATCATTTATAACTCTGTAGGTTTGTGAATTGCAGTGCCCTGAAGCTCCATTTTACAACTCGCTTTTTTGGGAGATGGCCGCAAAAGCGCAGGATGGATTCACGCCCTGTTCTTGTTCCGGGGGGCAGGCTGAGCCTGTGGTTAATTCTTCTTCCTGATGGGAAAATAGAGTAACCTGTGCCTGTGTCCACACCAAGAGCTAGTCTCTCATTGGTTCCCCGTCTTCCCGTTCATCCTCAGGACAAATTGCAACCTGTACGGAACAGGAGGTTAAAGGTGCTGATGCTCCAAGTAGGGAGATTGCTAGTAAAGTGCCTGGAATGGGGAACCCGGGCACAAGGAGATGAGAAATGAGGTGCGTTTCAGAAACCTTTCCCCATCACACGGTGTACCATCTTCTGGGTTTCTCATGCATGTTTTCGATGCAGGAAGATGCCCTTGAACCTGGAGATTTGGGACCCATTGGACGGGTACCACGCAGTATTAATTTAAAGGGTCTGCGTTTGCTCACCCAACCTCACCAAACCTCTCAGCCCCAAGAGTGTCCACCCTTATGTCTCATCCAGCTGTGGGTCTAGATATGGTCAATCCAGGTTGCATCACAGCCCCTGAACGCATTGTGTAAGAATTTCTCTCTCTTTCACTGTCTTTGTTTCATGGGTTTGTAAAAGTAATTTATTTTTATAATGGGGTTTAGCTGCTTTTCACTGCTGTGTTTATGCCGCTTTACACCCACTTCACACACTAATAGAGAGTTATCAATACATAGGTTTTAAGATTATTACTAGTCAGATATATTCTTGTGCGTTGAATAGGGCGTGTTGAGTCCAGTTCTCTGAGCAAGGAGTAGGTCTTGTCTATTACATATTGGGTTTATGGAACGGTATCTGAGCTAATTTGAAACCCTTGTTTTATGTATCACCCCACCTCACCTTTCCCGTTAAGCAGCCATAGTGTGTTTTCTGCATGTGTGACTCTGTTCTGTTTTGTAATTCAGTTCAAGTGTAACGGTTTTTACATTCCCTCTGTAAGTGATACCTTATGAGAAGTGTCCTTTTCTCTGTGACTTATTTCACTTAGAATCGTCGTACCTAAATCCACTCATCATGCTGCTACTAGCCTTATGACATTGATTTCGTGGCTGAGTGATATTCCATTGTACATAAGGACCACAACTTCTTTATCCATTTTTCTCTTTCCTGGGATATTTAAGGTGGAATGAAGTGGAGGTCCTTGTCAACAGAGCAGCCCTAAACTTTGGGGTGCTTGTGTCTTGCTGATTTTTCATTTTCCCAATTTATACCCCCATGAGTGGAAGTGCCCTATGCTCTCTAAGCTGTGTTTTTTAGATGTTTCAGGACTCACCGTACACTCCTCCAGAGTGGCTGTTGGTAATTTACATCCCGCCCATCAGTGTAGCAAGGCTCCCATTTCTCCATGGCCTGTCCTGCATTTCTGGTTTTGACAAGTTTTTCAGCATGGCCCTTTTGACCGATGGGTAGCGAGTCTTCTTTGTAGCCCTGATTTGCCTTTCCAGATTGCTTGGTTGGCCAAAAAGTGCGTATGCGTTTTTTCCTGAATATATTCAGGAAAAAACGCATATGCCCTTTTTGGCCAAGGGCATCATTGTCAACGTTTTGCCGCTTTTCATGTGCTTTAAAGGCGATTCGAATCTACCTCCTGAAATCTGTTTCCTGCAATTCTGCCTTGATTTCAAATCCTCTTCTTTGCCTTCCCTCAATATATTTGTGGACGAGAGTTATCATTTATAACTCTGCAGGTTTGTGAATTGCAGTGCCCTGAACCTCCATTTTACAACTCGCTGTTTTGGGAGCTGGCCGCAAAAGCGCATGATGGATTCACGCCCTGTTCTTGTTCCGGGGGGCAGGCTGAGCCTGTGGTTAATTCTTCTTCCTGATGGGAAAATAGAGTGACCTGTGCCTGTGTCCACACCAAGAGCTAGTCTCTCATTGGTTCCCCGTCTTCCCGTTCATCCTCAGGACAAATTGCAACCTGTACGGAACAGGAGGTTAAAGGTGCTGATGCTCCAAGTAGGGAGATTGCTAGTAAAGTGGCTGGAATGGGGAACCCGGGCACAAGGGGATGAGAAATGAGGTTCGTTTTAGAAACCTTTCCCCATCACATGGTGTACCATCTTCTGGGTTTCTCATGCATGTTTTCGATGCAGGAAGATGCCCTTGAACCTGGAGATTTGGGACCCATTGGACGGGTACCACGCAGTATTAATTTAAAGGGTCTGCGTTTGCTCACCCAACCTCACCAAACCTCTCAGCCCCAAGAGTGTCCACCCTTATGTCTCATCCAGCTGTGGGTCTAGATATGGTCAATCCAGGTTGCATCACAGCCCCTGAACGCATTGTGTAAGAATTTCTCTCTCTTTCACTGTCTTTGTTTCATGGGTTTTTCAAAGTAATTTATTTTTATAATGGGGTTTAGCTGCTTTTCACTGCTGTGTTTATGCCGCTTTACACCCACTTGACACACTAATAGAGAGATATCAATACATAGGTTTTAAGATTATTCCTAGTCATATATATTCTTGTGCGGTGAATAGGGAGTGTTGAGTCCAGTTCTCTGAGCAAGGAGTAGGTCTTGTCTATTACATATTGGGTTTATGGAACGGTATCTGAGCTAATTTCAAACCCTTGTTTTATGTATCACCCCACCTCACCTTTCCCGTTAAGCAGCCATAGTGTGTTTTCTGCATGTGTGACTCTGTTCTGTTTTGTAATTCAGTTCAAGTGTAACGGTTTTTACATTCCCTGTATAAGTGATACCTTATGAGAAGTGTCCTTTTCTGTGTGACTTATTTCACTTAGAATCGTTGTACCTAAATCCACTCATCATGCTGCTACTAGCCTTATGACATTGATTTCCTGGCTGAGTGATATTCCATTGTACATAAGGACCACAACTTCTTTATCCATTTTTCTCTTTCCTGGGATATTTAAGGTGGAATGAACTGGAGGTCCTGGTCAACAGAGCAGCCCTAAACTTTGGGGTGCTTGTGTCTTGCTGATTTTTCATTTTCCCAATTTATACCCCCATGAGTGGAAGTGCCCTATGCTCTCTAAGCTGTGTTTTTTAGATGTTTCAGGACTCACTGTACACTTCTCCAGAGTGGCTGTTGGCAATTTACATCCCGCCCATCAGTGTAGCAAGGCTCCCATTTCTCCATGGCCTGTCCTGCATTTCTGGTTTTGACACGTTTTTCAGCATGGCCCTTTTGACCGATGGGTAGCGAGTCTTCTTTGTAGCCCTGATTTGCCTTTCCAGGTTGCTTGGTTGGCCAAAAAGGGCGTATGCGTTTTTTCCTGAATATATTCAGGAAAAAACGCATACGCCCTTTTTGGCCAAGGGCACCATTGTCAACGTTTTGCCGCTTTTCATGTGCTTTAAATGCGATTCGACTCTACCTCCTGAAATCTGTTTCCTGCAATTCTGCCTTGATTTCAAATCCTCTGCTTTGCCTTCCCTCAATATATTTGTGGACGAGAGTTATCATTTATAACTCTGCAGGTTTGTGAATTGCAGTGCCCTGAACCTCCATTTTACAACTCGCTGTTTTGGGAGCTGGCCGCAAAAGCGCATGATGGATTCCCGCCCTGTTCTTGTTCCGGGGGGCAGGCTGAGCCTGTGGTTAATTCTTATTCCTGATGGGAAAATAGAGTGACCTGTGCCTGTGTCCACACCAAGAGCTAGTCTCTCATTGGTTCCCCATCTTCCCGTTCATCCTCAGGACAAATTGCAACCTGTACGGAACAGGAGGTTAAAGGTGCTGATGTTCCAAGTAGGGAGATTGCTAGTAAAGTGGCTGGAATGGGGAACCCGGGCACAAGGGGATGAGAAATGAGGTTCGTTTTAGAAACCTTTCCCCATCACATGGTGTACCATCTTCTGGGTTTCTCATGCATGTTTTCGATGCAGGAAGATGCCCTTGAACCTGGAGATTTGGGACCCATTGGACGGGTACCACGCAGTATTAATTTAAAGGGTCTGCGTTTGCTCACCCAACCTCACCAAACCTCTCAGCCCCAAGAGTGTCCACCCTTATGTCTCATCCAGCTGTGGGTCTAGATATGGTCAATCCAGGTTGCATCACAGCCCCTGAACGCATTGTGTAAGAATTTCGCTCTCTTTCACTGTCTTTGTTTCATGGGTTTTTCAAAGTAATTTATTTTTATAATGGGGTTTAGCTGCTTTTCACTGCTGTGTTTATGCCACTTTACACCCACTTGACACACTAAGAGAGAGATATCAATACATAGGTTTTAAGATTATTACTAGTCATATATATTCTTGTGCGGTGAATAGGGAGTGTTGAGTCCAGTTCTCTGAGCAAGGAGTAGGTCTTGTCTATTACATATTGGGTTTATGGAACGGTATCTTAGCTAATTTGAAACCCTTGTTTTATGTATCACCCCACCTCACCTTTCCCGTTAAGCAGCCATAGTGTGTTTTCTGCATGTGTGACTCTGTTCTGTTTTGTAATTCAGTTCAAGTGTAACGGTTTTTACATTCCCTGTATAAGTGATACCTTATGAGAAGTGTCCTTTTCTGTGTGACTTATTTCACTTAGAATCGTTGTACCTAAATCCACTCATCATGCTGCTACTAGCCTTATGACATTGATTTCCTGGCTGAGTGATATTCCATTGTACATAAGGACCAAAACTTCTTTATCCATTTTTCTCTTTCCTGGGATATTTAAGGTGGAATGAAGTGGAGGTCCTGGTCAACAGAGCAGCCCTAAACTTTGGGGTGCTTGTGTCTTGCTGATTTTTCATTTTCCCAATTTATACCCCCATGAGTGGAAGTGCCCTATGCTCTCTAAGCTGTGTTTTTTAGATGTTTCAGGACTCACTGTACACTTCTCCAGAGTGGCTGTTGGCAATTTACATCCCGCCCATCAGTGTAGCAAGGCTCCCATTTCTCCATGGCCTGTCCTGCATTTCTGGTTTTGACACGTTTTTCAGCATGGCCCTTTTGACCGATGGGTAGCGAGTCTTCTTTGTAGCCCTGATTTGCCTTTCCAGGTTGCTTGGTTGGCCAAAAAGGGCGTATGCGTTTTTTCCTGAATATATTCAGGAAAAAACGCATACGCCCTTTTTGGCCAAGGGCATCATTGTCAACGTTTTGCCGCTTTTCATGTACTTTAAAGGCGATTCGACTCTACCTCCTGAAATCTGTTTCCTGCAATTCTGCCTTGATTTCAAATCCTCTGCTTTGCCTTCCCTCAATATATTTGTGGACGAGAGTTATCATTTATAACTCTGCAGGTTTGTGAATTGCAGTGCCCTGAACTTCCATTTTACAACTCGCTTTTTTGTGAGCTGGCCGCAAAAGTGCATGATGGTTTCACGCCCTGTTCTTGTTCCGGGGGGCAGGCTGAGCCTGTGGTTAATTCTTCTTCCTGATGGGAAAATAGAGTGACCTGTGCCTGTGTCCACACCAAGAGCTAGTCTCTCATTGGTTCCCCGTCTTCCCGTTCATCCTCAGGACAAATTGCAACCTGTACGGAACAGGAGGTTAAAGGTGCTGATGCTCCAAGTAGGGAGATTGCTAGTAAAGCGGCTGGAATGGTGAACGCAGGCACAAGGAGATGAGAAATGAGGTGCGTTTTAGAAACCTTTCCCCATAACATGGTGTACCATCTTTTTGTTTTCTCCTGCATGTTTTCGATGTAGGAAGATGCCCTTGAACCTGGAGATTTGCGACCCATGCGATGGGTACCACGCAGTATTACTTTAAAGGGTCTGCGTTTGCTCACCCAACCTCACCAAACCTCTCAGCCCCAAGAGTGTCCACCCTTATGTCTCATCCAGCTGTGGGTCTAGATATGGTCAATCCAGGTTGCATCACAGCCCCTGAACGCATTGTGTAAGAATTTCTCTCTCTTTCACTGTCTTTGTTTCATGGGTTTTTCGAAGTAATTTATTTTTATAATGGGGTTTAGCTGCTTTTCACTGCTGTGTTTATGCCGCTTTACACCCACTTGACACACTAACAGAGAGATATCAATACATAGGTTTTAAGCTTATTACTAGTCAGATAGATTCTTGTGCGGTTAATAGGGCGTGTTGAGTCCAGTTCTCTGAGCAAGGAGTAGGTCTTGTCTATTACATATTGGGTTTATGGAACGGTATCTGAGCTAATTTGAAACCCTTGTTTTATGTATCACCCCACCTCACCTTTCCCGTTAAGCAGACATAGTGTGTTTTCTGCATGTGTGACTCTGTTCTGTTTTGTAATTCAGTTCAAGTGTAACGGTTTTTACATTCCCTCTATAAGTGATACCTTATGAGAAGTGTCCTTTTCTGTGTGACTTATTTCACTTAGAATCGTCGTACCTAAATCCACTCATCATGCTGCTACTAGCCTTATGACATTGATTTCATGGCTGAGTGATATTCCATTGTACATAAGGACCACAACTTCTTTATCCATTTTTCTCTTTCCTGGGATATTTAAGGTGGAAGGAAGTGGAGGTCCTTGTCAACAGAGCAGCCCTAAACTTTGGGGTGCTTGTGTCTTGCTGAGTTTTCATTTTCCCAATTTATACCCCCATGAGTGGAAGTGCCCTATGCTCTCTAAGCTGTGTTTTTTAGGTGTTTCAGGACACACCGTACACTTCTTCAGAGTGGCTGTTGGCAATTTACATCCCGCCCATCAGTGTAGCAAGGCTCCCATTTCTCCATGGCCTGTCCTGCATTTCTGGTTTTGACACGTTTTTCAGCATGGCCCTTTTGACCGATGGGTAGCGAGTCTTCTTTGTAGCCCTGATTTGCCTTTCCAGGTTGCTTGGTTGGCCAAAAAGGGCGTATGCGTTTTTTCCTGAATATATTCAGGAAAAAACGCATACGCCCTTTTTGGCCAAGGGCATCATTGTCAACCTTTTGCCGCTTTTCATGTGCTTTAAAGGCGATTCGAATCTACCTCCTGAAATCTGTTTCCTGCAATTCTGCCTTGATTTCAAATCCTCTTCTTTGCCTTCCCTCAATATATTTGTGGACGAGAGTTATCATTTATAACTCTGGAGGTTTGTGAATTGCAGTGCCCTGAAGCTCCATTTTACAACTCGCTTTTTTGGGAGCTGGCCGCAAAAGCGCAGGATGGCTTCAGGCCCTGTTCTGGTTCCGGGGGGCAGGCTGAGCCTGTGGTTAATTCTTCTTCCTGATGGGAAAATAGAGTGACCTCTGCCTGTGTCCACACCAAGAGCTAGTCTCTCATTGGTTCCCCCTCTTTCCGTTCATCCTCAGGACAAATTGCAAGCTGTACGGACCAGGAGGTTAAAGGTGCTGATTCTCCATGGAGGGAGATTGCTACTAAAGAGGCTGGTATGGCGAACCCGAGCACAAGGAGATGAGAAATGAGGTGCGTTTTAGAAACCTTTCCCGATCACACGGTGTACCACCTTCTGGGTTTCTCATGCATGTTTTCGATGTAGGAAGATGCCCTTGAACCTGGAGATTTGTAAACCATGAGTTGGGTAACAGGCAATATTACTTTAAAGGCTCTGCGTTTGCTCCCCCAACCTCACCAAGCCTCTCAGCCCCGAGAGTGTCCACCCTTATGTCTCATCCAGCTGTGGGTCTAGATATGGTCAATCCAGGTGGCATCATAGCCCCTGAACGAATTTTGTAAGAATTTCTCTCTCTTTCACTGTCTTTGTTTCACGGGTTTTTAAAAGTAATTTATTTTTATAATGGGGTTTAGCTGCTTTTCACGGCTGTGTTTATGCCGCTTTACACCCACTTGACTCACTTCCAGAGAGATATCAATACATAGGTTTTACAATTCTGACTAGTCAGATATGTTCTCTTGCGGTGAATAGGGGTTGTTGAGTCCAGTTCACTGAGCAAGGAGTAGGTCTTGTCTATTACATATTGGATTTATGGAACGTTATCTGAGCTAATTTGAAATCCTTGTTTTATGCATCACCCCACCTCACCTTTCCCGTTAAGCAACCATAGTGTGTTTCCTAAATGTGTGACTCTGTTCTGTTTTGTAATTCAGTTCAAGTGTAACGGTTTTTACATTCCCTCTATAAGTGATACCTTATGAGAAGTGTCCTTTTCTGTGTGACTTATTTCACTTAGAATCGTCGTACCTAAATCCACTCATCATGCTGCTACTACCCTTATGATATTGATTTCACGCCCGGGTGATATACAATTGTCCATATGGACCACAACTTCTTTATCCATTTTTCTCTTTCCTTGCATATTGAAGGTGGAATTAAGTGGAGGTTCTTGTCAACAGAGCAGCCCTAAAGTTTGGGGTGCCTGTGTCTTGCTGAGTTTTAGTTTTCCCAATTTATACGCCCATGAGTGGATGTGCCCCTTTCTCTCTAGCTGTGTTTTTTAGATGTTTTAGGAAACACCATACCCTTCTCCAGAGTCATCATTGGCAATTTACACCCCACCCATCAGTGTAACAAGGCTCCCTTTCCTCCATGGCCTCTCCTGCATTTCTTGTTTTTACACTTTTTTAGGAAGGCCATTTTGACTGATGGGAAGTCAGAGTTCTTTGTAGTGCTGAATTGCATTTCCGGCTTGCTTGGTTGGCCAAAAAGGGCCTATGGGTTTTTTCCTGAATTCATTCAGAAAAAAACGCATATGCTCTTTTTGGCCAAGTGCATCATTGTCGACGTTTTGCCGCTTTTCATGTGCTTTAGGGGTGATTCAAATCTAACTCCTGAAATCTGTTTCCTGCAATTCTGCCTTGATTTCAAATCCTCTTCTTTGCCTTCCCTCAATATATTTGTGGACGAGAGTTATCATTTACAAATCTGCAGATTTGTTAATTGCAGTGCCCCTGAGCTCCATTTTTCACCTCGCTTTTTTGGGAGCTTTCCGCAGATCCGCTCGTTTGCTTCTGGCCCTACTCTGGTTCCCGGTGGCAGGCTAAGCCTTTGCTTAATTCTTCTTCCTGACTGGAAAGTAGAGTGACATGTGCCTCTCCGAACACCTAGGGCTTGGCTCTCTTTGTTTCTCCTCCTTCCCCTTCTTCCTTTGGACAAATTCCAATTTCTGTGCAACTGGATGTTGAAGGTGCTGACATCCTCAAGTGGGGAGATTTTAAGGAAAAAGGCTGGAGGGGTGAACCCAACAACCAGGAAATTAGGAGTTTTGGTGCCTTTTCCAAAATCTTCCTGATCCAACCGTGTTCCATCTTCTGGGTGTCACAGGCATGTTTTAGCTGTAGGAAAGGTCCCGTGTATGTAAGGAGAACACAAGGGATTTTTCCAAATCAGTGTCTCCCCGAACTCCAATCTGGGGAATTTTTAAGCTACTGGTACATGTGTGTTCATTAAGGGACTTGGGCCGTAGGCAGAGTCCGAACTTTAGATGATTGAAGTCTTCAGGTTCAGAAACGCTCACCATCGGCCTCCTTTAGTTTCCATTTTATCTGTAGTTGATAGATGATGTCGATATAGATATCTATTGTTTTTCAGATTATTTCCCCTCAGGGGTCATTACAAAATATTGAGTATAGTTCCTTGTGCTATACAGTAGTTCCTTGTTGATGATATATTTTATACATAGCAGTGTGTATATGTTAATCTGAAACTGTTAATTTATCCCTCCTCCCACCTTTCCCTTTTGGTAATAAAAAATATAAGATTTTATACTTCTCAGAAATCTAGGAGCTGAAAGAGAGGTATCATTTTCAATGGAAAATCATTCAAAACAAGGTTGAAACTTCAACCAAGATTATTAGATGTACATCCTTGGAAAGAAATCACTGCATTTCTCTACTGTTGACCTGACAAATAAGACAAACCCCTCCACTGAACTTGCTTATAATAAAGTGATGGAAATATCAAATGGAAGTGTTAGAAACATCTTATTTTACACGAGCCTTATACACTGCTCTATGTTAATTACAGTTTGGCTCACACATCTGTTCATTGAAGTTACAATGTTCTCAAATTCTGTTACTGATCCTGCAGAGTGGGCCCCAACAAGGGTCTCCCTGCCCAGTGTCATTGGAGCCAACAGATCGAGACTGACTTTGGTTCAGAAGCAAAGGAAAACTTTATATTTTGATCAGAGAATGGAGAGGTGAGAGTGTGTGCTCCCCTGCGGGTTGTGGGCCGGGCTGCTGTGTAGGGATCCTGTCAGCATCAGCGGGAGGGAGGGGGCGGAGCTCTCGAGGGCCGGGTTGCCTGGAGCTCAGGCTCTATGTCGCAGAGTCTGCACGGGGCCCCACGAGCTGAGGTGTCGGCCCAGCCATTTTGCACTAGGAAATCGGGTCTGAAGTGTCGGGTGTGGGACCTCTGCATGTGGAAACCTAGGAGCAAGTGAAATTAGACAAAGCACAAAGGAAAAAATGGTTAGACTTTATTTTATTGCCCAGATTCTATTTTTATCTCCCAGGAATTTTTAATGGGCTTTGCCAGTGACAAAGCCCTCCTCTGCCTTTTGTCCCATTCCTCATTCTTGAGGCGCTGAGGGTGCAGACACGTCTTCTGTAAATGCTTCATGCTGAGTTGAGTGTCCTCATACCCGGGGGGAGGGGCAGGACTTCTCCCCAGCAGCCTCCAGGTGAGGTTGATTGTCCACAGGCCTCCTCCCTCACTGCTCGTCTGCCTGGGCACCAGCATTGGAAGTTTTATAGATTCTAATGACCTTTAAGGGTCCAGGAAAGAGATGTGCAGAGACGCTGGGGGGGTGGGCGGTTTTACCCTGCTCCACATTGGTTCGGCCCCCTTAGGCTGATGGTTTCTGCCAGCCTAGATGCTCTGACCAGTAGTCTGTGCTTTCTTCAGTTAGGCCACTGAATTAACGTACAAACAGCACCAGGTGTCAGAGCCCTGCTTGCTCAACTCCCAGACAGTCCAGGGCCGGTGGTGATCCAGGACCATGACGGCCACTCAGTCAACGGCCTTTTGAAGTAGCCAGGTGTAGAGCCGGTCTCATTGGCCGCCATCACTGCAGTGTCTGCAGGCTTTTCTATGGTGGCAGCGTTATTTATGGTTCCCCTGCCAAGTTTATTAGCTCCGCTCTGGGTGCAGTAAGTCCTGTAAGCAATAGTCTGCTCTTTTGGGGCACACTCTTGTTGTTTTCTGAGAGAAGCTCCAGGTAAAGTGATGGTCACACGAGTCGTCATGGGGGCCCATTGCCCCAGGTTGTCTCTCTGGAGGTTGGTGTTGGAGGGCCTCCTCACTTGAGGTCATTGTGCCCACGGAGCAATCCCTGCAACTTCAGGGCATGGTGGGTGGTTAGGATCACCAAGTGGCGTCCTTTTCCCTTAGGAGGGAGCTGGCCTTGCGGGCTGCTGATTTCCAGGTTTTTAGATACCCCCAGTATCCTGGTCGGATGGGGTGGCTGGCCAATGCCTGGAGGGCATTCTTGCATTGTTCCATTTCAAGTGGTCCCAGTTTTTGCACTAATACTCCAAGGGCGATTCGCCTTGGACCAGGAATGTAAAGGTCAAAGGGTTTAGCTAACTTAGGGAGGTCCAGGGCCAGGGTCTGAATTGACTGCTCTTTCCATTCTTGAAAGGCCGCTTCTGGATTCTATTCAAAAGGATCATCATCTTTTCCTTTCAGTGATTCATATAGAGGCCCAGCTATTAGACTGTAGTTAGGGATCCAGATGCAGCAAACCCCGGTCTCCCCAGGAACCCCTAAGCTGTCTTCTAGTTTCAGGAAAGGTGAGGCTGCAAATGGCTTCTTCCCTTTCCTGGGGTGGGCTTCTCCGACCTTCTGTGCGAATGAAGCCCAGGAAGGCCACCTTAGTTTGTGATATTTGAGCCTTTTCCTTGGACACCTTCTATCTTTTATTGGCTAGGTAGTTCAGAGGCCTCCTTAGTCGGGCTGGTGATCAGAATGTCATCTGCATATTGAAGGAGGGTTCCCTTCTCCAGAGGTAGATCTTTTAGGTCTTTAGCTAACGTTTCCCCAAAGATGGTGTGGGAATTTTTGAACCCCTGGGGCAGGACGGCCCAGCAGTATTGTTTTTGTTGTAGGTTGAGTCCTGCCACTCACAGCCAAAATTTCTTGTGACTCTGGGACTAATGGAATACAGAAGAAGGCATCATTGAAGTCTAATACAGAATGCCATGTCCTGGTGGATGGTAGAATGACCAGCAGGGTGTAGGAATTAGGAACTACTAGATGTATATCCTCTGTGGCTTCACTGACTGTCCTGGCGTCCTCTACCAGGTCCCCAGCAGCCCACGGGGCTCTTGTGGTCAGGCCCCTCCCAGGATATGGAGCTCACCTGGGCAGGTACCCAGCGGCCCACGGGGCTCTGGTGGTTAGGCCGCTCCCAGGATATTGAGCTCACCTGGGCAGGTACCCAGCAGCCCATGGGGCCCTCATGGTCAGGCCCCTCCCAGGATATGGAGCTCACCTGGGCAGGTACGCAGCAGCCCACGGGGCTCTCGTGGGCAGGCCCCTCCCTGGATATGGAGCTCCCGTGGACAGGTACCCCGGCAGGGCTGGGCACACAGGAACCGTGCACATAGCCCTCATTGCAGAGCACCCCCAGCACCCCTGTCACTCAGAGCTGACACAGAGCACCTCAGAGCAGAGCTTGAACTAACAAACAGCAGCTCCAACAGGTCTGTGGCCCTAGGCTTCACTCTGTGCGGCCTCCCTCTGCCTGGTCTTCCAGGGGCTTCCACTGCAGCCGGGGTACCAGGCCTCTGTCTCCACCCACCACCCCTCCTCTCCCTGACTCCTGGGTTCCTCTCATTAGCAGAGGGTCTTCTTGAAGTTGTCTCCCACTCATGGACCAGATAAAATGATTCGAAAACAAGCCAGGGCTGCCGCCCCTTATCTATCCTGACTCTCGGGACCCTACACCTGTTCCTTGGATCTGGCCGGTGCAGCAAGGCCCATTTTCTGCAACTCTGAGTCCCTGAGGGGCGAGGATTGGCTGACCTGGGCAGCCTGACCCGGCCGGCCAGCCCTTCCCAGGTGTGCCTGGGTTGAGGTCAATATAAACACCCCTCCAGGCAGCAAAAGCCTCTGCAGCTGTGCCTGACGCCATATTCTCTGCCCCGTCAGCAGTCTCGGGGTTGGGCTGGTGGGAGGGAGTAGGGCCCATGGCTCTATGAGTGGCCCAGTGTGACTGGGGCTCTGCTGGACTTTCTGCAGGAGTTGCCGGGCTGCCACCTGCTAAAGAAGAGGATGTGTCACCCATACTTGCTGCTGGAATTTCTCCCCGGGCAGAGGTGAGGAAGGAAAAAAGCAGTGGGGGCCGGGACAGGAGGGGTACCTCAGGCAGGGAAATGGAAAGCTTCCAGACGAGCGCCCGGGGCCAGGACCATCCTGGCTGGCCTGCAGGCACCAAGTCGGCCTGCGTGCTGTCGCTGGTGTGACTCCAAGCCCCTTCCTCTAGTTTTTAAAGTCTTTGCACACATTCAGGTGTTTTACCTGGGAAGGGTGGGAAAAGTTCAGCAGCAGCTGGCCTGGGGCTCAGCTCACGTTTACTCAGAGACGCCTCCTCACGGTCCCCCAGCTTTGCAATGAGGACGCTCCTCATGTGGGGGCTGCTGGCTGCATGGGAGATGATTCCCCACCTGTGACCAACTTCAGAATTGTTTACCACTGGAGCAAGTGCCCTGATAGGGTTTTCCTCTGTATGACCAGTGGGTTCTGTTTTTTTTTTTTTTTTCTTTTTTGGTTCAAGGTAAGTTTTATTCCTCTTTTTGTATTTATGGATATAAGCATGGAAATAATTCATTCATATAAATACGTCTATGGGAAGGACAGAACTTTTTTTCTGTTTTATTTTTTTAAGTATTATTTATTTTTTAATTTTTGAATTTATTTTATTCATTTTTTTATACAGCAGGCTCTTATTGGTAACCTATTTTATACATATAAGTGTGTATATGTCAATCCCAGGCTCGCAATTCATCCCACCACCACCACCCTGCCACTTTCCCCCCTTGGTGTCCATACATTTGTTCTCTACATCTGTGTCGCTATTTCTGCCTTGCAAACCGGTTCATCTTTACCATTTTTCTAGGTTCCACATGTATGCGTTAATATACGATATTTGTTTTTCTCTTTCTGACTTACTTCACTCTGTATGACAGTCTCTAGATCTATCCACGTCTCTACAAATGACCCAATTTCATTCCTTTTTATGGCTGAGTAATATTCCATTTTATATATGTAGCACATCTTTTCTGTTCGTCTGTCTATGGGCATTTAGGTTGCTTCCATGACCTGGCTATTGTAAGCAGTGCTGCAATGAATATTGTGGTGAATATGTCTTTTTGAATTATGGTTTTCTCTGGGTATATGGCCAGTAGTGGGATTGCTGGGTCATATGGTAATTCTATTTTTAGTCTTTTAAGGAACCTCCATACTGTTCTCCATCGTGACTGTATCAATTTACATTCCCACAAATAGTGTAAGAGGGTTCCCTTTTCTCCACACCCTCTCCAGCATTTGTTGCTTGTAGATTTTCTGATGATGCCCATTCTAACTCGTGTGAGGCGATACCTCATTGTAGTTTTGGTTTATATTTCTCTAATAATTAGTGATGTTGAGCAGCTTTTCATGTGCTTCTTGGTCATCTGTATGTCTTCTTGGGACAAATGTCTATTTACGTCATCTGCCCATTTTTGGATTGGGTTGTTTGTTTTTTTACTGTTGAGCTGCATGAGCTGTTTATATACATTGGAGATTAATCCTTTGTCCATTGATTCGTTTGCAAATATTTTCTCCCATTGTGAGGGTTGTCTTTTCGTCTTGTTTGTAGTTTCCTTTGCTTTGCAAAAGCTTTTAGGTTTCATTTGCTCCCATATGTTTATTTTTTTTTTTATTCCATTACTCTAGGGGGTGGATCAAAAAAGATCTTGCTGTGATTTATGTCAAAGAGTATTCTTCCTATGTTTTCCTCTAAGAGTTTTATAGTGTCCGGTCTTACATTTCGGTCTCTAATCCATTTTGAGTTTATTTTTTGTGTATGGTGTTAGGGAGTGTTCTAATTTCATTCTTTTACATGTAGCTGTCCATTTTTCCCAGCACCACTTATTGAAGAGACTGTCTTTTCTCCTTTGTATACCCTTGCCTCCTTTGTCATAGATTAGTGGGCCATAGGTGTGTAGGTTTATCTCTGGGCTTTTTTTTTTTTCTTTTACATCTTTATTGGAGTATAATTGCTTTACACTTGTGTGTTAGTTTCTGCTGTATAAAAAAGTGAATCAGCTGTGCGTATACATATAACACCATATCCCCTCCCTCTTGCACCTCCCTCTCACTCCCTTATCCCACCCTTTTAGGTGGTCACAAAGCACAGAGCTGATCTCCCTGTGCTATGTGGCTGCTTCCCAGTAGCTATCAATTTTACATTTGGTAGTGTATATATGTCCATACCACTCTCTCACTTTGTCCCAGCTTACCCTTCCCTCTCCCCATGTCCTCAAGTCCTTTCTCTACGTCTGTGTCCTTAATCCTTTCCTGCCCCTAGGTTCTTCATAAACTTTTTTTTTAAGATTCCATATATATGTGTTAGCATACAGTATTTGTTTTTCTCTTTCTGACTTACTTCACTCTGTAGGACAGACTCTAGATCCATCCACCTCACTAAAAGTAACTCAATTTCGTTTCTTTTTATGGCTGAATAATGTTCCATTGTATATATGTGCCACATCTTCTTTATCCATTTATCTGTTGATGGACACTTAGGTTGCTTCCATGTCCTGGCTATTGTAAATAGAGCTACAGTGAACGTTGTGGTACATGACTCTTTTTGAATTATGGTTTTCTCAGGGTAAATGTCCAGGAGTGGGTTTGCTGGGTTGTATGGTAGTTCTATTTTTAGTTTTTAAGGAACCCCCATACCGTTCTCCCTAGTGGCTATATCAATTTACATTCCCACCAACAGTGCAAGAGGGTTCCCTTTTCTCCAATAAATGCCTCTCCAGCATTTATTGTTGGTAGATTTTTTGATGATGGCCATTCTGACTGGTGTGAGGTGATACCTCACTGTAGTTTTGATTTGCATTTCTCTAATGATTAGTGATGTTCAGCATCCTTTCATGTGTTTGTTGGCAACCTGTATATCTTCTTTGGAGAAATGTCTATTTAGGTCTTCTGCCCATTTTTGGATTGGGTTGTTTGGTTTTGTGATATTGAGCTACATGAGCTGCTTTTTGGAGATTAATCCTTTGCCATTTGCTTCATTTGAAAATATTTTCTCCCATTCTGATGGTTGTCTTTTCATCTTGCTTATGTTTTCCTTTGCTGTGCAAAAGAATTTATGTTTCATTCGGTCCCATTTTTTTATTTTTGTTTTTATTTCCATTTCTCTAGGAGGTGGGTCAAAAAGGATCTTGCTGTGATTTATGTCATAGACTGTTCTGCTTATGTTTTCCTCTAAGAGTTTTATAGTGGCTGGTCTTATATTTAGGTCTCTAATCCATTTTGAGTTTATTTTTGTGTATGGTGTTAGGGAGTGTACTAATTTCATTCTTTTACATGTAACTGTCCAGTTTTCCCAGCACCACTTGCTGAAGACACTGTCTTTTCTCCATTGTATACCCTTGCCTCCTTTGTCATAGATTAGTGAACCATAGGTACGTGGGTTTATCTCTGTGCTTTCTATCCTGTTCTATTGACCTATATTTCTGTTTTTGTGTCAGTACCATATTATCTTGATTACTGTAGCTTTGCAATATAGTCTGAAGTCTGGAAGTCTGATTCCTCCAGCTCTTTTTTTTCCCCCTCAAGACTGCTTTGGCTATCCAGGGTCTTTTGTGTCTCCCTACAAATTTTAAGATTTTTTTTTCTTGTTCTGTAGAAAATGCCAAAGGTATTTTGATCGGGATTGCATTGAATCTGTAGATTGCTTTGGGTAGTATAGTCATTTTCACAATATTGATTCTTCTAATCCGAGAACATGGTATATGTCTCCATCTGTTTATATCATCTTTGATTTCTTTCATCAGTGTCTTATAGTTTTCTGAGTACAGGTCTTTTACTTCCTTAGGTAGGTTTATTCCTAGGTATTTTATTCTTTTTGTTGCAGTGGTAATGGGATTGTTTCCTTAATTTCTCTTTCTGATCTTTCATTGTTAGTGTATAGGAATGCAAGCAATTTCTGTGCATTAATTTTGTATCCTGCAACTTTACCAAATTCATTGATTAGCTCCAGTGGTTTTCTGGTGGCATCTTTAGGATTCTCTATCTATGATATCATGTCATCTGCGAACAGTGACAATTTTACTTCTTCTTTTCCTTTTTGTATTCCTTTTATTTCTTTTTCTTCTCTGATTGCCATGGCTAGGACTTCCAAAACTATGTTGAATAGCAGTGGTGAGAGTGGACATCCTCGTCTTGTTCCTGATCTTAGAGGAAACGCTTTCAGTTTTTCACCATTGAGAATGCTGTTTGCTGTGGGTTTGTCATATATGGCCTTTATTATGTTGAGGTAGTTTCCCTCTAGGCCCACACTCTGCAGAGTTTTTATCGTAAATGAGTGTTGAATTTTCTCAAAATCTTTTCCTTCATCTATTGAGATGATCATATGCTTTTATTCTACAATTTGTTAATATGGTGTATCACATTGATTTGTGTATATTGAAGAATCCTTGCATCCCTGGGATAAACCCCACTTGATCATGGTGTATGATCCTTTTAATGTGTTGTTCGATTCTGTTTGCTAGTATTTTGTTGAGGATTTTTACATCTATATTCATCAGTGATATTGGTCTATAATTTTCTTTCCTTGTAGTATCTCTGTCTGATTTTGGTATCAGGGTGATGGTGGTCTCATAGAATGAGTTTGGGAGTGTTCCTTCCCCTGCAATTGTTTTGAAGAATTTGAGAAGGTTGGGTGTTAGCTCTTCTCTAAATGTTTGATAGAATTCACCTGTGATGCCATCTGGTTCTGGACTTTTGTTTGTTGGAAGATTTTTAATCACAGTTTCAATTTCATTGCTTGTGATAGGTTTGTTCATATTTTCTATTTCTTCCTGGTTCAGTCTTAGAAGGTTATCCCTTTCTAAGAATTTGTCCATTTCTTCCAGATTGTCCATTTTATTGGCCTAGAGTTGCTTGTAGTAGTCTCTTAGGATGCTTTGTATTCCTGTGGTGTCTGTTGTAACTTCTGCTTTTTCACTTCTAATTTTGTTGATTTGCGTCCTCTCCCTCTTTTTCTGGAGTCTGGCTAAAGGTTGATCATTTTTGCTTATCTTCTCAAAGAACCAGCTTTTAGTTTTATTGATCTTTGCTTTCGTTTTCTTTGTTTCTATTTCATTTATTTCTGCTCTGATCTTTATGATTTCTTTCCTTCTACTAACTTTGGGTTTTGTTCTTCTTTCTCTAGTTCCTCTAGGTGTAAGGTTAGATTGTTTATTTGAGATTTTTCTTGTTTCTTGAGGTAGGCTTGTATTGCTATAAACTTCCCTCTTAGAACTCCTTTTGCTGCATCCCATAGGTTTTGGATCATCGTGTTTTTGTTGTCATTTGTCTCTAGGTAGTTTTTGATTTCCTCTTTGATTTCTTCAGTGATCTCTTGGTTATTTAGTAACGTATTGTTTAGCCTCCATGTGTGTGTGTTTTTTACGGTTTTTTCCGTGTAATTGATTTCTAATCTCATAGCATTGTGGTCGGAACAGCTGCTTGATATGATTTCAGTTTTCTTAAATTTACTGAGGCTTTATCTGTGACCCAAGATGTGATCTATCCTGGAGAATGTTCCGTGTGCAGTTGAGAAGAACGTGTAATCTGCTGTTTTTGGATGGAATGTCCTATAAATATCAACTAACTCTATCTGGTCTATTGTGTCATTTAAAGCTTGTGTTTCCTTATTAATTTTCTGTCTGGCTGATCTCCACTGGTGTAAGTGAGCTGTTAAAGTCCCCCGCTATTATTGTGTTACTGTCGATTTCCTCTTTTATAGCTGTTAGCAGTTGCCTTATACATTGAGCTGCTCCTATTTTGGGTACATATATATTTATAATTGTTATATCTTCTTCTTGGATTGGTCCCCTGACCATTATGTAGTGTCTTTCCTTGTCTCTTGTAACATTCTTTATTTTAAAGTCTATTTTATCTGATATGAGTATTGCTACTCCAGCTTTCTTTTGATTTTCATTTGCATAGAATATATTTTTCCATCGCCTCACTTTGAGTCTGTATGTGTCCCTAGGTCTGAAATGGATCTCTTGTAGACAGCATATATATGGGTCTTGTTTTTGTATCCATTCAGCGAGCCTGTGTCTTTTGGTTGGAACATGTAGTGCATTCACGTTTAAGGTAATTATCGATATGTATGTTCCTACTACTATTTTCTTAATTGTTATGGGTTTGTCTTGGTGGGTCCTTTTCTTCTCTTGTGTTTCCCACTTAGAGAAGTTCCTTTAGCATTTGGTGTAGAGCTGGTTTCATGGTGCTGAATTCTCTTAGCTTTTGCTTGTCTGTAAGGCTTTTGATTTCTCCATCAAATCTGAATGAGCTCTTTGCAGGGTGGAGTACTCTTGGTTGTAGGTTCTTCCCTTTCATCACTTTAAATTTATCATGCCACTTCCTTCTGGCTTGTAGATTTTCTGCTGAGAAATCAGTTGTTATCCTTATGGGAGTTCCCTTGTATGTTATTTGTCATTTTTCCCTCGCTGCTTTCAATCATTTTTCTTTGTCGTTAATTTTTGTCAATTTGATTGCTATGTGTCTTGTCATTTTTCTCCTTTGGTTTATCCTGCCTGGGACACTCTGTGCTTCTGGACTTGGGTGGCTATTTCTTTTCCCATGCTAGGGAAGTTTTTGACCATAATCTCTTCAAATATATTCTCGGGTCCTTTCTCTCTCTCTTCTCCTTCTGGGACCCCTATAATGCGAATGTTGTTGCGTTTAATGTTGTGCCAGAGGACTCTTGGGGTGTCTTCGTTTGTTTTCATTCTTTTTCTTTATTCTGTTCCATGGCAGTGATTTCCACCTTTCTGTCTTCCAGGTCACTTATCCGTTCTTCTGCCACAGTTATTCTGCTACTGATTCCTTCTAGTGTATTTTTCATTTCAGTTATTCCATTGTTCACCTCTGTTTGTTTGTTCTTTAATTCTTCTAGGTGTTTGTTCCTTAATTCTTCTAGGTCTTTGTTAAACATTTCTTGCATCTTCTCGATCTTTGCCTCCTTTCTTTTTCCAAGGTCTTGGCTCAACTTCACTATCATTATTCTGAATTCTTTTTCTGGAAGGTTCCCTATCTCCACCTCATTTCGTTTTTTTTCTGGGGTTTTATCTTGTTCCTTGATCTGGTATAAAGTCCTCTGCCTTTTCATTTTGTCTATCTTTCTGTGAATGTGGTTTTCCTTCCACAGGCTGCAGAATTGTAGTTCTTCTTGCTTCTGCTGTCTGCTCTCCGGTGGATGAGTCTATCTTAGAGGCTTGTGCAAGCTTCCTGATGGGAGGGACTGGTGGTGGGTAGAGCTGGGTGTTGCTTTGGTGGGCAGAGCTTTAATCCGCTTGTCTACGGATTAAATAAAACTTTAATAAAAAGTTTAATCCGCTTGTCTGCTGATGCATGGGGCTGGGTTCCCTCCCTGTTGGTTGTTTGGCCTGAGGCGACCCAGCCCTGGAGCCTACCTTGCTCTTGGTGGGGCTAATGGCGGACTCTGGGAGGGCTCACACCAAGGAGTATTTCCCAGAACTTCTGCTGCCAGTGTCGTTGTCCTCACGGTGAGCCACAGCCACAGCCACCACCTGCCTCTGCAGGAGACCCTCTAAAAGTAGCAGGTAGTTCTGGTCATTCTCCTACAGGGTCACTGCTCCTTCCCCTGGGTCCTGATGTGCACACTACTTTGTGTGTGCCCTCCAAGAGTGGAGTATCTGAGTGGAGTTGAGACTCTGAGACTCTGTGTGGAGTTGCACAGACTCTGGGTCCTGTGAAGCTTCGATGTTTTGTGATTCTAGAAATCCTATAGGAGACGGTCCACAGCAGGTGACGCTAATGTTGTCAGTAGAGGTGTTGAAGCCAAAGATCTGCAGTTCCAACTAGAGGTGCCGATGTACATACAGGACAAAATCATCTCGTGTGAATGTAGTTCAGGCATGTTTAAGATGAATGCAGTCATGTTAATGCCTACCATATTCTATCTTGAGCCTCTCCTCAGGGACCCCCTCCTCAGTTCCTGAGGCTCCTGTAAGTCATGTACAGGGGACTGGAGAGTGGGCTCTGTCCAGTCTGAGCCCTGAGTTACCCTGTGTGTATCTTAGGATACTTTGTATTTCTGTGGTGTCTGTTGTAACATCATCTCTTTCATTTCAGATTTATTTGGGCCCTCTCTTTTTAAAAAAACATACTACTGTTGTCTTTTATTCTCTACAGAAGCTTAATAAGTGTTTGATCTACTATCCTTACCCTATGTATACTTTTTGCAGTGAGATTTTTACTTTTCTTTGTTTCCTTGTTACTATCAATAATTAGTGAGACTTCTTTTAAGCTACCTTCAACATTGCTTATAAAGCTGCTTTATTAGTGATGACAGAGCCTTAATGGAAGTCATGTTCTGGTTGTAAATTAGAATGCAATGTGCCAGCAAATAGCCCCTTAAGTTTATGTCTCATTACTTCTTGTTCTTTTTTTAATTTAATTTTTATTTTTTGTCAGAGCAAATTTAATTAAAATGTTTTGTTTCTTCTAGGTGTGAAAGATGTGGTTCTTTTAAACATATACATATATCTATTCTTCTTTGGATCATTTTCCCATGTAGGTTATGACACGATGTTGAGTAGTCTTGTCTTGGTATTACGTAGGTCTTTGGTGATTACATATTTCACATGTGTTTCTATATCTATCTTAACCCCAATATCCTAATGTATCCAATCCTCACACCTTTCCATTTGGTGAACCATAAGTTTGTTTAATGAATCTGTGATTGCATTTCTCTGTGGAAATATCTTCATTGGTATCAATGTTTAGCTAAGACCTATAAGTGATATTATAGGATATGTGTCTTTTGCTTTCTGACTTAGTACAATTTGCCTGATTACCTCAAGAATCATACATGGTGCTGCAAATGGCACTGTTTCATTTTTTTCCCTGGCTAATATTCCATCTGTACGTGTACCAGTTCTTCTTTGGGCACGCACCTCTTGATGGACTTTCTGGTTGCCTCCATGTCTTGGCTATTGTAATACTGCTGCAATGCACATTTGCTTGTCTGTGTCTTTCCAGTTATGTCTTCTTATGTTATAGGCCAAGGAGTGGGCTTGCTGTATCATATGGTAGCTCAGTGTGTATGTTTTATAGGCACCACCATTCAGTTCTCATTAGTGGCTCTTTCCAGGTTACGTCCCACTTAAAATTGAGGGTATGCATTTCTCCAAAACACCTTCAATATTTATTGTTTGTAGTTTTCTTGCTGATGGTTATTCTAACAGGTGCGAGCTGATACCTATCTGTGATTGAATTTGCATGTGTCCCATAATCTGTTAAAACTGAGCTTTAAAGCATGCCCTTTTTATTTATCAAACTGTGATTACAGCTTAGTTCTTCAAAGTGTTTTCTTAAAGTAAGTGTCACATTTTGAAAATTTTTGGCCATTACCTCCCTCAAGACATTTTGAGGGCACGTTTCATTTATGGCCCTGAAGTACTTGTTCATATGAAGTGACCATTAGCACAGGTTTTAAAGCTGCTTTTGCAGGTAACGGCCAGAGGGTGGCAGTCTTTCTACGTTCCCAATCTGGTAAATAGGGAAAGAGACCTTCAGCCCCAAGAGTGTCCAGCTTTATTTCTCATCCAGCTGTGGGTCTAGATATGGTCACACCAGGTTGCATCACAGCCCCGGAACGAATTATGTAAAAATTTCTCCCTCTATCACTGTCTTTGTTTTTTGGGATTTTAAAGTAATTTATTTTTATAATGGGGTTTACCTGATTTTCACTGCTGTGTTTATGCCCCTTTACACCCACTTGATTCACTTACAGAGAGACATCAATACATAGGTTTTAAGATTATTACTAGTCAGATATATACTTGTTCGTTGAATAGGGGATGTTGCATCCACTTCACTGAGCAAGGAATAGGTCTTGTCTATTACATATTGGTTTTATGGATCGGTATTTGAGCTAATATGAAACCCTTGATTTATGCATCACCCAACCTCACCTTTCCCGTTAAGCAGCCATAGTGTGTTTTCTAAATGTGTGACTCTGTTCTGTTTTGTAATTCAGTTCAAGTGTAACGGTTTTTACATTCCCTCTATAAGTGATACCTTATGAGAAGTGTCCTTTTCTGTGTGACTTATTTCACTTAGAATCGTCGTACCTAAATCCACTCATCATGCTGCTACTAGCCTTATGACATTGATTTCATGGCTGAGTGATATTCCATTGTACATAAGGACCACAACTTCTTTATCCATTTTTCTCTTTCCTGGGATATTTAAGTTGGAATGAAGTGGAGGTCCTTGTCAACAGAGCAGCCCTAAACTTTGGGGTGCTTGTGTCTTGCTGATTTTTCATTTTCCCAATTTATACCCCCATGAGTGGAAGTGCCCTATGCTCTCTAAGCTGTGTTTTTTAGATGTTTCAGGACACACCGTACATTTCTCCAGAGTGGTTGTTGGCAATTTACATCCCGCCCATCAGTGTAGCAAGGCTCCCATTTCTCCATGGCCTGTTATGCATTTCTGGTTTTGACACGTTTTTCAGCATGGCCCTTTTGACCGATGGGAAGCGAGACTTCTTTGTAGCGCTGATTTGCTTTTCCAGGTTGCATGGTTGGCCAAAAAGGGCGTATGCGTTTTTTCCTGAATATATTCAGGAAAAAACGCATACGCCCTTTTTGGCCAAGGGCATCATTGTCAACGTTTTCCCGCTTTTCATGTGCTTTAAAGGCGATTCGACTCTACCTCCTGAAATCTGTTTCGTGCAATTCTGCCTTGATTTCAAATCCTCTTCTTTGCCTTCCCTCAATATATTTGTGGACGAGAGTTATCATTTATAACTCTGCAGGTTTGTGAATTGCAGTGCCCTGAACCTCCATTTTACAACTCGCTTTTTTGGGAGCTGGCCGCAAAAGCGCAGGATGGCTTCAGGCCCTGTTCTGGTTCCGGGGTCCGGGTGAGCCTGTGGTTAATTCTTCTTCCTGATGGGAAAATAGAGTGACCTGTGCCTGTCACAACACCAAGAGCTAGTCTCTCACTGGTTCCCCGTCTACCCGTTCAACCTCAGGACTAATTGCAACCTGTACGGAACAGGAGGTTAAAGGTGCTGATGCTCCAAGTAGGGAGATTGTTAGTAAAGCGGCTGGAATGGCGAACCCGGGCACAAGGAGAAGAGAAATGAGGTGCGTTTTAGAAACCTTTCCCCATCACATGATGTACCATCTTTTTGTTTTCTCATGCATGTTTTCGATGTAGGAAGATGCCCTTGAACCTGGACATTTGGGACCCATGCGATGGGTACCACGCAGTATTACTTTAAAGGGTCTGCGTTTGCTCACCCAACCTCACCAAACCTCTCAGCCCCAAGAGTGTCCACCCTTATGTCTCATCCAGCTGTGGGTCTAGATATGGTCAATCCAGGTTGCATCACATCCCCTGATCGCATTGTTTAGGAATTTCGCTCTCTTTCACTGTCTTTGTTTCATGGGTTTTTCAAAGTAATTTATTTTTATAATGGGGTTTAGCTGCTTTTCCCTGCTGTGTTTATGCCGCTTTACACCCACTTGACACACTAACAGAGAGATATCAATACATAGGTTTTAAGATTATTACTAGTCAGATATATTCTTGTGCGGTGAATAGGGCGTGTTGAGTCCAGTTCTCTGAGCAAGGAGTAGGTCTTGTCTATTACATATTGGGTTTATGGAACGGTATCTGAGCTAATTTGAAACCCTTGTTTTATGTATCACCCCACCTCACCTTTCCCGTTAAGCAGCCATAGTGTGTTTTCTGCATGTGTGACTCTGTTCTGTTTTGTAATTCAGTTCAAGTGTAAAGGTTTTTACTTTCCCTGTATAAGTGATACCTTATGAGAAGTGTCCTTTTCTGTGTGACGTATTTCACTTAGAATCGTCGTACCTAAATCCACTCATCATGCTACTATTGGCCTTATGACATTGATTTCATGGCTGAGTGATATTCCATTGTACATAAGGGCCACAACTTCTTTATTCATTTTTCTCTTTCCTGGGATATTTAAGGTGGAATGAAGTGGAAGTCCTTGTCACCAGAGCAGCCCTAAACTTTGGGGTGCTTGTGTCTTGCTGATTTTTCATTTTCCCAATTTATACCCCCATGAGTGGAAGTGCCCTATGCTCTCTAAGCTGTGTTTTTTAGATGTTTCAGGACTCACCGTACACTTCTCCAGAGTGTCTGTTGGCAATTTACATCCCGCCCATCAGTGTAGCAAGGCTCCCATTTCTCCATGGCCTGTCCTGCATTTCTGGTTTTGACACATTTTTCAGCATGGCCCTTTTGACCGATGGGTAGCGAGTCTTCTTTGTAGCCCTGATTTGCCTTTCCAGGTTGCTTGGTTGGCCAAATAGGGCGTATGCGTTTTTTCCTGAATATATTCAGGAAAAAACGCATACGCCCTTTTTGGCCAAGGGCATCATTGTCAACGTTTTGCCGCTTTTCATGTGCTTTAAAGGCGATTCGAATCTACCTCCTGAAATCTGTTTCCTGCAATTCTGCCTTGATTTCAAATCCTCTTCTTTGCCTTCCCTCAATATATTTGTGGACGAGAGTTATCATTTATAACTCTGCAGGTTTGTGAATTGCAGTGCCCTGAAGCTCCATTTTACAACTCGCTTTTTTGGGAGCTGGCCGCAAAAGCGCATGATGGTTTCACGCCCTGTTCTGGTTCCGGGGGGCAGGCTGAGCCTGTGGTTAATTCTTCTTCCTGATTGGAAAATAGAGTGACCTGTGCCTGTGTCCACACCAAGAGCTAGTCTCTCATTGGTTCCCCGTCTTCCCGTTCATCCTCAGGACAAATTGCAACCTGTACGGAACAGGAGGTTAAAGGTGCTGATGCTCCAAGTAGGGAGATTGCTAGTAAAGTGGCTGGAATGGGGAACCCGGGCACAAGGAGATGAGAAATGAGGTGCGTTTTAGAAACCTTTCCCCATCACACGGTGTACCATCCTCTAGGATTCTCATGCATGTTTTCGATGTAGGAAGATGCCCTTGAACCTGAAGATTTGGGACCCATGGGACGGGTACCACGCAGTATTACTTTAAAGGGTCGGCGTTTGCTCACCCAACCTCACCAAACCTCTCAGCCCCAAGAGTGTCCACCCTTATGTCTCATCCAGCTATGGGTCTAGATATGGTCAATCCAAGTTGCATCACAGCCCCTGAAAGCATTGTGTAAGAATTTCTCTCTCTTTCACTGTCTTTGTTTCATGGGTGTTTCAAAGTAATTTATTTTTATAATGGGGTTTAGCTGCTTTTCACTGCTGTGTTTATGCCGCTTTACACCCACTTGACACACTAACAGAGAGATATCAATACATAGGTTTTAAGATTATTCCTAGTCAGATATATTCTCGTGCGGTGAATAGGGCGTGTTGAGTCCAGTTCTCTTAGCAAGGAGTAGGTCTTGTCTATTACATATTGGGTTTATGGAACGGTATATGAGCTAATTTGAAACCCTTGTTTTATGTATCACCCCACCTCACCTTTCCCGTTAAGCAGCCATAGTGTGTTTTCTGCATGTGTGACTCTGTTCTGTTTTGTAATTCAGTTCAAGTGTAACGGATTTTACATTCCCTCTATAAGTGATACCTTATGGGAAGTGTCCTTTGCTGTGTGACTTATTTCACTTAGAATTGTCGTACCTAAATCCACTCATCATGCTGCTACTAGCCTTATGACATTGATTTCATGGCTGAGTGATATTCCATTGTACATAAGGACCACAACTTCTTTATCCATTTTTCTCTTTCCTGGGATATTTAAGGTGGAATGAAGTGGAGGTCCTTGTCAACAGAGCATCCCTAAACTTTGGGGTGCTTGTGTCTTGCTGATTTTTAATTTTCCCAATTTATACCCCCATGAGTGGAAGTGCCCTATGCTCTCTAAGCTGTGTTTTTTAGATGTTTCAGGACTCACCGTACACTTCTCCAGAGTGGCTGTTGCCAATTTACATCCCGCCCATCAGAGTAGCAAGGCTCCCATTTCTCCATGGCCTGTCCTGCATTTCTGGTTTTGACACGTTTTTCAGCATGGCCCTTTTGACCGATGGGTAGCGAGTCTTCTTTGTAGCCCTGATTTGCCTTTCCAGGTTGCTTGGTTGGCCAAAAAGGGCGTATGCGTTTTTTCCTGAATATATTCAGGAAAAAACGCATACGCCCTTTTTGGCCAAGGGCATCTTTCTCAACGTTTTGCCGCTTTTCATGTGCTTTAAAGGCGATTCGAATCTACCTCCTGAAATCTGTTTCCTGCAATTCTGCCTTGATTTCAAATCCTCTGCTTTGCCTTCCCTCAATATATTTGTGGACGAGAGTTATCATTTATAACTCTGCAGGTTTGTGAATTGCAGTGCCCTGAACCTCCATTTTACAACTCGCTGTTTTGGGAGCTGGCCGTAAAAGCGCATGATGGATTCCCGCCCTGTTCTTGTTCCGGGGGGCAGGCTGAGCCTGTGGTTAATTCTTATTCCTGATGGGAAAATAGAGTGACCTGTGCATGTGTCCACACCAAGAGCTAGTCTCTCATTGGTTCCCCGTCTTCCCGTTCATCCTCAGGACAAATTGCAACCTGTACGGAACAGGAGGTTAAAGGTGCTGATGCTCCAAGTAGGGAGATTGCTAGTAAAGCGGCTGGAATGGCGGACCCGGGCACAAGGAGATGAGAAATGAGGTTCGTTTTAGAAACCTTTCCCCATCACACGGTGTACCATCTTCTGGGTTTCTCATGCATGTTTTCGATGTAGCAAGATGCCCTTGAACCTGGAGATTTGGATCCCATGGGACGGGTACTACGCAGTATTACTTTAAAGGGTCTGCGTTTGCTCACCCAACCTCACCAAACCTCTCAGCCCCAAGAGTGTCCACCCTTATGTCTCATCCAGCTGTGGGTCTAGATATGGTCCATCTAGGTTGCATCACAGCCCTTGAATGCATTGTGTAAGAATTTCTCTCTCTTTCACTGTGTTTGTTTCATGGGTTTTTCAAAATAATTTATTTTTATAATGGGGTTTAGCTGCTTTTCACTGCTGTGTTTATGCCGCTTTACACCCACTTGACACACTAACAGAGAGATATCAATACATAGGTTTTAAGATTATTCCTAGTCAGATATATTCTCGTGCGGTGAATAGGGCGTGTTGAGTCCAGTTCTCTTAGCAAGGAGTAGGTCTTGTCTATTACATATTGGGTTTATGGAACGGTATCTGAGCTAATTTGAAACCCTTGTTTTATGTATCACCCCACCTCACCTTTCCCGTTAAGCAGCCATAGTGTGTTTTCTGCATGTGTGACTCTGTTCTGTTTTGTAATTCATTTCAAGTGTAACGGTTTTTACATTCCCTCTATAAGTGATACCTTATGAGAAGTGTCCTTTTCTGTGTGACTTATTTCACTTAGAATCGTCGTACCTAAATCCACTCATCATGCTGCTACTAGCCTTATGACATTGATTTCATGGCTGAGTGATATTCCATTGTACATAAGGACCACAACTTCTTTATCCATTTTTCTCTTTCCTGGGATATTTAAGGTGGAAGGAAGTGGAGGTCCTTGTCAACAGAGCAGCCCTAAACTTTGGGGTGCTTGTGTCTTGCTGATTTTTCATTTTCCCAATTTATACCCCCATGAGTGGAAGTGCCCTATGCTGTCTAAACTGTGTTTTTTAGATGTTTCAGGACTCACCGTACACTTCTCCAGAGTGGCTGTTGGCAATTTACATCCCGCCCATCAGTGTAGCAAGGCTCCCATTTCTCCATGGCCTGTCCTGCATTTCTGGTTTTGACACGTTTTTCAGCATGGCCCTTTTGACCGATGGGTAGCGAGTCTTCTTTGTAGCCCTGATTTGCCTTTCCAGGTTGCTTGGTTGGCCAAACAGGGCGTATGCGTTTTTTCCTGAATATATTCAGGAAAAAACGCATACGCCCTTTTTGGCCAAGGGCATCATTGTCAACGTTTTGCCGCTTTTCATGTGCTTTAAAGGCGATTCGAATCTACCTCCTGAAATCTGTTTCCTGCAATTCTGCCTTGATTTCAAATCCTCTGCTTTGCCTTCCCTCAATATATTTGTGGACGAGAGTTATCATTTATAACTCTGTAGGTTTGTGAATTGCAGTGCCCTGAAGCTCCATTTTACAACTCGCTTTTTTGGGAGCTGGCCGCAAAAGCGCTGGATGGATTCATGCCCTGTTCTTGTTCCGGGGGGCAGGCTGAGCCTGTGGTTAATTCTTCTTCCTGATGGGAAAATAGAGTAACCTGTGCCTGTGTCCACACCAAGAGCTAGTCTCTCATTGGTTCCCCGTCTTCCCGTTCATCCTCAGGACAAATTGCAACCTGTACGGAACAGGAGGTTAAAGGTGCTGATGCTCCAAGTAGGGAGATTGCTAGTAAAGTGCCTGGAATGGGGAACCCGGGCACAAGGAGATGAGAAATGAGGTGCGTTTCAGAAACCTTTCCCCATCACACGGTGTACCATCTTCTGGGTTTCTCATGCATGTTTTCGATGTAGGAAGATGCCCTTGAAACTGGAGATTTGGGACCCATTGGACGGGTACCACGCAGTATTAATTTAAAGGGTCTGCGTTTGCTCACCCAACCTCACCAAACCTCTCAGCCCCAAGAGTGTCCACCCTTATGTCTCATCCAGCTGTGGGTCTAGATATGGTCAATCCAGGTTGCATCACAGCCCCTGAACGCATTGTGTAAGAATTTCTCTCTCTTTCACTGTCTTTGTTTCATGGGTTTGTAAAAGTAATTTATTTTTATAATGGGGTTTAGCTGCTTTTCACTGCTGTGTTTATGCCGCTTTACACCCACTTGACACACTAATAGAGAGTTATCAATACATAGGTTTTAAGATTATTACTAGTCAGATATATTCTTGTGCGTTGAATAGGGCGTGTTGAGTCCAGTTCTCTGAGCAAGGAGTAGGTCTTGTCTATTACATATTGGGTTTATGGAACGGTATCTGAGCTAATTTGAAACCCTTGTTTTATGTATCACCCCACCTCACCTTTCCCGTTAAGCAGCCATAGTGTGTTTACTGCATGTGTGACTCTGTTCTGTTTTGTAATTCAGTTCAAGTGTAACGGTTTTTACATTCCCTCTATAAGTGATACCTTATGAGAAGTGTCCTTTTCTGTGTGACTTATTTCACTTAGAATCGTCGTACCTAAATCCACTCATCATGCTGCTACTAGCCTTATGACATTGATTTCATGGCTGAGTGATATTCCATTGTACATAAGGACCACAACTTCTTTATCCATTTTTCTCTTTCCTGGGATATTTAAGGTGGAATGAAGTGGAGGTCCTTGTCAACAGAGCAGCCCTAAACTTTGGGGTGCTTGTGTCTTGCTGATTTTTCATTTTCCCAATTTATACCCCCATGAGTGGAAGTGCCCTATGCTGTCTAAACTGTGTTTTTTAGATGTTTCAGGACTCACCGTACACTCCTCCAGAGTGGCTGTTGGCAATTTACATCCCGCCCATCAGTGTAGCAAGGCTCCCATTTCTCCATGGCCTGTCCTGCATTTCTGGTTTTGACACGTTTTTCAGCATGGCCCTTTTGACCGATGGGAAGCGAGACTTCTTTGTAGCGCTGATTTGCCTTTCCAGGTTGCTTGGTTGGCCAAAAAGTGCGTATGCGTTTTTTCCTGAATATATTCAGGAAAAAACGCATACGCCCTTTTTGGCCAAGGGCATCATTGTCAACGTTTTGCCGCTTTTCATGTGCTTTAAAGGCGATTCGAATCTACCTCCTGAAATCTGTTTCCTGCAATTCTGCCTTGATTTCAAATCCTCTTCTTTGCCTTCCCTCAATATATTTGTGGACGAGAGTTATCATTTATAACTCTGCAGGTTTGTGAATTGCAGTGCCCTGAACCTCCATTTTACAACTCGCTGTTTTGGGAGCTGGCCGTAAAAGTGCATGATGGATTCCCGCCCTGTTCTTGTTCCGGGGGGCAGGCTGAGCCTGTGGTTAATTCTTATTCCTGATGGGAAAATAGAGTGACCTGTGCCTGTGTCCACACCAAGAGCTAGTCTCTCATTGGTTCCCCGTCTTCCCGTTCATCCTCAGGACAAATTGCAACCTGTACGGAACAGGAGGTTAAAGGTGCTGATGCTCCAAGTAGGGAGATTGCTAGTAAAGCAGCTGGAATGGCGAACCCGGGCACAAGGAGATGAGAAATGAGGTTCGTTTTAGAAACCTTTCCCCATCACACGGTGTACCATCTTCTGGGTTTCTCATGCATGTTTTCGATGTAGGAAGATGCCCTTGAACCTGGAGATTTGGATCCCATGGGACGGGTACTACGCAGTATTACTTTAAAGGGTCTGCGTTTGCTCACCCAACCTCACCAAACCTCTCAGCCCCAAGAGTGTCCACCCTTATGTCTCATCCAGCTGTGGGTCTAGATATGGTCAATCCAGGTTGCATCACAGCCCCTGAACGCATTGTGTAAGAATTTCTCTCTCTTTCACTGTCGTTGTTTCATGGGTTTGTAAAAGTAATTTATTTTTATAATGGGGTTTAGCTGCTTTTCACTGCTGTGTTTATGCCGCTTTACACCCACTTGACACACTAATAGAGAGTTATCAATACATAGGTTTTAAGATTATTACTAGTCAGATATATTCTTGTGCGTTGAATAGGGCGTGTTGAGTCCAGTTCTCTGAGCAAGGAGTAGGTCTTGTCTATTACATATTGGGTTTATGGAACGGTATCTGAGGTAATTTGAAACCCTTGTTTTATGTATCACCCCACCTCACCTTTCCCGTTAAGCAGCCATAGTGTGTTTACTGCATGTGTGACTCTGTTCTGTTTTGTAATTCAGTTCAAGTGTAACGGTTTTTACATTCCCTCTATAAGTGATACCTTATGAGAAGTGTCCTTTTCTGTGTGACTTATTTCACTTAGAATCGTCGTACCTAAATCCACTCATCATGCTGCTACTAGCCTTATGACATTGATTTCATGGCTGAGTGATATTCCATTGTACATAAGGACCACAACTTCTTTATCCATTTTTCTCTTTCCTGGGATATTTAAGGTGGAATGAAGTGGAGGTCCTTGTCAACAGAGCAGCCCTAAACTTTGGGGTGCTTGTGTCTTGCTGATTTTTCATTTTCCCAATTTATACCCCCATGAGTGGAAGTGCCCTATGCTCTCTAAGCTGTGTTTTTTAGATGTTTCAGGACTCACCGTACACTCCTCCAGAGTGGCTGTTGGCAATTTACATCCCGCCCATCAGTGTAGCAAGGCTCCCATTTCTCCATGGCCTGTCCTGCATTTCTGGTTTTGACACGTTTTTCAGCATGGCCCTTTTGACCGATGGGTAGCGAGTCTTCTTTGTAGCGCTGATTTGCCTTTCTAGATTGCTTGGTTGGCCAAAAAGTGCGTATGCGTTTTTTCCTGAATATATTCAGGAAAAAACGCATATGCCCTTTTTGGCCAAGGGCATCATTGTCAACGTTTTGCCGCTTTTCATGTGCTTTAAAGGCGATTCGAATCTACCTCCTGAAATCTGTTTCCTGCAATTCTGCCTTGATTTCAAATCCTCTTCTTTGCCTTCCCTCAATATATTTGTGGACGAGAGTTATCATTTATAACTCTGTAGGTTTGTGAATTGCAGTGCCCTGAACCTCCATTTTACAACTCGCTTTTTTGGGATCTGGCCGCAAAAGCGCATGATGGATTCACGCCCTGTTCTTGTTCCGGGGGGCAGGCTGAGCCTGTGGTTAATTCTTATTCCTGATGGGAAAATAGAGTGACCTGTGCCTGTGTCCACACCAAGAGCTAGTCTCTCATTGGTTCCCCATCTTCCCGTTCATCCTCAGGACAAATTGCAACCTGTACGGAACAGGAGGTTAAAGGTGCTGATGCTCCAAGTAGGGAGATTGCTAGTAAAGTGGCTGGAATGGGGAACCCGGGCACAAGGGGATGAGAAATGAGGTTCGTTTTAGAAACCTTTCCCCATCACATGGTGTACCATCTTCTGGGTTTCTCATGCATGTTTTCGATGCAGGAAGATGCCCTTGAACCTGGAGATTTGGGACCCATTGGACGGGTACCACGCAGTATTAATTTAAAGGGTCTGCGTTTGCTCACCCAACCTCACCAAACCTCTCAGCCCCAAGAGTGTCCACCCTTATGTCTCATCCAGCTGTGGGTCTAGATATGGTCAATCCAGGTTGCATCACAGCCCCTGAACGCATTGTGTAAGAATTTCGCTCTCTTTCACTGTCTTTGTTTCATGGGTTTTTCAAAGTAATTTATTTTTATAATGGGGTTTAGCTGCTTTTCACTGCTGTGTTTATGCCACTTTACACCCACTTGACACACTAATAGAGAGATATCAATACATAGGTTTTAAGATTATTACTAGTCAGATATATTCTCGTGCGGTGAATAGGGAGTGTTGAGTCCAGTTCTCTGAGCAAGAAGTAGGTCTTGTCTATTACATATTGGGTTTATGGAACGGTATCTGAGCTAATTTGAAACCCTTGTTTTATGTATCACCCCACCTCACCTTTCCCGTTAAGCAGCCATAGTGTGTTTTCTGCATGTGTGACTCTGTTCTGTTTTGTAATTCAGTTCAAGTGTAACGGTTTTTACATTCCCTGTATAAGTGATACCTTATGAGAAGTGTCCTTTTCTGTGTGACTTATTTCACTTAGAATCGTCGTACCTAAATCCACTCATCATGCTGCTACTAGCCTTATGACATTGATTTCATGGCTGAGTGATATTCCATTGTACATAAGGACCACAACTTCTTTATCCATTTTTCTCTTTCCTGGGATATTTAAGGTGGAAGGAAGTGGAGGTCCTTGTCAACAGAGCAGCCCTAAACTTTGGGGTGCTTGTGTCTTGCTGATTTTTCATTTTCCCAATTTATACCCCCATGAGTGGAAGTGCCCTATGCTGTCTAAACTGTGTTTTTTAGATGTTTCAGGACTCACCGTACACTTCTCCAGAGTGGCTGTTGGCAATTTACATCCCGCCCATCAGTGTAGCAAGGCTCCCATTTCTCCATGGCCTGTCCTGCATTTCTGGTTTTGACACGTTTTTCAGCATGGCCCTTTTGACCGATGGGTAGCGAGTCTTCTTTGTAGCCCTGATTTGCCTTTCCAGGTTGCTTGGTTGGCCAAAAAGGGCGTATGCGTTTTTTCCTGAATATATTCAGGAAAAAACGCATACGCCCTTTTTGGCCAAGGGCATCATTGTCAACGTTTTGCCGCTTTTCATGTGCTTTAAAGGCGATTCGAATCTACCTCCTGAAATCTGTTTCCTGCAATTCTGCCTTGATTTCAAATCCTCTGCTTTGCCTTCCCTCAATATATTTGTGGACGAGAGTTATCATTTATAACTCTGTAGGTTTGTGAATTGCAGTGCCCTGAAGCTCCATTTTACAACTCGCTTTTTTGGGAGCTGGCCGCAAAAGCGCAGGATGGATTCACGCCCTGTTCTTGTTCCGGGGGGCAGGCTGAGCCTGTGGTTAATTCTTCTTCCTGATGGGAAAATAGAGTAACCTGTGCCTGTGTCCACACCAAGAGCTAGTCTCTCATTGGTTCCCCGTCTTCCCGTTCATCCTCAGGACAAATTGCAACCTGTACGGAACAGGAGGTTAAAGGTGCTGATGCTCCAAGTAGGGAGATTGCTAGTAAAGTGCCTGGAATGGGGAACCCGGGCACAAGGAGATGAGAAATGAGGTGCGTTTCAGAAACCTTTCCCCATCACACGGTGTACCATCTTCTGGGTTTCTCATGCATGTTTTCGATGTAGGAAGATGCCCTTGAACCTGGAGATTTGGGACCCATTGGACGGGTACCACGCAGTATTAATTTAAAGGGTCTGCGTTTGCTCACCCAACCTCACCAAACCTCTCAGCCCCAAGAGTGTCCACCCTTATGTCTCATCCAGCTGTGGGTCTAGATATGGTCAATCCAGGTTGCATCACAGCCCCTGAACGCATTGTGTAAGAATTTCTCTCTCTTTCACTGTCTTTGTTTCATGGGTTTGTAAAAGTAATTTATTTTTATAATGGGGTTTAGCTGCTTTTCACTGCTGTGTTTATGCCGCTTTACACCCACTTGACACACTAATAGAGAGTTATCAATACATAGGTTTTAAGATTATTACTAGTCAGATATATTCTTGTGCGTTGAATAGGGCGTGTTGAGTCCAGTTCTCTGAGCAAGGAGTAGGTCTTGTCTATTACATATTGGGTTTATGGAACGGTATCTGAGGTAATTTGAAACCCTTGTTTTATGTATCACCCCACCTCACCTTTCCCGTTAAGCAGCCATAGTGTGTTAACTGCATGTGTGACTCTGTTCTGTTTTGTAATTCAGTTCAAGTGTAACGGTTTTTACATTCCCTCTATAAGTGATACCTTATGAGAAGTGTCCTTTTCTGTGTGACTTATTTCACTTAGAATCGTCGTACCTAAATCCACTCATCATGCTGCTACTAGCCTTATGACATTGATTTCATGGCTGAGTGATATTCCATTGTACATAAGGACCACAACTTCTTTATCCATTTTTCTCTTTCCTGGGATATTTAAGGTGGAATGAAGTGGAGGTCCTTGTCAACAGAGCAGCCCTAAACTTTGGGGTGCTTGTGTCTTGCTGATTTTTCATTTTCCCAATTTATACCCCCATGAGTGGAAGTGCCCTATGCTGTCTAAACTGTGTTTTTTAGATGTTTCAGGACTCACCGTACACTCCTCCAGAGTGGCTGTTGGCAATTTACATCCCGCCCATCAGTGTAGCAAGGCTCCCATTTCTCCATGGCCTGTCCTGCATTTCTGGTTTTGACACGTTTTTCAGCATGGCCCTTTTGACCGATGGGAAGCGAGACTTCTTTGTAGCGCTGATTTGCCTTTCCAGGTTGCTTGGTTGGCCAAAAAGGGCGTATGCGTTTTTTCCTGAATATATTCAGGAAAAAACGCATACGCCCTTTTTGGCCAAGGGCATCATTGTCAACGTTTTGCCGCTTTTCATGTGCTTTAAAGGCGATTCGAATCTACCTCCTGAAATCTGTTTCCTGCAATTCTGCCTTGATTTCAAATCCTCTTCTTTGCCTTCCCTCAATATATTTGTGGACGAGAGTTATCATTTATAACTCTGCAGGTTTGTGAATTGCAGTGCCCTGAACCTCCATTTTACAACTCGCTGTTTTGGGAGCTGGCCGTAAAAGCGCATGATGGATTCCCGCCCTGTTCTTGTTCCGGGGGGCAGGCTGAGCCTGTGGTTAATTCTTATTCCTGATGGGAAAATAGAGTGACCTGTGCCTGTGTCCACACCAAGAGCTAGTCTCTCATTGGTTCCCCGTCTTCCCGTTCATCCTCAGGACAAATTGCAACCTGTACGGAACAGGAGGTTAAAGGTGCTGATGCTCCAAGTAGGGAGATTGCTAGTAAAGCAGCTGGAATGGCGAACCCGGGCACAAGGAGATGAGAAATGAGGTTCGTTTTAGAAACCTTTCCCCATCACACGGTGTACCATCTTCTGGGTTTCTCATGCATGTTTTCGATGTAGGAAGATGCCCTTGAACCTGGAGATTTGGATCCCATGGGACGGGTACTACGCAGTATTACTTTAAAGGGTCTGCGTTTGCTCACCCAACCTCACCAAACCTCTCAGCCCCAAGAGTGTCCACCCTTATGTCTCATCCAGCTGTGGGTCTAGATATGGTCAATCCAGGTTGCATCACAGCCCCTGAACGCATTGTGTAAGAATTTCTCTCTCTTTCACTGTCGTTGTTTCATGGGTTTGTAAAAGTAATTTATTTTTATAATGGGGTTTAGCTGCTTTTCACTGCTGTGTTTATGCCGCTTTACACCCACTTGACACACTAATAGAGAGTTATCAATACATAGGTTTTAAGATTATTACTAGTCAGATATATTCTTGTGCGTTGAATAGGGCGTGTTGAGTCCAGTTCTCTGAGCAAGGAGTAGGTCTTGTCTATTACATATTGGGTTTATGGAACGGTATCTGAGGTAATTTGAAACCCTTGTTTTATGTATCACCCCACCTCACCTTTCCCGTTAAGCAGCCATAGTGTGTTTACTGCATGTGTGACTCTGTTCTGTTTTGTAATTCAGTTCAAGTGTAACGGTTTTTACATTCCCTCTATAAGTGATACCTTATGAGAAGTGTCCTTTTCTGTGTGACTTATTTCACTTAGAATCGTCGTACCTAAATCCACTCATCATGCTGCTACTAGCCTTATGACATTGATTTCATGGCTGAGTGATATTCCATTGTACATAAGGACCACAACTTCTTTATCCATTTTTCTCTTTCCTGGGATATTTAAGGTGGAATGAAGTGGAGGTCCTTGTCAACAGAGCAGCCCTAAACTTTGGGGTGCTTGTGTCTTGCTGATTTTTCATTTTCCCAATTTATACCCCCATGAGTGGAAGTGCCCTATGCTCTCTAAGCTGTGTTTTTTAGATGTTTCAGGACTCACCGTACACTCCTCCAGAGTGGCTGTTGGCAATTTACATCCCGCCCATCAGTGTAGCAAGGCTCCCATTTCTCCATGGCCTGTCCTGCATTTCTGGTTTTGACACGTTTTTCAGCATGGCCCTTTTGACCGATGGGTAGCGAGTCTTCTTTGTAGCGCTGATTTGCCTTTCTAGATTGCTTGGTTGGCCAAAAAGTGCGTATGCGTTTTTTCCTGAATATATTCAGGAAAAAACGCATATGCCCTTTTTGGCCAAGGGCATCATTGTCAACGTTTTGCCGCTTTTCATGTGCTTTAAAGGCGATTCGAATCTACCTCCTGAAATCTGTTTCCTGCAATTCTGCCTTGATTTCAAATCCTCTTCTTTGCCTTCCCTCAATATATTTGTGGACGAGAGTTATCATTTATAACTCTGTAGGTTTGTGAATTGCAGTGCCCTGAACCTCCATTTTACAACTCGCTTTTTTGGGATCTGGCCGCAAAAGCGCATGATGGATTCACGCCCTGTTCTTGTTCCGGGGGGCAGGCTGAGCCTGTGGTTAATTCTTATTCCTGATGGGAAAATAGAGTGACCTGTGCCTGTGTCCACACCAAGAGCTAGTCTCTCATTGGTTCCCCATCTTCCCGTTCATCCTCAGGACAAATTGCAACCTGTACGGAACAGGAGGTTAAAGGTGCTGATGCTCCAAGTAGGGAGATTGCTAGTAAAGTGGCTGGAATGGGGAACCCGGGCACAAGGGGATGAGAAATGAGGTTCGTTTTAGAAACCTTTCCCCATCACATGGTGTACCATCTTCTGGGTTTCTCATGCATGTTTTCGATGCAGGAAGATGCCCTTGAACCTGGAGATTTGGGACCCATTGGACGGGTACCACGCAGTATTAATTTAAAGGGTCTGCGTTTGCTCACCCAACCTCACCAAACCTCTCAGCCCCAAGAGTGTCCACCCTTATGTCTCATCCAGCTGTGGGTCTAGATATGGTCAATCCAGGTTGCATCACAGCCCCTGAACGCATTGTGTAAGAATTTCGCTCTCTTTCACTGTCTTTGTTTCATGGGTTTTTCAAAGTAATTTATTTTTATAATGGGGTTTAGCTGCTTTTCACTGCTGTGTTTATGCCACTTTACACCCACTTGACACACTAATAGAGAGATATCAATACATAGGTTTTAAGATTATTACTAGTCATATATATTCTCGTGCGGTGAATAGGGAGTGTTGAGTCCAGTTCTCTGAGCAAGGAGTAGGTCTTGTCTATTACATATTGGGTTTATGGAACGGTATCTGAGCTAATTTGAAACCCTTGTTTTATGTATCACCCCACCTCACCTTTCCCGTTAAGCAGCCATAGTGTGTTTTCTGCATGTGTGACTCTGTTCTGTTTTGTAATTCAGTTCAAGTGTAACGGTTTTTACATTCCCTGTATAAGTGATACCTTATGAGAAGTGTCCTTTTCTGTGTGACTTATTTCACTTAGAATCGTCGTACCTAAATCCACTCATCATGCTGCTACTAGCCTTATGACATTGATTTCATGGCTGAGTGATATTCCATTGTACATAAGGACCACAACTTCTTTATCCATTTTTCTCTTTCCTGGGATATTTAAGGTGGAAGGAAGTGGAGGTCCTTGTCAACAGAGCAGCCCTAAACTTTGGGGTGCTTGTGTCTTGCTGATTTTTCATTTTCCCAATTTATACCCCCATGAGTGGAAGTGCCCTATGCTGTCTAAACTGTGTTTTTTAGATGTTTCAGGACTCACCGTACACTTCTCCAGAGTGGCTGTTGGCAATTTACATCCCGCCCATCAGTGTAGCAAGGCTCCCATTTCTCCATGGCCTGTCCTGCATTTCTGGTTTTGACACGTTTTTCAGCATGGCCCTTTTGACCGATGGGTAGCGAGTCTTCTTTGTAGCCCTGATTTGCCTTTCCAGGTTGCTTGGTTGGCCAAAAAGGGCGTATGCGTTTTTTCCTGAATATATTCAGGAAAAAACGCATACGCCCTTTTTGGCCAAGGGCATCATTGTCAACGTTTTGCCGCTTTTCATGTGCTTTAAAGGCGATTCGAATCTACCTCCTGAAATCTGTTTCCTGCAATTCTGCCTTGATTTCAAATCCTCTGCTTTGCCTTCCCTCAATATATTTGTGGACGAGAGTTATCATTTATAACTCTGTAGGTTTGTGAATTGCAGTGCCCTGAAGCTCCATTTTACAACTCGCTTTTTTGGGAGCTGGCCGCAAAAGCGCAGGATGGATTCACGCCCTGTTCTTGTTCCGGGGGGCAGGCTGAGCCTGTGGTTAATTCTTCTTCCTGATGGGAAAATAGAGTAACCTGTGCCTGTGTCCACACCAAGAGCTAGTCTCTCATTGGTTCCCCGTCTTCCCGTTCATCCTCAGGACAAATTGCAACCTGTACGGAACAGGAGGTTAAAGGTGCTGATGCTCCAAGTAGGGAGATTGCTAGTAAAGTGCCTGGAATGGGGAACCCGGGCACAAGGAGATGAGAAATGAGGTGCGTTTCAGAAACCTTTCCCCATCACACGGTGTACCATCTTCTGGGTTTCTCATGCATGTTTTCGATGTAGGAAGATGCCCTTGAACCTGGAGATTTGGGACCCATTGGACGGGTACCACGCAGTATTAATTTAAAGGGTCTGCGTTTGCTCACCCAACCTCACCAAACCTCTCAGCCCCAAGAGTGTCCACCCTTATGTCTCATCCAGCTGTGGGTCTAGATATGGTCAATCCAGGTTGCATCACAGCCCCTGAACGCATTGTGTAAGAATTTCTCTCTCTTTCACTGTCTTTGTTTCATGGGTTTGTAAAAGTAATTTATTTTTATAATGGGGTTTAGCTGCTTTTCACTGCTGTGTTTATGCCGCTTTACACCCACTTGACACACTAATAGAGAGTTATCAATACATAGGTTTTAAGATTATTACTAGTCAGATATATTCTTGTGCGTTGAATAGGGCGTGTTGAGTCCAGTTCTCTGAGCAAGGAGTAGGTCTTGTCTATTACATATTGGGTTTATGGAACGGTATCTGAGCTAATTTGAAACCCTTGTTTTATGTATCACCCCACCTCACCTTTCCCGTTAAGCAGCCATAGTGTGTTTACTGCATGTGTGACTCTGTTCTGTTTTGTAATTCAGTTCAAGTGTAACGGTTTTTACATTCCCTCTATAAGTGATACCTTATGAGAAGTGTCCTTTTCTGTGTGACTTATTTCACTTAGAATCGTCGTACCTAAATCCACTCATCATGCTGCTACTAGCCTTATGACATTGATTTCATGGCTGAGTGATATTCCATTGTACATAAGGACCACAACTTCTTTATCCATTTTTCTCTTTCCTGGGATATTTAAGGTGGAATGAAGTGGAGGTCCTTGTCAACAGAGCAGCCCTAAACTTTGGGGTGCTTGTGTCTTGCTGATTTTTCATTTTCCCAATTTATACCCCCATGAGTGGAAGTGCCCTATGCTGTCTAAACTGTGTTTTTTAGATGTTTCAGGACTCACCGTACACTCCTCCAGAGTGGCTGTTGGCAATTTACATCCCGCCCATCAGTGTAGCAAGGCTCCCATTTCTCCATGGCCTGTCCTGCATTTCTGGTTTTGACACGTTTTTCAGCATGGCCCTTTTGACCGATGGGAAGCGAGACTTCTTTGTAGCGCTGATTTGCCTTTCCAGGTTGCTTGGTTGGCCAAAAAGGGCGTATGCGTTTTTTCCTGAATATATTCAGGAAAAAACGCATACGCCCTTTTTGGCCAAGGGCATCATTGTCAACGTTTTGCCGCTTTTCATGTGCTTTAAAGGCGATTCGACTCTACCTCCTGAAATCTGTTTCCTGCAATTCTGCCTTGATTTCAAATCCTCTTCTTTGCCTTCCCTCAATATATTTGTGGACGAGAGTTATCATTTATAACTCTGCAGGTTTGTGAATTGCAGTGCCCTGAACCTCCATTTTACAACTCGCTGTTTTGGGAGCTGGCCGTAAAAGCGCATGATGGATTCCCGCCCTGTTCTTGTTCCGGGGGGCAGGCTGAGCCTGTGGTTAATTCTTATTCCTGATGGGAAAATAGAGTGACCTGTGCATGTGTCCACACCAAGAGCTAGTCTCTCATTGGTTCCCCGTCTTCCCGTTCATCCTCAGGACAAATTGCAACCTGTACGGAACAGGAGGTTAAAGGTGCTGATGCTCCAAGTAGGGAGATTGCTAGTAAAGCAGCTGGAATGGCGAACCCGGGCACAAGGAGATGAGAAATGAGGTTCGTTTTAGAAACCTTTCCCCATCACACGGTGTACCATCTTCTGGGTTTCTCATGCATGTTTTCGATGTAGGAAGATGCCCTTGAACCTGGAGATTTGGATCCCATGGGACGGGTACTACGCAGTATTACTTTAAAGGGTCTGCGTTTGCTCACCCAACCTCACCAAACCTCTCAGCCCCAAGAGTGTCCACCCTTATGTCTCATCCAGCTGTGGGTCTAGATATGGTCAATCCAGGTTGCATCACAGCCCCTGAACGCATTGTGTAAGAATTTCTCTCTCTTTCACTGTCGTTGTTTCATGGGTTTGTAAAAGTAATTTATTTTTATAATGGGGTTTAGCTGCTTTTCACTGCTGTGTTTATGCCGCTTTACACCCACTTGACACACTAATAGAGAGTTATCAATACATAGGTTTTAAGATTATTACTAGTCAGATATATTCTTGTGCGTTGAATAGGGCGTGTTGAGTCCAGTTCTCTGAGCAAGGAGTAGGTCTTGTCTATTACATATTGGGTTTATGGAACGGTATCTGAGCTAATTTGAAACCCTTGTTTTATGTATCACCCCACCTCACCTTTCCCGTTAAGCAGCCATAGTGTGTTTACTGCATGTGTGACTCTGTTCTGTTTTGTAATTCAGTTCAAGTGTAACGGTTTTTACATTCCCTCTATAAGTGATACCTTATGAGAAGTGTCCTTTTCTGTGTGACTTATTTCACTTAGAATCGTCGTACCTAAATCCACTCATCATGCTGCTACTAGCCTTATGACATTGATTTCATGGCTGAGTGATATTCCATTGTACATAAGGACCACAACTTCTTTATCCATTTTTCTCTTTCCTGGGATATTTAAGGTGGAATGAAGTGGAGGTCCTTGTCAACAGAGCAGCCCTAAACTTTGGGGTGCTTGTGTCTTGCTGATTTTTCATTTTCCCAATTTATACCCCCATGAGTGGAAGTGCCCTATGCTGTCTAAACTGTGTTTTTTAGATGTTTCAGGACTCACCGTACACTCCTCCAGAGTGGCTGTTGGCAATTTACATCCCGCCCATCAGTGTAGCAAGGCTCCCATTTCTCCATGGCCTGTCCTGCATTTCTGGTTTTGACACGTTTTTCAGCATGGCCCTTTTGACCGATGGGAAGCGAGACTTCTTTGTAGCGCTGATTTGCCTTTCCAGGTTGCTTGGTTGGCCAAAAAGGGCGTATGCGTTTTTTCCTGAATATATTCAGGAAAAAACGCATACGCCCTTTTTGGCCAAGGGCATCATTGTCAACGTTTTGCCGCTTTTCATGTGCTTTAAAGGCGATTCGAATCTACCTCCTGAAATCTGTTTCCTGCAATTCTGCCTTGATTTCAAATCCTCTTCTTTGCCTTCCCTCAATATATTTGTGGACGAGAGTTATCATTTATAACTCTGCAGGTTTGTGAATTGCAGTGCCCTGAACCTCCATTTTACAACTCGCTGTTTTGGGAGCTGGCCGTAAAAGCGCATGATGGATTCCCGCCCTGTTCTTGTTCCGGGGGGCAGGCTGAGCCTGTGGTTAATTCTTATTCCTGATGGGAAAATAGAGTGACCTGTGCATGTGTCCACACCAAGAGCTAGTCTCTCATTGGTTCCCCGTCTTCCCGTTCATCCTCAGGACAAATTGCAACCTGTACGGAACAGGAGGTTAAAGGTGCTGATGCTCCAAGTAGGGAGATTGCTAGTAAAGCAGCTGGAATGGCGAACCCGGGCACAAGGAGATGAGAAATGAGGTTCGTTTTAGAAACCTTTCCCCATCACACGGTGTACCATCTTCTGGGTTTCTCATGCATGTTTTCGATGTAGGAAGATGCCCTTGAACCTGGAGATTTGGATCCCATGGGACGGGTACTACGCAGTATTACTTTAAAGGGTCTGCGTTTGCTCACCCAACCTCACCAAACCTCTCAGCCCCAAGAGTGTCCACCCTTATGTCTCATCCAGCTGTGGGTCTAGATATGGTCAATCCAGGTTGCATCACAGCCCCTGAACGCATTGTGTAAGAATTTCTCTCTCTTTCACTGTCGTTGTTTCATGGGTTTGTAAAAGTAATTTATTTTTATAATGGGGTTTAGCTGCTTTTCACTGCTGTGTTTATGCCGCTTTACACCCACTTGACACACTAATAGAGAGTTATCAATACATAGGTTTTAAGATTATTACTAGTCAGATATATTCTTGTGCGTTGAATAGGGCGTGTTGAGTCCAGTTCTCTGAGCAAGGAGTAGGTCTTGTCTATTACATATTGGGTTTATGGAACGGTATCTGAGCTAATTTGAAACCCTTGTTTTATGTATCACCCCACCTCACCTTTCCCGTTAAGCAGCCATAGTGTGTTTACTGCATGTGTGACTCTGTTCTGTTTTGTAATTCAGTTCAAGTGTAACGGTTTTTACATTCCCTCTATAAGTGATACCTTATGAGAAGTGTCCTTTTCTGTGTGACTTATTTCACTTAGAATCGTCGTACCTAAATCCACTCATCATGCTGCTACTAGCCTTATGACATTGATTTCATGGCTGAGTGATATTCCATTGTACATAAGGACCACAACTTCTTTATCCATTTTTCTCTTTCCTGGGATATTTAAGGTGGAATGAAGTGGAGGTCCTTGTCAACAGAGCAGCCCTAAACTTTGGGGTGCTTGTGTCTTGCTGATTTTTCATTTTCCCAATTTATACCCCCATGAGTGGAAGTGCCCTATGCTCTCTAAGCTGTGTTTTTTAGATGTTTCAGGACTCACCGTACACTCCTCCAGAGTGGCTGTTGGCAATTTACATCCCGCCCATCAGTGTAGCAAGGCTCCCATTTCTCCATGGCCTGTTATGCATTTCTGGTTTTGACACGTTTTTCAGCATGGCCCTTTTGACCGATGGGAAGCGAGACTTCTTTGTAGCGCTGATTTGCTTTTCCAGGTTGCTTGGTTGGCCAAAAAGGGCGTATGCGTTTTTTCCTGAATATATTCAGGAAAAAACGCATACGCCCTTTTTGGCCAAGGGCATCATTGTCAACGTTTTGCCGCTTTTCATGTGCTTTAAAGGCGATTCGACTCTACCTCCTGAAATCTGTTTCCTGCAATTCTGCCTTGATTTCAAATCCTCTTCTTTGCCTTCCCTCAATATATTTGTGGACGAGAGTTATCATTTATAACTCTGCAGGTTTGTGAATTGCAGTGCCCTAACCTCCATTTTACAACTCGCTGTTTTGGGAGCTGGCCGTAAAAGCACATGATGGATTCCCGCCCTGTTCTTGTTCCGGGGGGCAGGCTGAGCCTGTGGTTAATTCTTATTCCTGATGGGAAAATAGAGTGACCTGTGCATGTGTCCACACCAAGAGCTAGTCTCTCATTGGTTCCCCGTCTTCCCGTTCATCCTCAGGACAAATTGCAACCTGTACGGAACAGGAGGTTAAAGGTGCTGATGCTCCAAGTAGGGAGATTGCTAGTAAAGCAGCTGGAATGGCGAACCCGGGCACAAGGAGATGAGAAATGAGGTTCGTTTTAGAAACCTTTCCCCATCACACGGTGTACCATCTTCTGGGTTTCTCATGCATGTTTTCGATGTAGGAAGATGCCCTTGAACCTGGAGATTTGGATCCCATGGGACGGGTACTACGCAGTATTACTTTAAAGCGTCTGCGTTTGCTCACCCAACCTCACCAAACCTCTCAGCCCCAAGAGTGTCCACCCTTATGTCTCATCCAGCTGTGGGTCTAGATATGGTCCATCTAGGTTGCATCACAGCCCTTGAATGCATTGTGTAAGAATTTCTCTCTCTTTCACTGTGTTTGTTTCATGGGTTTTTCAAAATAATTTATTTTTATAATGGGGTTTAGCTGCTTTTCACTGCTGTGTTTATGCCGCTTTACACCCACTTGACACACTAACAGAGAGATATCAATACATAGGTTTTAAGATTATTCCTAGTCAGATATATTCTCGTGCGGTGAATAGGGCGTGTTGAGTCCAGTTCTCTGAGCAAGGAGTAGGTCTTGTCTATTACATATTGGGTTTAGGGAACGGTATCTGAGCTAATTTGAAACCCTTGTTTTATGTATCACCCCACCTCACCTTTCCCGTTAAGCAGCCATAGTGTGTTTTCTGCATGTGTGACTCTGTTCTGTTTTGTAATTCAGTTCAAGTGTAACGGTTTTTACATTCCCTCTATAAGTGATACCTTATGAGAAGTGTCCTTTTCTGTGTGACTTATTTCACTTAGAATCGTCGTACCTAAATCCACTCATCATGCTGCTACTAGCCTTATGACATTGATTTCATGGCTGAGTGATATTCCATTGTACATAAGGACCACAACTTCTTTATCCATTTTTCTCTTTCCTGGGATATTTAAGGTGGAAGGAAGTGGAGGTCCTTGTCAACAGAGCAGCCCTAAACTTTGGGGTGCTTGTGTCTTGCTGATTTTTCATTTTCCCAATTTATACCCCCATGAGTGGAAGTGCCCTATGCTGTCTAAACTGTGTTTTTTAGATGTTTCAGGACTCACCGTACACTTCTCCAGAGTGGCTGTTGGCAATTTACATCCCGCCCATCAGTGTAGCAAGGCTCCCATTTCTCCATGGCCTGTCCTGCATTTCTGGTTTTGACACGTTTTTCAGCATGGCCCTTTTGACCGATGGGTAGCGAGTCTTCTTTGTAGCCCTGATTTGCCTTTCCAGGTTGCTTGGTTGGCCAAAAAGGGCGTATGCGTTTTTTCCTGAATATATTCAGGAAAAAACGCATACGCCCTTTTTGGCCAAGGGCATCATTGTCAACGTTTTGCCGCTTTTCATGTGCTTTAAAGGCGATTCGACTCTACCTCCTGAAATCTGTTTCCTGCAATTCTGCCTTGATTTCAAATCCTCTTCTTTGCCTTCCCTCAATATATTTGTGGACGAGAGTTATCATTTATAACTCTGCAGGTTTGTGAATTGCAGTGCCCTGAACCTCCATTTTACAACTCGCTGTTTTGGGAGCTGGCCGTAAAAGCGCATGATGGATTCCCGCCCTGTTCTTGTTCCGGGGGGCAGGCTGAGCCTGTGGTTAATTCTTATTCCTGATGGGAAAATAGAGTGACCTGTGCATGTGTCCACACCAAGAGCTAGTCTCTCATTGGTTCCCCGTCTTCCCGTTCATCCTCAGGACAAATTGCAACCTGTACGGAACAGGAGGTTAAAGGTGCTGATGCTCCAAGTAGGGAGATTGCTAGTAAAGCAGCTGGAATGGCGAACCCGGGCACAAGGAGATGAGAAATGAGGTTCGTTTTAGAAACCTTTCCCCATCACACGGTGTACCATCTTCTGGGTTTCTCATGCATGTTTTCGATGTAGGAAGATGCCCTTGAACCTGGAGATTTGGATCCCATGGGACGGGTACTACGCAGTATTACTTTAAAGGGTCTGCGTTTGCTCACCCAACCTCACCAAACCTCTCAGCCCCAAGAGTGTCCACCCTTATGTCTCATCCAGCTGTGGGTCTAGATATGGTCCATCTAGGTTGCATCACAGCCCTTGAATGCATTGTGTAAGAATTTCTCTCTCTTTCACTGTGTTTGTTTCATGGGTTTTTCAAAATAATTTATTTTTATAATGGGGTTTAGCTGCTTTTCACTGCTGTGTTTATGCCGCTTTACACCCACTTGACACACTAACAGAGAGATATCAATACATAGGTTTTAAGATTATTCCTAGTCAGATATATTCTCGTGCGGTGAATAGGGCGTGTTGAGTCCAGTTCTCTGAGCAAGGAGTAGGTCTTGTCTATTACATATTGGGTTTAGGGAACGGTATCTGAGCTAATTTGAAACCCTTGTTTTATGTATCACCCCACCTCACCTTTCCCGTTAAGCAGCCATAGTGTGTTTTCTGCATGTGTGACTCTGTTCTGTTTTGTAATTCAGTTCAAGTGTAACGGTTTTTACATTCCCTCTATAAGTGATACCTTATGAGAAGTGTCCTTTTCTGTGTGACTTATTTCACTTAGAATCGTCGTACCTAAATCCACTCATCATGCTGCTACTAGCCTTATGACATTGATTTCATGGCTGAGTGATATTCCATTGTACATAAGGACCACAACTTCTTTATCCATTTTTCTCTTTCCTGGGATATTTAAGGTGGAAGGAAGTGGAGGTCCTTGTCAACAGAGCAGCCCTAAACTTTGGGGTGCTTGTGTCTTGCTGATTTTTCATTTTCCCAATTTATACCCCCATGAGTGGAAGTGCCCTATGCTGTCTAAACTGTGTTTTTTAGATGTTTCAGGACTCACCGTACACTTCTCCAGAGTGGCTGTTGGCAATTTACATCCCGCCCATCAGTGTAGCAAGGCTCCCATTTCTCCATGGCCTGTCCTGCATTTCTGGTTTTGACACGTTTTTCAGCATGGCCCTTTTGACCGATGGGTAGCGAGTCTTCTTTGTAGCCCTGATTTGCCTTTCCAGGTTGCTTGGTTGGCCAAAAAGGGCGTATGCGTTTTTTCCTGAATATATTCAGGAAAAAACGCATACGCCCTTTTTGGCCAAGGGCATCATTGTCAACGTTTTGCCGCTTTTCATGTGCTTTAAAGGCGATTCGAATCTACCTCCTGAAATCTGTTTCCTGCAATTCTGCCTTGATTTCAAATCCTCTGCTTTGCCTTCCCTCAATATATTTGTGGACGAGAGTTATCATTTATAACTCTGTAGGTTTGTGAATTGCAGTGCCCTGAAGCTCCATTTTACAACTCGCTTTTTTGGGAGCTGGCCGCAAAAGCGCAGGATGGATTCACGCCCTGTTCTTGTTCTGGGGGGCAGGCTGAGCCTGTGGTTAATTCTTCTTCCTGATGGGAAAATAGAGTAACCTGTGCCTGTGTCCACACCAAGAGCTAGTCTCTCATTGGTTCCCCGTCTTCCCGTTCATCCTCAGGACAAATTGCAACCTGTACGGAACAGGAGGTTAAAGGTGCTGATGCTCCAAGTAGGGAGATTGCTAGTAAAGTGCCTGGAATGGGGAACCCGGGCACAAGGAGATGAGAAATGAGGTGCGTTTCAGAAACCTTTCCCCATCACACGGTGTACCATCTTCTGGGTTTCTCATGCATGTTTTCGATGTAGGAAGATGCCCTTGAACCTGGAGATTTGGGACCCATTGGACGGGTACCACGCAGTATTAATTTAAAGGGTCTGCGTTTGCTCACCCAACCTCACCAAACCTCTCAGCCCCAAGAGTGTCCACCCTTATGTCTCATCCAGCTGTGGGTCTAGATATGGTCAATCCAGGTTGCATCACAGCCCCTGAACGCATTGTGTAAGAATTTCTCTCTCTTTCACTGTCTTTGTTTCATGGGTTTGTAAAAGTAATTTATTTTTATAATGGGGTTTAGCTGCTTTTCACTGCTGTGTTTATGCCGCTTTACACCCACTTGACACACTAATAGAGAGTTATCAATACATAGGTTTTAAGATTATTACTAGTCAGATATATTCTTGTGCGTTGAATAGGGCGTGTTGAGTCCAGTTCTCTGAGCAAGGAGTAGGTCTTGTCTATTACATATTGGGTTTATGGAACGGTATCTGAGCTAATTTGAAACCCTTGTTTTATGTATCACCCCACCTCACCTTTCCCGTTAAGCAGCCATAGTGTGTTTACTGCATGTGTGACTCTGTTCTGTTTTGTAATTCAGTTCAAGTGTAACGGTTTTTACATTCCCTCTATAAGTGATACCTTATGAGAAGTGTCCTTTTCTGTGTGACTTATTTCACTTAGAATCGTCGTACCTAAATCCACTCATCATGCTGCTACTAGCCTTATGACATTGATTTCATGGCTGAGTGATATTCCATTGTACATAAGGACCACAACTTCTTTATCCATTTTTCTCTTTCCTGGGATATTTAAGGTGGAATGAAGTGGAGGTCCTTGTCAACAGAGCAGCCCTAAACTTTGGGGTGCTTGTGTCTTGCTGATTTTTCATTTTCCCAATTTATACCCCCATGAGTGGAAGTGCCCTATGCTCTCTAAGCTGTGTTTTTTAGATGTTTCAGGACTCACCGTACACTCCTCCAGAGTGGCTGTTGGCAATTTACATCCCGCCCATCAGTGTAGCAAGGCTCCCATTTCTCCATGGCCTGTCCTGCATTTCTGGTTTTGACACGTTTTTCAGCATGGCCCTTTTGACCGATGGGTAGCGAGTCTTCTTTGTAGCGCTGATTTGCCTTTCTAGATTGCTTGGTTGGCCAAAAAGTGCGTATGCGTTTTTTCCTGAATATATTCAGGAAAAAACGCATATGCCCTTTTTGGCCAAGGGCATCATTGTCAACGTTTTGCCGCTTTTCATGTGCTTTAAAGGCGATTCGAATCTACCTCCTGAAATCTGTTTCCTGCAATTCTGCCTTGATTTCAAATCCTCTGCTTTGCCTTCCCTCAATATATTTGTGGACGAGAGTTATCATTTATAACTCTGCAGGTTTGTGAATTGCAGTGCCCTGAACCTCCATTTTACAACTCGCTTTTTTGGGATCTGGCCGCAAAAGCGCATGATGGATTCACGCCCTGTTCTTGTTCCGGGGGGCAGGCTGAGCCTGTGGTTAATTCTTATTCCTGATGGGAAAATAGAGTGACCTGTGCCTGTGTCCACACCAAGAGCTAGTCTCTCATTGGTTCCCCATCTTCCCGTTCATCCTCAGGACAAATTGCAACCTGTACGGAACAGGAGGTTAAAGGTGCTGATGCTCCAAGTAGGGAGATTGCTAGTAAAGTGGCTGGAATGGGGAACCCGGGCACAAGGGGATGAGAAATGAGGTTCGTTTTAGAAACCTTTCCCCATCACATGGTGTACCATCTTCTGGGTTTCTCATGCATGTTTTCGATGCAGGAAGATGCCCTTGAACCTGGAGATTTGGGACCCATTGGACGGGTACCACGCAGTATTAATTTAAAGGGTCTGCGTTTGCTCACCCAACCTCACCAAACCTCTCAGCCCCAAGAGTGTCCACCCTTATGTCTCATCCAGCTGTGGGTCTAGATATGGTCAATCCAGGTTGCATCACAGCCCCTGAACGCATTGTGTAAGAATTTCGCTCTCTTTCACTGTCTTTGTTTCATGGGTTTTTCAAAGTAATTTATTTTTATAATGGGGTTTAGCTGCTTTTCACTGCTGTGTTTATGCCACTTTACACCCACTTGACACACTAATAGAGAGATATCAATACATAGGTTTTAAGATTATTACTAGTCATATATATTCTTGTGCGGTGAATAGGGAGTGTTGAGTCCAGTTCTCTGAGCAAGGAGTAGGTCTTGTCTATTACATATTGGGTTTATGGAACGGTATCTTAGCTAATTTGAAACCCTTGTTTTATGTATCACCCCACCTCACCTTTCCCGTTAAGCAGCCATAGTGTGTTTTCTGCATGTGTGACTCTGTTCTGTTTTGTAATTCAGTTCAAGTGTAACGGTTTTTACATTCCCTGTATAAGTGATACCTTATGAGAAGTGTCCTTTTCTGTGTGACTTATTTCACTTAGAATCGTCGTACCTAAATCCACTCATCATGCTGCTACTAGCCTTATGACATTGATTTCATGGCTGAGTGATATTCCATTGTACATAAGGACCACAACTTCTTTATCCATTTTTCTCTTTCCTGGGATATTTAAGGTGGAAGGAAGTGGAGGTCCTTGTCAACAGAGCAGCCCTAAACTTTGGGGTGCTTGTGTCTTGCTGATTTTTCATTTTCCCAATTTATACCCCCATGAGTGGAAGTGCCCTATGCTGTCTAAACTGTGTTTTTTAGATGTTTCAGGACTCACCGTACACTTCTCCAGAGTGGCTGTTGGCAATTTACATCCCGCCCATCAGTGTAGCAAGGCTCCCATTTCTCCATGGCCTGTCCTGCATTTCTGGTTTTGACACGTTTTTCAGCATGGCCCTTTTGACCGATGGGTAGCGAGTCTTCTTTGTAGCCCTGATTTGCCTTTCCAGGTTGCTTGGTTGGCCAAAAAGGGCGTATGCGTTTTTTCCTGAATATATTCAGGAAAAAACGCATACGCCCTTTTTGGCCAAGGGCATCATTGTCAACGTTTTGCCGCTTTTCATGTGCTTTAAAGGCGATTCGAATCTACCTCCTGAAATCTGTTTCCTGCAATTCTGCCTTGATTTCAAATCCTCTGCTTTGCCTTCCCTCAATATATTTGTGGACGAGAGTTATCATTTATAACTCTGTAGGTTTGTGAATTGCAGTGCCCTGAAGCTCCATTTTACAACTCGCTTTTTTGGGAGCTGGCCGCAAAAGCGCAGGATGGATTCACGCCCTGTTCTTGTTCCGGGGGGCAGGCTGAGCCTGTGGTTAATTCTTCTTCCTGATGGGAAAATAGAGTAACCTGTGCCTGTGTCCACACCAAGAGCTAGTCTCTCATTGGTTCCCCGTCTTCCCGTTCATCCTCAGGACAAATTGCAACCTGTACGGAACAGGAGGTTAAAGGTGCTGATGCTCCAAGTAGGGAGATTGCTAGTAAAGTGCCTGGAATGGGGAACCCGGGCACAAGGAGATGAGAAATGAGGTGCGTTTCAGAAACCTTTCCCCATCACACGGTGTACCATCTTCTGGGTTTCTCATGCATGTTTTCGATGTAGGAAGATGCCCTTGAACCTGGAGATTTGGGACCCATTGGACGGGTACCACGCAGTATTAATTTAAAGGGTCTGCGTTTGCTCACCCAACCTCACCAAACCTCTCAGCCCCAAGAGTATCCACCCTTATGTCTCATCCAGCTGTGGGTCTAGATATGGTCAATCCAGGTTGCATCACAGCCCCTGAACGCATTGTGTAAGAATTTCTCTCTCTTTCACTGTCTTTGTTTCATGGGTTTGTAAAAGTAATTTATTTTTATAATGGGGTTTAGCTGCTTTTCACTGCTGTGTTTATGCCGCTTTACACCCACTTGACACACTAATAGAGAGTTATCAATACATAGGTTTTAAGATTATTACTAGTCAGATATATTCTTGTGCGGTGAATAGGGCGTGTTGAGTCCAGTTCTCTGAGCAAGGAGTAGGTCTTGTCTACTACATATTGGGTTTATGGAACGGTATCTGAGGTAATTTGATACCCTTGTTTTATGTATCACCCCACCTCACCTTTCCCGTTAAGCAGCCATAGTGTGTTTTCTGCATGTGTGACTCTGTTCTGTTTTGTAATTCAGTTCAAGTGTAACGGTTTTTACATTCCCTCTATCAGTGATACCTTATGAGAAGTGTCCTTTTCTGTGTGACTTATTTCACTTAGAATCGTCGTACCTAAATCCACTCATCATGCTGCTACTAACCTTATGACATTGATTTCATGGCTGAGTGATATTCCATTGTACATAAGGACCACAACTTCTTTATCCATTTTTCTCTTTCCTGGGATATTTAAGGTGGAAGGAAGTGGAGGTCCTTGTCAACAGAGCAGCCCTAAACTTTGGGGTGCTTGTGTCTTGCTGATTTTTCATTTTCCCAATTTATACCCCCATGAGTGGAAGTGCCCTATGCTGTCTAAACTGTGTTTTTTAGATGTTTCAGGACTCACCGTACACTTCTCCAGAGTGGCTGTTGGCAATTTACATCCCGCCCATCAGTGTAGCAAGGCTCCCATTTCTCCATGGCCTGTCCTGCATTTCTGGTTTTGACACGTTTTTCAGCATGGCCCTTTTGACCGATGGGTAGCGAGTCTTCTTTGTAGCCCTGATTTGCCTTTCCAGGTTGCTTGGTTGGCCAAAAAGGGCGTATGCGTTTTTTCCTGAATATATTCAGGAAAAAACGCATACGCCCTTTTTGGCCAAGGGCATCATTGTCAACGTTTTGCCGCTTTTCATGTGCTTTAAAGGCGATTCGACTCTACCTCCTGAAATCTGTTTCCTGCAATTCTGCCTTGATTTCAAATCCTCTTCTTTGCCTTCCCTCAATATATTTGTGGACGAGAGTTATCATTTATAACTCTGCAGGTTTGTGAATTGCAGTGCCCTGAACCTCCATTTTACAACTCGCTGTTTTGGGAGCTGGCCGTAAAAGCGCATGATGGATTCCCGCCCTGTTCTTGTTCCGGGGGGCAGGCTGAGCCTGTGGTTAATTCTTATTCCTGATGGGAAAATAGAGTGACCTGTGCATGTGTCCACACCAAGAGCTAGTCTCTCATTGGTTCCCCGTCTTCCCGTTCATCCTCAGGACAAATTGCAACCTGTACGGAACAGGAGGTTAAAGGTGCTGATGCTCCAAGTAGGGAGATTGCTAGTAAAGCAGCTGGAATGGCGAACCCGGGCACAAGGAGATGAGAAATGAGGTTCGTTTTAGAAACCTTTCCCCATCACACGGTGTACCATCTTCTGGGTTTCTCATGCATGTTTTCGATGTAGGAAGATGCCCTTGAACCTGGAGATTTGGATCCCATGGGACGGGTACTACGCAGTATTACTTTAAAGGGTCTGCGTTTGCTCACCCAACCTCACCAAACCTCTCAGCCCCAAGAGTGTCCACCCTTATGTCTCATCCAGCTGTGGGTCTAGATATGGTCCATCTAGGTTGCATCACAGCCCTTGAATGCATTGTGTAAGAATTTCTCTCTCTTTCACTGTGTTTGTTTCATGGGTTTTTCAAAATAATTTATTTTTATAATGGGGTTTAGCTGCTTTTCACTGCTGTGTTTATGCCGCTTTACACCCACTTGACACACTAACAGAGAGATATCAATACATAGGTTTTAAGATTATTCCTAGTCAGATATATTCTCGTGCGGTGAATAGGGCGTGTTGAGTCCAGTTCTCTGAGCAAGGAGTAGGTCTTGTCTATTACATATTGGGTTTAGGGAACGGTATCTGAGCTAATTTGAAACCCTTGTTTTATGTATCACCCCACCTCACCTTTCCCGTTAAGCAGCCATAGTGTGTTTTCTGCATGTGTGACTCTGTTCTGTTTTGTAATTCAGTTCAAGTGTAACGGTTTTTACATTCCCTCTATAAGTGATACCTTATGAGAAGTGTCCTTTTCTGTGTGACTTATTTCACTTAGAATCGTCGTACCTAAATCCACTCATCATGCTGCTACTAGCCTTATGACATTGATTTCATGGCTGAGTGATATTCCATTGTACATAAGGACCACAACTTCTTTATCCATTTTTCTCTTTCCTGGGATATTTAAGGTGGAAGGAAGTGGAGGTCCTTGTCAACAGAGCAGCCCTAAACTTTGGGGTGCTTGTGTCTTGCTGATTTTTCATTTTCCCAATTTATACCCCCATGAGTGGAAGTGCCCTATGCTGTCTAAACTGTGTTTTTTAGATGTTTCAGGACTCACCGTACACTTCTCCAGAGTGGCTGTTGGCAATTTACATCCCGCCCATCAGTGTAGCAAGGCTCCCATTTCTCCATGGCCTGTCCTGCATTTCTGGTTTTGACACGTTTTTCAGCATGGCCCTTTTGACCGATGGGTAGCGAGTCTTCTTTGTAGCCCTGATTTGCCTTTCCAGGTTGCTTGGTTGGCCAAAAAGGGCGTATGCGTTTTTTCCTGAATATATTCAGGAAAAAACGCATACGCCCTTTTTGGCCAAGGGCATCATTGTCAACGTTTTGCCGCTTTTCATGTGCTTTAAAGGCGATTCGAATCTACCTCCTGAAATCTGTTTCCTGCAATTCTGCCTTGATTTCAAATCCTCTGCTTTGCCTTCCCTCAATATATTTGTGGACGAGAGTTATCATTTATAACTCTGTAGGTTTGTGAATTGCAGTGCCCTGAAGCTCCATTTTACAACTCGCTTTTTTGGGAGCTGGCCGCAAAAGCGCAGGATGGATTCACGCCCTGTTCTTGTTCCGGGGGGCAGGCTGAGCCTGTGGTTAATTCTTCTTCCTGATGGGAAAATAGAGTAACCTGTGCCTGTGTCCACACCAAGAGCTAGTCTCTCATTGGTTCCCCGTCTTCCCGTTCATCCTCAGGACAAATTGCAACCTGTACGGAACAGGAGGTTAAAGGTGCTGATGCTCCAAGTAGGGAGATTGCTAGTAAAGTGCCTGGAATGGGGAACCCGGGCACAAGGAGATGAGAAATGAGGTGCGTTTCAGAAACCTTTCCCCATCACACGGTGTACCATCTTCTGGGTTTCTCATGCATGTTTTCGATGTAGGAAGATGCCCTTGAACCTGGAGATTTGGGACCCATTGGACGGGTACCACGCAGTATTAATTTAAAGGGTCTGCGTTTGCTCACCCAACCTCACCAAACCTCTCAGCCCCAAGAGTGTCCACCCTTATGTCTCATCCAGCTGTGGGTCTAGATATGGTCAATCCAGGTTGCATCACAGCCCCTGAACGCATTGTGTAAGAATTTCGCTCTCTTTCACTGTCTTTGTTTCATGGGTTTGTAAAAGTAATTTATTTTTATAATGGGGTTTAGCTGCTTTTCACTGCTGTGTTTATGCCACTTTACACCCACTTGACACACTAATAGAGAGATATCAATACATAGGTTTTAAGATTATTACTAGTCATATATATTCTTGTGCGGTGAATAGGGAGTGTTGAGTCCAGTTCTCTGAGCAAGGAGTAGGTCTTGTCTATTACATATTGGGTTTATGGAACGGTATCTTAGCTAATTTGAAACCCTTGTTTTATGTATCACCCCACCTCACCTTTCCCGTTAAGCAGCCATAGTGTGTTTTCTGCATGTGTGACTCTGTTCTGTTTTGTAATTCAGTTCAAGTGTAACGGTTTTTACATTCCCTGTATAAGTGATACCTTATGAGAAGTGTCCTTTTCTGTGTGACTTATTTCACTTAGAATCGTCGTACCTAAATCCACTCATCATGCTGCTACTAGCCTTATGACATTGATTTCATGGCTGAGTGATATTCCATTGTACATAAGGACCACAACTTCTTTATCCATTTTTCTCTTTCCTGGGATATTTAAGGTGGAAGGAAGTGGAGGTCCTTGTCAACAGAGCAGCCCTAAACTTTGGGGTGCTTGTGTCTTGCTGATTTTTCATTTTCCCAATTTATACCCCCATGAGTGGAAGTGCCCTATGCTGTCTAAACTGTGTTTTTTAGATGTTTCAGGACTCACCGTACACTTCTCCAGAGTGGCTGTTGGCAATTTACATCCCGCCCATCAGTGTAGCAAGGCTCCCATTTCTCCATGGCCTGTCCTGCATTTCTGGTTTTGACACGTTTTTCAGCATGGCCCTTTTGACCGATGGGTAGCGAGTCTTCTTTGTAGCCCTGATTTGCCTTTCCAGGTTGCTTGGTTGGCCAAAAAGGGCGTATGCGTTTTTTCCTGAATATATTCAGGAAAAAACGCATACGCCCTTTTTGGCCAAGGGCATCATTGTCAACGTTTTGCCGCTTTTCATGTGCTTTAAAGGCGATTCGAATCTACCTCCTGAAATCTGTTTCCTGCAATTCTGCCTTGATTTCAAATCCTCTGCTTTGCCTTCCCTCAATATATTTGTGGACGAGAGTTATCATTTATAACTCTGTAGGTTTGTGAATTGCAGTGCCCTGAAGCTCCATTTTACAACTCGCTTTTTTGGGAGCTGGCCGCAAAAGCGCAGGATGGATTCACGCCCTGTTCTTGTTCCGGGGGGCAGGCTGAGCCTGTGGTTAATTCTTCTTCCTGATGGGAAAATAGAGTAACCTGTGCCTGTGTCCACACCAAGAGCTAGTCTCTCATTGGTTCCCCGTCTTCCCGTTCATCCTCAGGACAAATTGCAACCTGTACGGAACAGGAGGTTAAAGGTGCTGATGCTCCAAGTAGGGAGATTGCTAGTAAAGTGCCTGGAATGGGGAACCCGGGCACAAGGAGATGAGAAATGAGGTGCGTTTCAGAAACCTTTCCCCATCACACGGTGTACCATCTTCTGGGTTTCTCATGCATGTTTTCGATGCAGGAAGATGCCCTTGAACCTGGAGATTTGGGACCCATTGGACGGGTACCACGCAGTATTAATTTAAAGGGTCTGCGTTTGCTCACCCAACCTCACCAAACCTCTCAGCCCCAAGAGTGTCCACCCTTATGTCTCATCCAGCTGTGGGTCTAGATATGGTCAATCCAGGTTGCATCACAGCCCCTGAACGCATTGTGTAAGAATTTCTCTCTCTTTCACTGTCTTTGTTTCATGGGTTTGTAAAAGTAATTTATTTTTATAATGGGGTTTAGCTGCTTTTCACTGCTGTGTTTATGCCGCTTTACACCCACTTGACACACTAATAGAGAGTTATCAATACATAGGTTTTAAGATTATTACTAGTCAGATATATTCTTGTGCGTTGAATAGGGCGTGTTGAGTCCAGTTCTCTGAGCAAGGAGTAGGTCTTGTCTATTACATATTGGGTTTATGGAACGGTATCTGAGCTAATTTGAAACCCTTGTTTTATGTATCACCCCACCTCACCTTTCCCGTTAAGCAGCCATAGTGTGTTTACTGCATGTGTGACTCTGTTCTGTTTTGTAATTCAGTTCAAGTGTAACGGTTTTTACATTCCCTGTATAAGTGATACCTTATGAGAAGTGTCCTTTTCTGTGTGACTTATTTCACTTAGAATCGTCGTACCTAAATCCACTCATCATGCTGCTACTAGCCTTATGACATTGATTTCATGGCTGAGTGATATTCCATTGTACATAAGGACCACAACTTCTTTATCCATTTTTCTCTTTCCTGGGATATTTAAGGTGGAATGAAGTGGAGGTCCTTGTCAACAGAGCAGCCCTAAACTTTGGGGTGCTTGTGTCTTGCTGATTTTTCATTTTCCCAATTTATACCCCCATGAGTGGAAGTGCCCTATGCTCTCTAAGCTGTGTTTTTTAGATGTTTCAGGACTCACCGTACACTCCTCCAGAGTGGCTGTTGGCAATTTACATCCCGCCCATCAGTGTAGCAAGGCTCCCATTTCTCCATGGCCTGTTATGCATTTCTGGTTTTGACATGTTTTTCAGCATGGCCCTTTTGACCGATGGGAAGCGAGACTTCTTTGTAGCGCTGATTTGCTTTTCCAGGTTGCTTGGTTGGCCAAAAAGGGCGTATGCGTTTTTTCCTGAATATATTCAGGAAAAAACGCATACGCCCTTTTTGGCCAAGGGCATCATTGTCAACGTTTTGCCGCTTTTCATGTGCTTTAAAGGCGATTCGACTCTACCTCCTGAAATCTGTTTCCTGCAATTCTGCCTTGATTTCAAATCCTCTTCTTTGCCTTCCCTCAATATATTTGTGGACGAGAGTTATCATTTATAACTCTGCAGGTTTGTGAATTGCAGTGCCCTGAACCTCCATTTTACAACTCGCTGTTTTGGGAGCTGGCCGTAAAAGCGCATGATGGATTCCCGCCCTGTTCTTGTTCCGGGGGGCAGGCTGAGCCTGTGGTTAATTCTTATTCCTGATGGGAAAATAGAGTGACCTGTGCATGTGTCCACACCAAGAGCTAGTCTCTCATTGGTTCCCCGTCTTCCCGTTCATCCTCAGGACAAATTGCAACCTGTACGGAACAGGAGGTTAAAGGTGCTGATGCTCCAAGTAGGGAGATTGCTAGTAAAGCAGCTGGAATGGCGAACCCGGGCACAAGGAGATGAGAAATGAGGTTCGTTTTAGAAACCTTTCCCCATCACACGGTGTACCATCTTCTGGGTTTCTCATGCATGTTTTCGATGTAGGAAGATGCCCTTGAACCTGGAGATTTGGATCCCATGGGACGGGTACTACGCAGTATTACTTTAAAGGGTCTGCGTTTGCTCACCCAACCTCACCAAACCTCTCAGCCCCAAGAGTGTCCACCCTTATGTCTCATCCAGCTGTGGGTCTAGATATGGTCCATCTAGGTTGCATCACAGCCCTTGAATGCATTGTGTAAGAATTTCTCTCTCTTTCACTGTGTTTGTTTCATGGGTTTTTCAAAATAATTTATTTTTATAATGGGGTTTAGCTGCTTTTCACTGCTGTGTTTATGCCGCTTTACACCCACTTGACACACTAACAGAGAGATATCAATACATAGGTTTTAAGATTATTCCTAGTCAGATATATTCTCGTGCGGTGAATAGGGCGTGTTGAGTCCAGTTCTCTGAGCAAGGAGTAGGTCTTGTCTATTACATATTGGGTTTAGGGAACGGTATCTGAGCTAATTTGAAACCCTTGTTTTATGTATCACCCCACCTCACCTTTCCCGTTAAGCAGCCATAGTGTGTTTTCTGCATGTGTGACTCTGTTCTGTTTTGTAATTCAGTTCAAGTGTAACGGTTTTTACATTCCCTCTATAAGTGATACCTTATGAGAAGTGTCCTTTTCTGTGTGACTTATTTCACTTAGAATCGTCGTACCTAAATCCACTCATCATGCTGCTACTAGCCTTATGACATTGATTTCATGGCTGAGTGATATTCCATTGTACATAAGGACCACAACTTCTTTATCCATTTTTCTCTTTCCTGGGATATTTAAGGTGGAAGGAAGTGGAGGTCCTTGTCAACAGAGCAGCCCTAAACTTTGGGGTGCTTGTGTCTTGCTGATTTTTCATTTTCCCAATTTATACCCCCATGAGTGGAAGTGCCCTATGCTGTCTAAACTGTGTTTTTTAGATGTTTCAGGACTCACCGTACACTTCTCCAGAGTGGCTGTTGGCAATTTACATCCCGCCCATCAGTGTAGCAAGGCTCCCATTTCTCCATGGCCTGTCCTGCATTTCTGGTTTTGACACGTTTTTCAGCATGGCCCTTTTGACCGATGGGTAGCGAGTCTTCTTTGTAGCCCTGATTTGCCTTTCCAGGTTGCTTGGTTGGCCAAAAAGGGCGTATGCGTTTTTTCCTGAATATATTCAGGAAAAAACGCATACGCCCTTTTTGGCCAAGGGCATCATTGTCAACGTTTTGCCGCTTTTCATGTGCTTTAAAGGCGATTCGACTCTACCTCCTGAAATCTGTTTCCTGCAATTCTGCCTTGATTTCAAATCCTCTTCTTTGCCTTCCCTCAATATATTTGTGGACGAGAGTTATCATTTATAACTCTGCAGGTTTGTGAATTGCAGTGCCCTGAACCTCCATTTTACAACTCGCTGTTTTGGGAGCTGGCCGTAAAAGCGCATGATGGATTCCCGCCCTGTTCTTGTTCCGGGGGGCAGGCTGAGCCTGTGGTTAATTCTTATTCCTGATGGGAAAATAGAGTGACCTGTGCATGTGTCCACACCAAGAGCTAGTCTCTCATTGGTTCCCCGTCTTCCCGTTCATCCTCAGGACAAATTGCAACCTGTACGGAACAGGAGGTTAAAGGTGCTGATGCTCCAAGTAGGGAGATTGCTAGTAAAGCAGCTGGAATGGCGAACCCGGGCACAAGGAGATGAGAAATGAGGTTCGTTTTAGAAACCTTTCCCCATCACACGGTGTACCATCTTCTGGGTTTCTCATGCATGTTTTCGATGTAGGAAGATGCCCTTGAACCTGGAGATTTGGATCCCATGGGACGGGTACTACGCAGTATTACTTTAAAGGGTCTGCGTTTGCTCACCCAACCTCACCAAACCTCTCAGCCCCAAGAGTGTCCACCCTTATGTCTCATCCAGCTGTGGGTCTAGATATGGTCCATCTAGGTTGCATCACAGCCCTTGAATGCATTGTGTAAGAATTTCTCTCTCTTTCACTGTGTTTGTTTCATGGGTTTTTCAAAATAATTTATTTTTATAATGGGGTTTAGCTGCTTTTCACTGCTGTGTTTATGCCGCTTTACACCCACTTGACACACTAACAGAGAGATATCAATACATAGGTTTTAAGATTATTCCTAGTCAGATATATTCTCGTGCGGTGAATAGGGCGTGTTGAGTCCAGTTCTCTGAGCAAGGAGTAGGTCTTGTCTATTACATATTGGGTTTAGGGAACGGTATCTGAGCTAATTTGAAACCCTTGTTTTATGTATCACCCCACCTCACCTTTCCCGTTAAGCAGCCATAGTGTGTTTTCTGCATGTGTGACTCTGTTCTGTTTTGTAATTCAGTTCAAGTGTAACGGTTTTTACATTCCCTCTATAAGTGATACCTTATGAGAAGTGTCCTTTTCTGTGTGACTTATTTCACTTAGAATCGTCGTACCTAAATCCACTCATCATGCTGCTACTAGCCTTATGACATTGATTTCATGGCTGAGTGATATTCCATTGTACATAAGGACCACAACTTCTTTATCCATTTTTCTCTTTCCTGGGATATTTAAGGTGGAAGGAAGTGGAGGTCCTTGTCAACAGAGCAGCCCTAAACTTTGGGGTGCTTGTGTCTTGCTGATTTTTCATTTTCCCAATTTATACCCCCATGAGTGGAAGTGCCCTATGCTGTCTAAACTGTGTTTTTTAGATGTTTCAGGACTCACCGTACACTTCTCCAGAGTGGCTGTTGGCAATTTACATCCCGCCCATCAGTGTAGCAAGGCTCCCATTTCTCCATGGCCTGTCCTGCATTTCTGGTTTTGACACGTTTTTCAGCATGGCCCTTTTGACCGATGGGTAGCGAGTCTTCTTTGTAGCCCTGATTTGCCTTTCCAGGTTGCTTGGTTGGCCAAAAAGGGCGTATGCGTTTTTTCCTGAATATATTCAGGAAAAAACGCATACGCCCTTTTTGGCCAAGGGCATCATTGTCAACGTTTTGCCGCTTTTCATGTGCTTTAAAGGCGATTCGAATCTACCTCCTGAAATCTGTTTCCTGCAATTCTGCCTTGATTTCAAATCCTCTGCTTTGCCTTCCCTCAATATATTTGTGGACGAGAGTTATCATTTATAACTCTGTAGGTTTGTGAATTGCAGTGCCCTGAAGCTCCATTTTACAACTCGCTTTTTTGGGAGCTGGCCGCAAAAGCGCAGGATGGATTCACGCCCTGTTCTTGTTCCGGGGGGCAGGCTGAGCCTGTGGTTAATTCTTCTTCCTGATGGGAAAATAGAGTAACCTGTGCCTGTGTCCACACCAAGAGCTAGTCTCTCATTGGTTCCCCGTCTTCCCGTTCATCCTCAGGACAAATTGCAACCTGTACGGAACAGGAGGTTAAAGGTGCTGATGCTCCAAGTAGGGAGATTGCTAGTAAAGTGCCTGGAATGGGGAACCCGGGCACAAGGAGATGAGAAATGAGGTGCGTTTCAGAAACCTTTCCCCATCACACGGTGTACCATCTTCTGGGTTTCTCATGCATGTTTTCGATGTAGGAAGATGCCCTTGAACCTGGAGATTTGGGACCCATTGGACGGGTACCACGCAGTATTAATTTAAAGGGTCTGCGTTTGCTCACCCAACCTCACCAAACCTCTCAGCCCCAAGAGTGTCCACCCTTATGTCTCATCCAGCTGTGGGTCTAGATATGGTCAATCCAGGTTGCATCACAGCCCCTGAACGCATTGTGTAAGAATTTCTCTCTCTTTCACTGTCTTTGTTTCATGGGTTTGTAAAAGTAATTTATTTTTATAATGGGGTTTAGCTGCTTTTCACTGCTGTGTTTATGCCGCTTTACACCCACTTGACACACTAATAGAGAGTTATCAATACATAGGTTTTAAGATTATTACTAGTCAGATATATTCTTGTGCGTTGAATAGGGCGTGTTGAGTCCAGTTCTCTGAGCAAGGAGTAGGTCTTGTCTATTACATATTGGGTTTATGGAACGGTATCTGAGCTAATTTGAAACCCTTGTTTTATGTATCACCCCACCTCACCTTTCCCGTTAAGCAGCCATAGTGTGTTTACTGCATGTGTGACTCTGTTCTGTTTTGTAATTCAGTTCAAGTGTAACGGTTTTTACATTCCCTCTATAAGTGATACCTTATGAGAAGTGTCCTTTTCTGTGTGACTTATTTCACTTAGAATCGTCGTACCTAAATCCACTCATCATGCTGCTACTAGCCTTATGACATTGATTTCATGGCTGAGTGATATTCCATTGTACATAAGGACCACAACTTCTTTATCCATTTTTCTCTTTCCTGGGATATTTAAGGTGGAATGAAGTGGAGGTCCTTGTCAACAGAGCAGCCCTAAACTTTGGGGTGCTTGTGTCTTGCTGATTTTTCATTTTCCCAATTTATACCCCCATGAGTGGAAGTGCCCTATGCTCTCTAAGCTGTGTTTTTTAGATGTTTCAGGACTCACCGTACACTCCTCCAGAGTGGCTGTTGGCAATTTACATCCCGCCCATCAGTGTAGCAAGGCTCCCATTTCTCCATGGCCTGTCCTGCATTTCTGGTTTTGACACGTTTTTCAGCATGGCCCTTTTGACCGATGGGTAGCGAGTCTTCTTTGTAGCGCTGATTTGCCTTTCTAGATTGCTTGGTTGGCCAAAAAGTGCGTATGCGTTTTTTCCTGAATATATTCAGGAAAAAACGCATATGCCCTTTTTGGCCAAGGGCATCATTGTCAACGTTTTGCCGCTTTTCATGTGCTTTAAAGGCGATTCGAATCTACCTCCTGAAATCTGTTTCCTGCAATTCTGCCTTGATTTCAAATCCTCTTCTTTGCCTTCCCTCAATATATTTGTGGACGAGAGTTATCATTTATAACTCTGTAGGTTTGTGAATTGCAGTGCCCTGAACCTCCATTTTACAACTCGCTTTTTTGGGATCTGGCCGCAAAAGCGCATGATGGATTCACGCCCTGTTCTTGTTCCGGGGGGCAGGCTGAGCCTGTGGTTAATTCTTATTCCTGATGGGAAAATAGAGTGACCTGTGCCTGTGTCCACACCAAGAGCTAGTCTCTCATTGGTTCCCCATCTTCCCGTTCATCCTCAGGACAAATTGCAACCTGTACGGAACAGGAGGTTAAAGGTGCTGATGCTCCAAGTAGGGAGATTGCTAGTAAAGTGGCTGGAATGGGGAACCCGGGCACAAGGGGATGAGAAATGAGGTTCGTTTTAGAAACCTTTCCCCATCACATGGTGTACCATCTTCTGGGTTTCTCATGCATGTTTTCGATGCAGGAAGATGCCTTTGAACCTGGAGATTTGGGACCCATTGGACGGGTACCACGCAGTATTAATTTAAAGGGTCTGCGTTTGCTCACCCAACCTCACCAAACCTCTCAGCCCCAAGAGTGTCCACCCTTATGTCTCATCCAGCTGTGGGTCTAGATATGGTCAATCCAGGTTGCATCACAGCCCCTGAACGCATTGTGTAAGAATTTCGCTCTCTTTCACTGTCTTTGTTTCATGGGTTTTTCAAAGTAATTTATTTTTATAATGGGGTTTAGCTGCTTTTCACTGCTGTGTTTATGCCACTTTACACCCACTTGACACACTAATAGAGAGATATCAATACATAGGTTTTAAGATTATTACTAGTCATATATATTCTTGTGCGGTGAATAGGGAGTGTTGAGTCCAGTTCTCTGAGCAAGGAGTAGGTCTTGTCTATTACATATTGGGTTTATGGAACGGTATCTTAGCTAATTTGAAACCCTTGTTTTATGTATCACCCCACCTCACCTTTCCCGTTAAGCAGCCATAGTTTGTTTTCTGCATGTGTGACTCTGTTCTGTTTTGTAATTCAGTTCAAGTGTAACGGTTTTTACATTCCCTGTATAAGTGATACCTTATGAGAAGTGTCCTTTTCTGTGTGACTTATTTCACTTAGAATCGTTGTACCTAAATCCACTCATCATGCTGCTACTAGCCTTATGACATTGATTTCCTGGCTGAGTGATATTCCATTGTACATAAAGACCAAAACTTCTTTATCCATTTTTCTCTTTCCTGGGATATTTAAGGTGGAATGAAGTGGAGGTCCTGGTCAACAGAGCAGCCCTAAACTTTGGGGTGCTTGTGTCTTGCTGATTTTTCATTTTCCCAATTTATACCCCCATGAGTGGAAGTGCCCTATGCTCTCTAAGCTGTGTTTTTTAGATGTTTCAGGACTCACTGTACACTTCTCCAGAGTGGCTGTTGGCAATTTACATCCCGCCCATCAGTGTAGCAAGGCTCTCATTTCTCCATGGCCTGTCCTGCATTTCTGGTTTTGACACGTTTTTCAGCATGGCCCTTTTGACCGATGGGTAGCGAGTCTTCTTTGTAGCCCTGATTTGCCTTTCCAGGTTGCTTGGTTGGCCAAAAAGGGCGTATGCGTTTTTTCCTGAATATATTCAGGAAAAAACGCATACGCCCTTTTTGGCCAAGGGCATCATTGTCAACGTTTTGCCGCTTTTCATGTGCTTTAAAGGCGATTCGAATCTACCTCCTGAAATCTGTTTCCTGCAATTCTGCCTTGATTTCAAATCCTCTGCTTTGCCTTCCCTCAATATATTTGTGGACGAGAGTTATCATTTATAACTCTGTAGGTTTGTGAATTGCAGTGCCCTGAAGCTCCATTTTACAACTCGCTTTTTTGGGAGCTGGCCGCAAAAGCGCAGGATGGATTCACGCCCTGTTCTTGTTCCGGGGGGCAGGCTGAGCCTGTGGTTAATTCTTCTTCCTGATGGGAAAATAGAGTAACCTGTGCCTGTGTCCACACCAAGAGCTAGTCTCTCATTGGTTCCCCGTCTTCCCGTTCATCCTCAGGACAAATTGCAACCTGTACGGAACAGGAGGTTAAAGGTGCTGATGCTCCAAGTAGGGAGATTGCTAGTAAAGTGCCTGGAATGGGGAACCCGGGCACAAGGAGATGAGAAATGAGGTGCGTTTCAGAAACCTTTCCCCATCACACGGTGTACCATCTTCTGGGTTTCTCATGCATGTTTTCGATGTAGGAAGATGCCCTTGAACCTGGAGATTTGGGACCCATTGGACGGGTACCACGCAGTATTAATTTAAAGGGTCTGCGTTTGCTCACCCAACCTCACCAAACCTCTCAGCCCCAAGAGTGTCCACCCTTATGTCTCATCCAGCTGTGGGTCTAGATATGGTCAATCCAGGTTGCATCACAGCCCCTGAACGCATTGTGTAAGAATTTCGCTCTCTTTCACTGTCTTTGTTTCATGGGTTTTTCAAAGTAATTTATTTTTATAATGGGGTTTAGCTGCTTTTCACTGCTGTGTTTATGCCACTTTACACCCACTTGACACACTAATAGAGAGATATCAATACATAGGTTTTAAGATTATTACTAGTCATATATATTCTTGTGCGGTGAATAGGGAGTGTTGAGTCCAGTTCTCTGAGCAAGGAGTAGGTCTTGTCTATTACATATTGGGTTTATGGAACGGTATCTTAGCTAATTTGAAACCCTTGTTTTATGTATCACCCCACCTCACCTTTCCCGTTAAGCAGCCATAGTTTGTTTTCTGCATGTGTGACTCTGTTCTGTTTTGTAATTCAGTTCAAGTGTAACGGTTTTTACATTCCCTGTATAAGTGATACCTTATGAGAAGTGTCCTTTTCTGTGTGACTTATTTCACTTAGAATCGTTGTACCTAAATCCACTCATCATGCTGCTACTAGCCTTATGACATTGATTTCCTGGCTGAGTGATATTCCATTGTACATAAAGACCAAAACTTCTTTATCCATTTTTCTCTTTCCTGGGATATTTAAGGTGGAATGAAGTGGAGGTCCTGGTCAACAGAGCAGCCCTAAACTTTGGGGTGCTTGTGTCTTGCTGATTTTTCATTTTCCCAATTTATACCCCCATGAGTGGAAGTGCCCTATGCTCTCTAAGCTGTGTTTTTTAGATGTTTCAGGACTCACTGTACACTTCTCCAGAGTGGCTGTTGGCAATTTACATCCCGCCCATCAGTGTAGCAAGGCTCTCATTTCTCCATGGCCTGTCCTGCATTTCTGGTTTTGACACGTTTTTCAGCATGGCCCTTTTGACCGATGGGTAGCGAGTCTTCTTTGTAGCCCTGATTTGCCTTTCCAGGTTGCTTGGTTGGCCAAAAAGGGCGTATGCGTTTTTTCCTGAATATATTCAGGAAAAAACGCATACGCCCTTTTTGGCCAAGGGCATCATTGTCAACGTTTTGCCGCTTTTCATGTGCTTTAAAGGCGATTCGACTCTACCTCCTGAAATCTGTTTCCTGCAATTCTGCCTTGATTTCAAATCCTCTTCTTTGCCTTCCCTCAATATATTTGTGGACGAGAGTTATCATTTATAACTCTGCAGGTTTGTGAATTGCAGTGCCCTGAACTTCCATTTTACAACTCGCTTTTTTGTGAGCTGGCCGCAAAAGTGCATGATGGTTTCACGCCCTGTTCTTGTTCCGGGGGGCAGGCTGAGCCTGTGGTTAATTCTTCTTCCTGATGGGAAAATAGAGTGACCTGTGCCTGTGTCCACACCAAGAGCTAGTCTCTCATTGGTTCCCCGTCTTCCCGTTCATCCTCAGGACAAATTGCAACCTGTACGGAACAGGAGGTTAAAGGTGCTGATGCTCCAAGTAGGGAGATTGCTAGTAAAGCGGCTGGAATGGTGAACGCAGGCACAAGGAGATGAGAAATGAGGTGCGTTTTAGAAACCTTTCCCCATAACATGGTGTACCATCTTTTTGTTTTCTCCTGCATGTTTTCGATGTAGGAAGATGCCCTTGAACCTGGAGATTTGCGACCCATGTGATGGGTACCACGCAGTATTACTTTAAAGGGTCTTCGTTTGCTCACCCAACCTCACCAAACCTCTCAGCCCCAAGAGTGTCCACCCTTATGTCTCATCCAGCTGTGGGTCTAGATATGGTCAATCCAGGTTGCATCACAGCCCCTGAACGCATTGTGTAAGAATTTCTCTCTCTTTCACTGTCTTTGTTTCATGGGTTTTTCGAAGTAATTTATTTTTATAATGGGGTTTAGCTGCTTTTCACTGCTGTGTTTATGCCGCTTTACACCCACTTGACACACTAACAGAGAGATATCAATACATAGGTTTTAAGCTTATTACTAGTCAGATAGATTCTTGTGCGGTTAATAGGGCGTGTTGAGTCCAGTTCTCTGAGCAAGGAGTAGGTCTTGTCTATTACATATTGGGTTTATGGAACGGTATCTGAGCTAATTTGAAACCCTTGTTTTATGTATCACCCCACCTCACCTTTCCCGTTAAGCAGACATAGTGTGTTTTCTGCATGTGTGACTCTGTTCTGTTTTGTAATTCAGTTCAAGTGTAACGGTTTTTACATTCCCTCTATAAGTGATACCTTATGAGAAGTGTCCTTTTCTGTGTGACTTATTTCACTTAGAATCGTCGTACCTAAATCCACTCATCATGCTGCTACTAGCCTTATGACATTGATTTCATGGCTGAGTGATATTCCATTGTACATAAGGACCACAACTTCTTTATCCATTTTTCTCTTTCCTGGGATATTTAAGGTGGAAGGAAGTGGAGGTCCTTGTCAACAGAGCAGCCCTAAACTTTGGGGTGCTTGTGTCTTGCTGAGTTTTCATTTTCCCAATTTATACCCCCATGAGTGGAAGTGCCCTATGCTCTCTAAGCTGTGTTTTTTAGGTGTTTCAGGACACACCGTACACTTCTTCAGAGTGGCTGTTGGCAATTTACATCCCGCCCATCAGTGTAGCAAGGCTCCCATTTCTCCATGGCCTGTCCTGCATTTCTGGTTTTGACACGTTTTTCAGCATGGCCCTTTTGACCGATGGGTAGCGAGTCTTCTTTGTAGCCCTGATTTGCCTTTCCAGGTTGCTTGGTTGGCCAAAAAGGGCGTATGCGTTTTTTCCTGAATATATTCAGGAAAAAACGCATACGCCCTTTTTGGCCAAGGGCATCATTGTCAACGTTTTGCCGCTTTTCATGTGCTTTAAAGGCGATTCGAATCTACCTCCTGAAATCTGTTTCCTGCAATTCTGCCTTGATTTCAAATCCTCTGCTTTGCCTTCCCTCAATATATTTGTGGACGAGAGTTATCATTTATAACTCTGTAGGTTTGTGAATTGCAGTGCCCTGAAGCTCCATTTTACAACTCGCTTTTTTGGGAGCTGGCCGCAAAAGCGCAGGATGGATTCACGCCCTGTTCTTGTTCCGGGGGGCAGGCTGAGCCTGTGGTTAATTCTTCTTCCTGATGGGAAAATAGAGTAACCTGTGCCTGTGTCCACACCAAGAGCTAGTCTCTCATTGGTTCCCCGTCTTCCCGTTCATCCTCAGGACAAATTGCAACCTGTACGGAACAGGAGGTTAAAGGTGCTGATGCTCCAAGTAGGGAGATTGCTAGTAAAGTGCCTGGAATGGGGAACCCGGGCACAAGGAGATGAGAAATGAGGTGCGTTTCAGAAACCTTTCCCCATCACACGGTGTACCATCTTCTGGGTTTCTCATGCATGTTTTCGATGTAGGAAGATGCCCTTGAACCTGGAGATTTGGGACCCATTGGACGGGTACCACGCAGTATTAATTTAAAGGGTCTGCGTTTGCTCACCCAACCTCACCAAACCTCTCAGCCCCAAGAGTGTCCACCCTTATGTCTCATCCAGCTGTGGGTCTAGATATGGTCAATCCAGGTTGCATCACAGCCCCTGAACGCATTGTGTAAGAATTTCTCTCTCTTTCACTGTCTTTGTTTCATGGGTTTGTAAAAGTAATTTATTTTTATAATGGGGTTTAGCTGCTTTTCACTGCTGTGTTTATGCCGCTTTACACCCACTTGACACACTAATAGAGAGTTATCAATACATAGGTTTTAAGATTATTACTAGTCAGATATATTCTTGTGCGTTGAATAGGGCGTGTTGAGTCCAGTTCTCTGAGCAAGGAGTAGGTCTTGTCTATTACATATTGGGTTTATGGAACGGTATCTGAGCTAATTTGAAACCCTTGTTTTATGTATCACCCCACCTCACCTTTCCCGTTAAGCAGCCATAGTGTGTTTACTGCATGTGTGACTCTGTTCTGTTTTGTAATTCAGTTCAAGTGTAACGGTTTTTACATTCCCTCTATAAGTGATACCTTATGAGAAGTGTCCTTTTCTGTGTGACTTATTTCACTTAGAATCGTCGTACCTAAATCCACTCATCATGCTGCTACTAGCCTTATGACATTGATTTCATGGCTGAGTGATATTCCATTGTACATAAGGACCACAACTTCTTTATCCATTTTTCTCTTTCCTGGGATATTTAAGGTGGAATGAAGTGGAGGTCCTTGTCAACAGAGCAGCCCTAAACTTTGGGGTGCTTGTGTCTTGCTGATTTTTCATTTTCCCAATTTATACCCCCATGAGTGGAAGTGCCCTATGCTCTCTAAGCTGTGTTTTTTAGATGTTTCAGGACTCACCGTACACTCCTCCAGAGTGGCTGTTGGCAATTTACATCCCGCCCATCAGTGTAGCAAGGCTCCCATTTCTCCATGGCCTGTCCTGCATTTCTGGTTTTGACACGTTTTTCAGCATGGCCCTTTTGACCGATGGGTAGCGAGTCTTCTTTGTAGCGCTGATTTGCCTTTCTAGATTGCTTGGTTGGCCAAAAAGTGCGTATGCGTTTTTTCCTGAATATATTCAGGAAAAAACGCATATGCCCTTTTTGGCCAAGGGCATCATTGTCAACGTTTTGCCGCTTTTCATGTGCTTTAAAGGCGATTCGAATCTACCTCCTGAAATCTGTTTCCTGCAATTCTGCCTTGATTTCAAATCCTCTTCTTTGCCTTCCCTCAATATATTTGTGGACGAGAGTTATCATTTATAACTCTGTAGGTTTGTGAATTGCAGTGCCCTGAACCTCCATTTTACAACTCGCTTTTTTGGGATCTGGCCGCAAAAGCGCATGATGGATTCACGCCCTGTTCTTGTTCCGGGGGGCAGGCTGAGCCTGTGGTTAATTCTTATTCCTGATGGGAAAATAGAGTGACCTGTGCCTGTGTCCACACCAAGAGCTAGTCTCTCATTGGTTCCCCATCTTCCCGTTCATCCTCAGGACAAATTGCAACCTGTACGGAACAGGAGGTTAAAGGTGCTGATGCTCCAAGTAGGGAGATTGCTAGTAAAGTGGCTGGAATGGGGAACCCGGGCACAAGGGGATGAGAAATGAGGTTCGTTTTAGAAACCTTTCCCCATCACATGGTGTACCATCTTCTGGGTTTCTCATGCATGTTTTCGATGCAGGAAGATGCCCTTGAACCTGGAGATTTGGGACCCATTGGACGGGTACCACGCAGTATTAATTTAAAGGGTCTGCGTTTGCTCACCCAACCTCACCAAACCTCTCAGCCCCAAGAGTGTCCACCCTTATGTCTCATCCAGCTGTGGGTCTAGATATGGTCAATCCAGGTTGCATCACAGCCCCTGAACGCATTGTGTAAGAATTTCGCTCTCTTTCACTGTCTTTGTTTCATGGGTTTTTCAAAGTAATTTATTTTTATAATGGGGTTTAGCTGCTTTTCACTGCTGTGTTTATGCCACTTTACACCCACTTGACACACTAATAGAGAGATATCAATACATAGGTTTTAAGATTATTACTAGTCATATATATTCTTGTGCGGTGAATAGGGAGTGTTGAGTCCAGTTCTCTGAGCAAGGAGTAGGTCTTGTCTATTACATATTGGGTTTATGGAACGGTATCTTAGCTAATTTGAAACCCTTGTTTTATGTATCACCCCACCTCACCTTTCCCGTTAAGCAGCCATAGTTTGTTTTCTGCATGTGTGACTCTGTTCTGTTTTGTAATTCAGTTCAAGTGTAACGGTTTTTACATTCCCTGTATAAGTGATACCTTATGAGAAGTGTCCTTTTCTGTGTGACTTATTTCACTTAGAATCGTTGTACCTAAATCCACTCATCATGCTGCTACTAGCCTTATGACATTGATTTCCTGGCTGAGTGATATTCCATTGTACATAAAGACCAAAACTTCTTTATCCATTTTTCTCTTTCCTGGGATATTTAAGGTGGAATGAAGTGGAGGTCCTGGTCAACAGAGCAGCCCTAAACTTTGGGGTGCTTGTGTCTTGCTGATTTTTCATTTTCCCAATTTATACCCCCATGAGTGGAAGTGCCCTATGCTCTCTAAGCTGTGTTTTTTAGATGTTTCAGGACTCACTGTACACTTCTCCAGAGTGGCTGTTGGCAATTTACATCCCGCCCATCAGTGTAGCAAGGCTCTCATTTCTCCATGGCCTGTCCTGCATTTCTGGTTTTGACACGTTTTTCAGCATGGCCCTTTTGACCGATGGGTAGCGAGTCTTCTTTGTAGCCCTGATTTGCCTTTCCAGGTTGCTTGGTTGGCCAAAAAGGGCGTATGCGTTTTTTCCTGAATATATTCAGGAAAAAACGCATACGCCCTTTTTGGCCAAGGGCATCATTGTCAACGTTTTGCCGCTTTTCATGTGCTTTAAAGGCGATTCGACTCTACCTCCTGAAATCTGTTTCCTGCAATTCTGCCTTGATTTCAAATCCTCTTCTTTGCCTTCCCTCAATATATTTGTGGACGAGAGTTATCATTTATAACTCTGCAGGTTTGTGAATTGCAGTGCCCTGAACTTCCATTTTACAACTCGCTTTTTTGTGAGCTGGCCGCAAAAGTGCATGATGGTTTCACGCCCTGTTCTTGTTCCGGGGGGCAGGCTGAGCCTGTGGTTAATTCTTCTTCCTGATGGGAAAATAGAGTGACCTGTGCCTGTGTCCACACCAAGAGCTAGTCTCTCATTGGTTCCCCGTCTTCCCGTTCATCCTCAGGACAAATTGCAACCTGTACGGAACAGGAGGTTAAAGGTGCTGATGCTCCAAGTAGGGAGATTGCTAGTAAAGCGGCTGGAATGGTGAACGCAGGCACAAGGAGATGAGAAATGAGGTGCGTTTTAGAAACCTTTCCCCATAACATGGTGTACCATCTTTTTGTTTTCTCCTGCATGTTTTCGATGTAGGAAGATGCCCTTGAACCTGGAGATTTGCGACCCATGTGATGGGTACCACGCAGTATTACTTTAAAGGGTCTGCGTTTGCTCACCCAACCTCACCAAACCTCTCAGCCCCAAGAGTGTCCACCCTTATGTCTCATCCAGCTGTGGGTCTAGATATGGTCAATCAAGGTTGCATCACAGCCCCTGAACGCATTGTGTAAGAATTTCTCTCTCTTTCACTGTCTTTGTTTCATGGGTTTTTCGAAGTAATTTATTTTTATAATGGGGTTTAGCTGCTTTTCACTGCTGTGTTTATGCCGCTTTACACCCACTTGACACACTAACAGAGAGATATCAATACATAGGTTTTAAGCTTATTACTAGTCAGATAGATTCTTGTGCGGTTAATAGGGCGTGTTGAGTCCAGTTCTCTGAGCAAGGAGTAGGTCTTGTCTATTACATATTGGGTTTATGGAACGGTATCTGAGCTAATTTGAAACCCTTGTTTTATGTATCACCCCACCTCACCTTTCCCGTTAAGCAGACATAGTGTGTTTTCTGCATGTGTGACTCTGTTCTGTTTTGTAATTCAGTTCAAGTGTAACGGTTTTTACATTCCCTCTATAAGTGATACCTTATGAGAAGTGTCCTTTTCTGTGTGACTTATTTCACTTAGAATCGTCGTACCTAAATCCACTCATCATGCTGCTACTAGCCTTATGACATTGATTTCATGGCTGAGTGATATTCCATTGTACATAAGGACCACAACTTCTTTATCCATTTTTCTCTTTCCTGGGATATTTAAGGTGGAAGGAAGTGGAGGTCCTTGTCAACAGAGCAGCCCTAAACTTTGGGGTGCTTGTGTCTTGCTGAGTTTTCATTTTCCCAATTTATACCCCCATGAGTGGAAGTGCCCTATGCTCTCTAAGCTGTGTTTTTTAGGTGTTTCAGGACACACCGTACACTTCTTCAGAGTGGCTGTTGGCAATTTACATCCCGCCCATCAGTGTAGCAAGGCTCCCATTTCTCCATGGCCTGTCCTGCATTTCTGGTTTTGACACGTTTTTCAGCATGGCCCTTTTGACCGATGGGTAGCGAGTCTTCTTTGTAGCGCTGATTTGCCTTTCTAGATTGCTTGGTTGGCCAAAAAGTGCGTATGCGTTTTTTCCTGAATATATTCAGGAAAAAACGCATATGCCCTTTTTGGCCAAGGGCATCATTGTCAACGTTTTGCCGCTTTTCATGTGCTTTAAAGGCGATTCGAATCTACCTCCTGAAATCTGTTTCCTGCAATTCTGCCTTGATTTCAAATCCTCTTCTTTGCCTTCCCTCAATATATTTGTGGACGAGAGTTATCATTTATAACTCTGTAGGTTTGTGAATTGCAGTGCCCTTAACCTCCATTTTACAACTCGCTTTTTTGGGATCTGGCCGCAAAAGCGCATGATGGATTCACGCCCTGTTCTTGTTCCGGGGGGCAGGCTGAGCCTGTGGTTAATTCTTATTCCTGATGGGAAAATAGAGTGACCTGTGCCTGTGTCCACACCAAGAGCTAGTCTCTCATTGGTTCCCCATCTTCCCGTTCATCCTCAGGACAAATTGCAACCTGTACGGAACAGGAGGTTAAAGGTGCTGATGCTCCAAGTAGGGAGATTGCTAGTAAAGTGGCTGGAATGGGGAACCCGGGCACAAGGGGATGAGAAATGAGGTTCGTTTTAGAAACCTTTCCCCATCACATGGTGTACCATCTTCTGGGTTTCTCATGCATGTTTTCGATGCAGGAAGATGCCCTTGAACCTGGAGATTTGGGACCCATTGGACGGGTACCACGCAGTATTAATTTAAAGGGTCTGCGTTTGCTCACCCAACCTCACCAAACCTCTCAGCCCCAAGAGTGTCCACCCTTATGTCTCATCCAGCTGTGGGTCTAGATATGGTCAATCCAGGTTGCATCACAGCCCCTGAACGCATTGTGTAAGAATTTCGCTCTCTTTCACTGTCTTTGTTTCATGGGTTTTTCAAAGTAATTTATTTTTATAATGGGGTTTAGCTGCTTTTCACTGCTGTGTTTATGCCACTTTACACCCACTTGACACACTAATAGAGAGATATCAATACATAGGTTTTAAGATTATTACTAGTCATATATATTCTTGTGCGGTGAATAGGGAGTGTTGAGTCCAGTTCTCTGAGCAAGGAGTAGGTCTTGTCTATTACATATTGGGTTTATGGAACGGTATCTTAGCTAATTTGAAACCCTTGTTTTATGTATCACCCCACCTCACCTTTCCCGTTAAGCAGCCATAGTTTGTTTTCTGCATGTGTGACTCTGTTCTGTTTTGTAATTCAGTTCAAGTGTAACGGTTTTTACATTCCCTGTATAAGTGATACCTTATGAGAAGTGTCCTTTTCTGTGTGACTTATTTCACTTAGAATCGTTGTACCTAAATCCACTCATCATGCTGCTACTAGCCTTATGACATTGATTTCCTGGCTGAGTGATATTCCATTGTACATAAAGACCAAAACTTCTTTATCCATTTTTCTCTTTCCTGGGATATTTAAGGTGGAATGAAGTGGAGGTCCTGGTCAACAGAGCAGCCCTAAACTTTGGGGTGCTTGTGTCTTGCTGATTTTTCATTTTCCCAATTTATACCCCCATGAGTGGAAGTGCCCTATGCTCTCTAAGCTGTGTTTTTTAGATGTTTCAGGACTCACTGTACACTTCTCCAGAGTGGCTGTTGGCAATTTACATCCCGCCCATCAGTGTAGCAAGGCTCTCATTTCTCCATGGCCTGTCCTGCATTTCTGGTTTTGACACGTTTTTCAGCATGGCCCTTTTGACCGATGGGTAGCGAGTCTTCTTTGTAGCCCTGATTTGCCTTTCCAGGTTGCTTGGTTGGCCAAAAAGGGCGTATGCGTTTTTTCCTGAATATATTCAGGAAAAAACGCATACGCCCTTTTTGGCCAAGGGCATCATTGTCAACGTTTTGCCGCTTTTCATGTGCTTTAAAGGCGATTCGAATCTACCTCCTGAAATCTGTTTCCTGCAATTCTGCCTTGATTTCAAATCCTCTGCTTTGCCTTCCCTCAATATATTTGTGGACGAGAGTTATCATTTATAACTCTGTAGGTTTGTGAATTGCAGTGCCCTGAAGCTCCATTTTACAACTCGCTTTTTTGGGAGCTGGCCGCAAAAGCGCAGGATGGATTCACGCCCTGTTCTTGTTCCGGGGGGCAGGCTGAGCCTGTGGTTAATTCTTCTTCCTGATGGGAAAATAGAGTAACCTGTGCCTGTGTCCACACCAAGAGCTAGTCTCTCATTGGTTCCCCGTCTTCCCGTTCATCCTCAGGACAAATTGCAACCTGTACGGAACAGGAGGTTAAAGGTGCTGATGCTCCAAGTAGGGAGATTGCTAGTAAAGTGCCTGGAATGGGGAACCCGGGCACAAGGAGATGAGAAATGAGGTGCGTTTCAGAAACCTTTCCCCATCACACGGTGTACCATCTTCTGGGTTTCTCATGCATGTTTTCGATGTAGGAAGATGCCCTTGAACCTGGAGATTTGGGACCCATTGGACGGGTACCACGCAGTATTAATTTAAAGGGTCTGCGTTTGCTCACCCAACCTCACCAAACCTCTCAGCCCCAAGAGTGTCCACCCTTATGTCTCATCCAGCTGTGGGTCTAGATATGGTCAATCCAGGTTGCATCACAGCCCCTGAACGCATTGTGTAAGAATTTCGCTCTCTTTCACTGTCTTTGTTTCATGGGTTTTTCAAAGTAATTTATTTTTATAATGGGGTTTAGCTGCTTTTCACTGCTGTGTTTATGCCACTTTACACCCACTTGACACACTAATAGAGAGATATCAATACATAGGTTTTAAGATTATTACTAGTCATATATATTCTTGTGCGGTGAATAGGGAGTGTTGAGTCCAGTTCTCTGAGCAAGGAGTAGGTCTTGTCTATTACATATTGGGTTTATGGAACGGTATCTTAGCTAATTTGAAACCCTTGTTTTATGTATCACCCCACCTCACCTTTCCCGTTAAGCAGCCATAGTTTGTTTTCTGCATGTGTGACTCTGTTCTGTTTTGTAATTCAGTTCAAGTGTAACGGTTTTTACATTCCCTGTATAAGTGATACCTTATGAGAAGTGTCCTTTTCTGTGTGACTTATTTCACTTAGAATCGTTGTACCTAAATCCACTCATCATGCTGCTACTAGCCTTATGACATTGATTTCCTGGCTGAGTGATATTCCATTGTACATAAAGACCAAAACTTCTTTATCCATTTTTCTCTTTCCTGGGATATTTAAGGTGGAATGAAGTGGAGGTCCTGGTCAACAGAGCAGCCCTAAACTTTGGGGTGCTTGTGTCTTGCTGATTTTTCATTTTCCCAATTTATACCCCCATGAGTGGAAGTGCCCTATGCTCTCTAAGCTGTGTTTTTTAGATGTTTCAGGACTCACTGTACACTTCTCCAGAGTGGCTGTTGGCAATTTACATCCCGCCCATCAGTGTAGCAAGGCTCTCATTTCTCCATGGCCTGTCCTGCATTTCTGGTTTTGACACGTTTTTCAGCATGGCCCTTTTGACCGATGGGTAGCGAGTCTTCTTTGTAGCCCTGATTTGCCTTTCCAGGTTGCTTGGTTGGCCAAAAAGGGCGTATGCGTTTTTTCCTGAATATATTCAGGAAAAAACGCATACGCCCTTTTTGGCCAAGGGCATCATTGTCAACGTTTTGCCGCTTTTCATGTGCTTTAAAGGCGATTCGACTCTACCTCCTGAAATCTGTTTCCTGCAATTCTGCCTTGATTTCAAATCCTCTTCTTTGCCTTCCCTCAATATATTTGTGGACGAGAGTTATCATTTATAACTCTGCAGGTTTGTGAATTGCAGTGCCCTGAACTTCCATTTTACAACTCGCTTTTTTGTGAGCTGGCCGCAAAAGTGCATGATGGTTTCACGCCCTGTTCTTGTTCCGGGGGGCAGGCTGAGCCTGTGGTTAATTCTTCTTCCTGATGGGAAAATAGAGTGACCTGTGCCTGTGTCCACACCAAGAGCTAGTCTCTCATTGGTTCCCCGTCTTCCCGTTCATCCTCAGGACAAATTGCAACCTGTACGGAACAGGAGGTTAAAGGTGCTGATGCTCCAAGTAGGGAGATTGCTAGTAAAGCGGCTGGAATGGTGAACGCAGGCACAAGGAGATGAGAAATGAGGTGCGTTTTAGAAACCTTTCCCCATAACATGGTGTACCATCTTTTTGTTTTCTCCTGCATGTTTTCGATGTAGGAAGATGCCCTTGAACCTGGAGATTTGCGACCCATGTGATGGGTACCACGCAGTATTACTTTAAAGGGTCTTCGTTTGCTCACCCAACCTCACCAAACCTCTCAGCCCCAAGAGTGTCCACCCTTATGTCTCATCCAGCTGTGGGTCTAGATATGGTCAATCCAGGTTGCATCACAGCCCCTGAACGCATTGTGTAAGAATTTCTCTCTCTTTCACTGTCTTTGTTTCATGGGTTTTTCGAAGTAATTTATTTTTATAATGGGGTTTAGCTGCTTTTCACTGCTGTGTTTATGCCGCTTTACACCCACTTGACACACTAACAGAGAGATATCAATACATAGGTTTTAAGCTTATTACTAGTCAGATAGATTCTTGTGCGGTTAATAGGGCGTGTTGAGTCCAGTTCTCTGAGCAAGGAGTAGGTCTTGTCTATTACATATTGGGTTTATGGAACGGTATCTGAGCTAATTTGAAACCCTTGTTTTATGTATCACCCCACCTCACCTTTCCCGTTAAGCAGACATAGTGTGTTTTCTGCATGTGTGACTCTGTTCTGTTTTGTAATTCAGTTCAAGTGTAACGGTTTTTACATTCCCTCTATAAGTGATACCTTATGAGAAGTGTCCTTTTCTGTGTGACTTATTTCACTTAGAATCGTCGTACCTAAATCCACTCATCATGCTGCTACTAGCCTTATGACATTGATTTCATGGCTGAGTGATATTCCATTGTACATAAGGACCACAACTTCTTTATCCATTTTTCTCTTTCCTGGGATATTTAAGGTGGAAGGAAGTGGAGGTCCTTGTCAACAGAGCAGCCCTAAACTTTGGGGTGCTTGTGTCTTGCTGAGTTTTCATTTTCCCAATTTATACCCCCATGAGTGGAAGTGCCCTATGCTCTCTAAGCTGTGTTTTTTAGGTGTTTCAGGACACACCGTACACTTCTTCAGAGTGGCTGTTGGCAATTTACATCCCGCCCATCAGTGTAGCAAGGCTCCCATTTCTCCATGGCCTGTCCTGCATTTCTGGTTTTGACACGTTTTTCAGCATGGCCCTTTTGACCGATGGGTAGCGAGTCTTCTTTGTAGCCCTGATTTGCCTTTCCAGGTTGCTTGGTTGGCCAAAAAGGGCGTATGCGTTTTTTCCTGAATATATTCAGGAAAAAACGCATACGCCCTTTTTGGCCAAGGGCATCATTGTCAACGTTTTGCCGCTTTTCATGTGCTTTAAAGGCGATTCGAATCTACCTCCTGAAATCTGTTTCCTGCAATTCTGCCTTGATTTCAAATCCTCTGCTTTGCCTTCCCTCAATATATTTGTGGACGAGAGTTATCATTTATAACTCTGTAGGTTTGTGAATTGCAGTGCCCTGAAGCTCCATTTTACAACTCGCTTTTTTGGGAGCTGGCCGCAAAAGCGCAGGATGGATTCACGCCCTGTTCTTGTTCCGGGGGGCAGGCTGAGCCTGTGGTTAATTCTTCTTCCTGATGGGAAAATAGAGTAACCTGTGCCTGTGTCCACACCAAGAGCTAGTCTCTCATTGGTTCCCCGTCTTCCCGTTCATCCTCAGGACAAATTGCAACCTGTACGGAACAGGAGGTTAAAGGTGCTGATGCTCCAAGTAGGGAGATTGCTAGTAAAGTGCCTGGAATGGGGAACCCGGGCACAAGGAGATGAGAAATGAGGTGCGTTTCAGAAACCTTTCCCCATCACACGGTGTACCATCTTCTGGGTTTCTCATGCATGTTTTCGATGTAGGAAGATGCCCTTGAACCTGGAGATTTGGGACCCATTGGACGGGTACCACGCAGTATTAATTTAAAGGGTCTGCGTTTGCTCACCCAACCTCACCAAACCTCTCAGCCCCAAGAGTGTCCACCCTTATGTCTCATCCAGCTGTGGGTCTAGATATGGTCAATCCAGGTTGCATCACAGCCCCTGAACGCATTGTGTAAGAATTTCTCTCTCTTTCACTGTCTTTGTTTCATGGGTTTGTAAAAGTAATTTATTTTTATAATGGGGTTTAGCTGCTTTTCACTGCTGTGTTTATGCCGCTTTACACCCACTTGACACACTAATAGAGAGTTATCAATACATAGGTTTTAAGATTATTACTAGTCAGATATATTCTTGTGCGTTGAATAGGGCGTGTTGAGTCCAGTTCTCTGAGCAAGGAGTAGGTCTTGTCTATTACATATTGGGTTTATGGAACGGTATCTGAGCTAATTTGAAACCCTTGTTTTATGTATCACCCCACCTCACCTTTCCCGTTAAGCAGCCATAGTGTGTTTACTGCATGTGTGACTCTGTTCTGTTTTGTAATTCAGTTCAAGTGTAACGGTTTTTACATTCCCTCTATAAGTGATACCTTATGAGAAGTGTCCTTTTCTGTGTGACTTATTTCACTTAGAATCGTCGTACCTAAATCCACTCATCATGCTGCTACTAGCCTTATGACATTGATTTCATGGCTGAGTGATATTCCATTGTACATAAGGACCACAACTTCTTTATCCATTTTTCTCTTTCCTGGGATATTTAAGGTGGAATGAAGTGGAGGTCCTTGTCAACAGAGCAGCCCTAAACTTTGGGGTGCTTGTGTCTTGCTGATTTTTCATTTTCCCAATTTATACCCCCATGAGTGGAAGTGCCCTATGCTCTCTAAGCTGTGTTTTTTAGATGTTTCAGGACTCACCGTACACTCCTCCAGAGTGGCTGTTGGCAATTTACATCCCGCCCATCAGTGTAGCAAGGCTCCCATTTCTCCATGGCCTGTCCTGCATTTCTGGTTTTGACACGTTTTTCAGCATGGCCCTTTTGACCGATGGGTAGCGAGTCTTCTTTGTAGCGCTGATTTGCCTTTCTAGATTGCTTGGTTGGCCAAAAAGTGCGTATGCGTTTTTTCCTGAATATATTCAGGAAAAAACGCATATGCCCTTTTTGGCCAAGGGCATCATTGTCAACGTTTTGCCGCTTTTCATGTGCTTTAAAGGCGATTCGAATCTACCTCCTGAAATCTGTTTCCTGCAATTCTGCCTTGATTTCAAATCCTCTTCTTTGCCTTCCCTCAATATATTTGTGGACGAGAGTTATCATTTATAACTCTGTAGGTTTGTGAATTGCAGTGCCCTGAACCTCCATTTTACAACTCGCTTTTTTGGGATCTGGCCGCAAAAGCGCATGATGGATTCACGCCCTGTTCTTGTTCCGGGGGGCAGGCTGAGCCTGTGGTTAATTCTTATTCCTGATGGGAAAATAGAGTGACCTGTGCCTGTGTCCACACCAAGAGCTAGTCTCTCATTGGTTCCCCATCTTCCCGTTCATCCTCAGGACAAATTGCAACCTGTACGGAACAGGAGGTTAAAGGTGCTGATGCTCCAAGTAGGGAGATTGCTAGTAAAGTGGCTGGAATGGGGAACCCGGGCACAAGGGGATGAGAAATGAGGTTCGTTTTAGAAACCTTTCCCCATCACATGGTGTACCATCTTCTGGGTTTCTCATGCATGTTTTCGATGCAGGAAGATGCCCTTGAACCTGGAGATTTGGGACCCATTGGACGGGTACCACGCAGTATTAATTTAAAGGGTCTGCGTTTGCTCACCCAACCTCACCAAACCTCTCAGCCCCAAGAGTGTCCACCCTTATGTCTCATCCAGCTGTGGGTCTAGATATGGTCAATCCAGGTTGCATCACAGCCCCTGAACGCATTGTGTAAGAATTTCGCTCTCTTTCACTGTCTTTGTTTCATGGGTTTTTCAAAGTAATTTATTTTTATAATGGGGTTTAGCTGCTTTTCACTGCTGTGTTTATGCCACTTTACACCCACTTGACACACTAATAGAGAGATATCAATACATAGGTTTTAAGATTATTACTAGTCATATATATTCTTGTGCGGTGAATAGGGAGTGTTGAGTCCAGTTCTCTGAGCAAGGAGTAGGTCTTGTCTATTACATATTGGGTTTATGGAACGGTATCTTAGCTAATTTGAAACCCTTGTTTTATGTATCACCCCACCTCACCTTTCCCGTTAAGCAGCCATAGTTTGTTTTCTGCATGTGTGACTCTGTTCTGTTTTGTAATTCAGTTCAAGTGTAACGGTTTTTACATTCCCTGTATAAGTGATACCTTATGAGAAGTGTCCTTTTCTGTGTGACTTATTTCACTTAGAATCGTTGTACCTAAATCCACTCATCATGCTGCTACTAGCCTTATGACATTGATTTCCTGGCTGAGTGATATTCCATTGTACATAAAGACCAAAACTTCTTTATCCATTTTTCTCTTTCCTGGGATATTTAAGGTGGAATGAAGTGGAGGTCCTGGTCAACAGAGCAGCCCTAAACTTTGGGGTGCTTGTGTCTTGCTGATTTTTCATTTTCCCAATTTATACCCCCATGAGTGGAAGTGCCCTATGCTCTCTAAGCTGTGTTTTTTAGATGTTTCAGGACTCACTGTACACTTCTCCAGAGTGGCTGTTGGCAATTTACATCCCGCCCATCAGTGTAGCAAGGCTCTCATTTCTCCATGGCCTGTCCTGCATTTCTGGTTTTGACACGTTTTTCAGCATGGCCCTTTTGACCGATGGGTAGCGAGTCTTCTTTGTAGCCCTGATTTGCCTTTCCAGGTTGCTTGGTTGGCCAAAAAGGGCGTATGCGTTTTTTCCTGAATATATTCAGGAAAAAACGCATACGCCCTTTTTGGCCAAGGGCATCATTGTCAACGTTTTGCCGCTTTTCATGTGCTTTAAAGGCGATTCGACTCTACCTCCTGAAATCTGTTTCCTGCAATTCTGCCTTGATTTCAAATCCTCTTCTTTGCCTTCCCTCAATATATTTGTGGACGAGAGTTATCATTTATAACTCTGCAGGTTTGTGAATTGCAGTGCCCTGAACTTCCATTTTACAACTCGCTTTTTTGTGAGCTGGCCGCAAAAGTGCATGATGGTTTCACGCCCTGTTCTTGTTCCGGGGGGCAGGCTGAGCCTGTGGTTAATTCTTCTTCCTGATGGGAAAATAGAGTGACCTGTGCCTGTGTCCACACCAAGAGCTAGTCTCTCATTGGTTCCCCGTCTTCCCGTTCATCCTCAGGACAAATTGCAACCTGTACGGAACAGGAGGTTAAAGGTGCTGATGCTCCAAGTAGGGAGATTGCTAGTAAAGCGGCTGGAATGGTGAACGCAGGCACAAGGAGATGAGAAATGAGGTGCGTTTTAGAAACCTTTCCCCATAACATGGTGTACCATCTTTTTGTTTTCTCCTGCATGTTTTCGATGTAGGAAGATGCCCTTGAACCTGGAGATTTGCGACCCATGTGATGGGTACCACGCAGTATTACTTTAAAGGGTCTGCGTTTGCTCACCCAACCTCACCAAACCTCTCAGCCCCAAGAGTGTCCACCCTTATGTCTCATCCAGCTGTGGGTCTAGATATGGTCAATCAAGGTTGCATCACAGCCCCTGAACGCATTGTGTAAGAATTTCTCTCTCTTTCACTGTCTTTGTTTCATGGGTTTTTCGAAGTAATTTATTTTTATAATGGGGTTTAGCTGCTTTTCACTGCTGTGTTTATGCCGCTTTACACCCACTTGACACACTAACAGAGAGATATCAATACATAGGTTTTAAGCTTATTACTAGTCAGATAGATTCTTGTGCGGTTAATAGGGCGTGTTGAGTCCAGTTCTCTGAGCAAGGAGTAGGTCTTGTCTATTACATATTGGGTTTATGGAACGGTATCTGAGCTAATTTGAAACCCTTGTTTTATGTATCACCCCACCTCACCTTTCCCGTTAAGCAGACATAGTGTGTTTTCTGCATGTGTGACTCTGTTCTGTTTTGTAATTCAGTTCAAGTGTAACGGTTTTTACATTCCCTCTATAAGTGATACCTTATGAGAAGTGTCCTTTTCTGTGTGACTTATTTCACTTAGAATCGTCGTACCTAAATCCACTCATCATGCTGCTACTAGCCTTATGACATTGATTTCATGGCTGAGTGATATTCCATTGTACATAAGGACCACAACTTCTTTATCCATTTTTCTCTTTCCTGGGATATTTAAGGTGGAAGGAAGTGGAGGTCCTTGTCAACAGAGCAGCCCTAAACTTTGGGGTGCTTGTGTCTTGCTGAGTTTTCATTTTCCCAATTTATACCCCCATGAGTGGAAGTGCCCTATGCTCTCTAAGCTGTGTTTTTTAGGTGTTTCAGGACACACCGTACACTTCTTCAGAGTGGCTGTTGGCAATTTACATCCCGCCCATCAGTGTAGCAAGGCTCCCATTTCTCCATGGCCTGTCCTGCATTTCTGGTTTTGACACGTTTTTCAGCATGGCCCTTTTGACCGATGGGTAGCGAGTCTTCTTTGTAGCGCTGATTTGCCTTTCTAGATTGCTTGGTTGGCCAAAAAGTGCGTATGCGTTTTTTCCTGAATATATTCAGGAAAAAACGCATATGCCCTTTTTGGCCAAGGGCATCATTGTCAACGTTTTGCCGCTTTTCATGTGCTTTAAAGGCGATTCGAATCTACCTCCTGAAATCTGTTTCCTGCAATTCTGCCTTGATTTCAAATCCTCTTCTTTGCCTTCCCTCAATATATTTGTGGACGAGAGTTATCATTTATAACTCTGTAGGTTTGTGAATTGCAGTGCCCTTAACCTCCATTTTACAACTCGCTTTTTTGGGATCTGGCCGCAAAAGCGCATGATGGATTCACGCCCTGTTCTTGTTCCGGGGGGCAGGCTGAGCCTGTGGTTAATTCTTATTCCTGATGGGAAAATAGAGTGACCTGTGCCTGTGTCCACACCAAGAGCTAGTCTCTCATTGGTTCCCCATCTTCCCGTTCATCCTCAGGACAAATTGCAACCTGTACGGAACAGGAGGTTAAAGGTGCTGATGCTCCAAGTAGGGAGATTGCTAGTAAAGTGGCTGGAATGGGGAACCCGGGCACAAGGGGATGAGAAATGAGGTTCGTTTTAGAAACCTTTCCCCATCACATGGTGTACCATCTTCTGGGTTTCTCATGCATGTTTTCGATGCAGGAAGATGCCCTTGAACCTGGAGATTTGGGACCCATTGGACGGGTACCACGCAGTATTAATTTAAAGGGTCTGCGTTTGCTCACCCAACCTCACCAAACCTCTCAGCCCCAAGAGTGTCCACCCTTATGTCTCATCCAGCTGTGGGTCTAGATATGGTCAATCCAGGTTGCATCACAGCCCCTGAACGCATTGTGTAAGAATTTCGCTCTCTTTCACTGTCTTTGTTTCATGGGTTTTTCAAAGTAATTTATTTTTATAATGGGGTTTAGCTGCTTTTCACTGCTGTGTTTATGCCACTTTACACCCACTTGACACACTAATAGAGAGATATCAATACATAGGTTTTAAGATTATTACTAGTCATATATATTCTTGTGCGGTGAATAGGGAGTGTTGAGTCCAGTTCTCTGAGCAAGGAGTAGGTCTTGTCTATTACATATTGGGTTTATGGAACGGTATCTTAGCTAATTTGAAACCCTTGTTTTATGTATCACCCCACCTCACCTTTCCCGTTAAGCAGCCATAGTTTGTTTTCTGCATGTGTGACTCTGTTCTGTTTTGTAATTCAGTTCAAGTGTAACGGTTTTTACATTCCCTGTATAAGTGATACCTTATGAGAAGTGTCCTTTTCTGTGTGACTTATTTCACTTAGAATCGTTGTACCTAAATCCACTCATCATGCTGCTACTAGCCTTATGACATTGATTTCCTGGCTGAGTGATATTCCATTGTACATAAAGACCAAAACTTCTTTATCCATTTTTCTCTTTCCTGGGATATTTAAGGTGGAATGAAGTGGAGGTCCTGGTCAACAGAGCAGCCCTAAACTTTGGGGTGCTTGTGTCTTGCTGATTTTTCATTTTCCCAATTTATACCCCCATGAGTGGAAGTGCCCTATGCTCTCTAAGCTGTGTTTTTTAGATGTTTCAGGACTCACTGTACACTTCTCCAGAGTGGCTGTTGGCAATTTACATCCCGCCCATCAGTGTAGCAAGGCTCTCATTTCTCCATGGCCTGTCCTGCATTTCTGGTTTTGACACGTTTTTCAGCATGGCCCTTTTGACCGATGGGTAGCGAGTCTTCTTTGTAGCCCTGATTTGCCTTTCCAGGTTGCTTGGTTGGCCAAAAAGGGCGTATGCGTTTTTTCCTGAATATATTCAGGAAAAAACGCATACGCCCTTTTTGGCCAAGGGCATCATTGTCAACGTTTTGCCGCTTTTCATGTGCTTTAAAGGCGATTCGAATCTACCTCCTGAAATCTGTTTCCTGCAATTCTGCCTTGATTTCAAATCCTCTGCTTTGCCTTCCCTCAATATATTTGTGGACGAGAGTTATCATTTATAACTCTGTAGGTTTGTGAATTGCAGTGCCCTGAAGCTCCATTTTACAACTCGCTTTTTTGGGAGCTGGCCGCAAAAGCGCAGGATGGATTCACGCCCTGTTCTTGTTCCGGGGGGCAGGCTGAGCCTGTGGTTAATTCTTCTTCCTGATGGGAAAATAGAGTAACCTGTGCCTGTGTCCACACCAAGAGCTAGTCTCTCATTGGTTCCCCGTCTTCCCGTTCATCCTCAGGACAAATTGCAACCTGTACGGAACAGGAGGTTAAAGGTGCTGATGCTCCAAGTAGGGAGATTGCTAGTAAAGTGCCTGGAATGGGGAACCCGGGCACAAGGAGATGAGAAATGAGGTGCGTTTCAGAAACCTTTCCCCATCACACGGTGTACCATCTTCTGGGTTTCTCATGCATGTTTTCGATGTAGGAAGATGCCCTTGAACCTGGAGATTTGGGACCCATTGGACGGGTACCACGCAGTATTAATTTAAAGGGTCTGCGTTTGCTCACCCAACCTCACCAAACCTCTCAGCCCCAAGAGTGTCCACCCTTATGTCTCATCCAGCTGTGGGTCTAGATATGGTCAATCCAGGTTGCATCACAGCCCCTGAACGCATTGTGTAAGAATTTCGCTCTCTTTCACTGTCTTTGTTTCATGGGTTTTTCAAAGTAATTTATTTTTATAATGGGGTTTAGCTGCTTTTCACTGCTGTGTTTATGCCACTTTACACCCACTTGACACACTAATAGAGAGATATCAATACATAGGTTTTAAGATTATTACTAGTCATATATATTCTTGTGCGGTGAATAGGGAGTGTTGAGTCCAGTTCTCTGAGCAAGGAGTAGGTCTTGTCTATTACATATTGGGTTTATGGAACGGTATCTTAGCTAATTTGAAACCCTTGTTTTATGTATCACCCCACCTCACCTTTCCCGTTAAGCAGCCATAGTTTGTTTTCTGCATGTGTGACTCTGTTCTGTTTTGTAATTCAGTTCAAGTGTAACGGTTTTTACATTCCCTGTATAAGTGATACCTTATGAGAAGTGTCCTTTTCTGTGTGACTTATTTCACTTAGAATCGTTGTACCTAAATCCACTCATCATGCTGCTACTAGCCTTATGACATTGATTTCCTGGCTGAGTGATATTCCATTGTACATAAAGACCAAAACTTCTTTATCCATTTTTCTCTTTCCTGGGATATTTAAGGTGGAATGAAGTGGAGGTCCTGGTCAACAGAGCAGCCCTAAACTTTGGGGTGCTTGTGTCTTGCTGATTTTTCATTTTCCCAATTTATACCCCCATGAGTGGAAGTGCCCTATGCTCTCTAAGCTGTGTTTTTTAGATGTTTCAGGACTCACTGTACACTTCTCCAGAGTGGCTGTTGGCAATTTACATCCCGCCCATCAGTGTAGCAAGGCTCTCATTTCTCCATGGCCTGTCCTGCATTTCTGGTTTTGACACGTTTTTCAGCATGGCCCTTTTGACCGATGGGTAGCGAGTCTTCTTTGTAGCCCTGATTTGCCTTTCCAGGTTGCTTGGTTGGCCAAAAAGGGCGTATGCGTTTTTTCCTGAATATATTCAGGAAAAAACGCATACGCCCTTTTTGGCCAAGGGCATCATTGTCAACGTTTTGCCGCTTTTCATGTGCTTTAAAGGCGATTCGACTCTACCTCCTGAAATCTGTTTCCTGCAATTCTGCCTTGATTTCAAATCCTCTTCTTTGCCTTCCCTCAATATATTTGTGGACGAGAGTTATCATTTATAACTCTGCAGGTTTGTGAATTGCAGTGCCCTGAACTTCCATTTTACAACTCGCTTTTTTGTGAGCTGGCCGCAAAAGTGCATGATGGTTTCACGCCCTGTTCTTGTTCCGGGGGGCAGGCTGAGCCTGTGGTTAATTCTTCTTCCTGATGGGAAAATAGAGTGACCTGTGCCTGTGTCCACACCAAGAGCTAGTCTCTCATTGGTTCCCCGTCTTCCCGTTCATCCTCAGGACAAATTGCAACCTGTACGGAACAGGAGGTTAAAGGTGCTGATGCTCCAAGTAGGGAGATTGCTAGTAAAGCGGCTGGAATGGTGAACGCAGGCACAAGGAGATGAGAAATGAGGTGCGTTTTAGAAACCTTTCCCCATAACATGGTGTACCATCTTTTTGTTTTCTCCTGCATGTTTTCGATGTAGGAAGATGCCCTTGAACCTGGAGATTTGCGACCCATGTGATGGGTACCACGCAGTATTACTTTAAAGGGTCTTCGTTTGCTCACCCAACCTCACCAAACCTCTCAGCCCCAAGAGTGTCCACCCTTATGTCTCATCCAGCTGTGGGTCTAGATATGGTCAATCCAGGTTGCATCACAGCCCCTGAACGCATTGTGTAAGAATTTCTCTCTCTTTCACTGTCTTTGTTTCATGGGTTTTTCGAAGTAATTTATTTTTATAATGGGGTTTAGCTGCTTTTCACTGCTGTGTTTATGCCGCTTTACACCCACTTGACACACTAACAGAGAGATATCAATACATAGGTTTTAAGCTTATTACTAGTCAGATAGATTCTTGTGCGGTTAATAGGGCGTGTTGAGTCCAGTTCTCTGAGCAAGGAGTAGGTCTTGTCTATTACATATTGGGTTTATGGAACGGTATCTGAGCTAATTTGAAACCCTTGTTTTATGTATCACCCCACCTCACCTTTCCCGTTAAGCAGACATAGTGTGTTTTCTGCATGTGTGACTCTGTTCTGTTTTGTAATTCAGTTCAAGTGTAACGGTTTTTACATTCCCTCTATAAGTGATACCTTATGAGAAGTGTCCTTTTCTGTGTGACTTATTTCACTTAGAATCGTCGTACCTAAATCCACTCATCATGCTGCTACTAGCCTTATGACATTGATTTCATGGCTGAGTGATATTCCATTGTACATAAGGACCACAACTTCTTTATCCATTTTTCTCTTTCCTGGGATATTTAAGGTGGAAGGAAGTGGAGGTCCTTGTCAACAGAGCAGCCCTAAACTTTGGGGTGCTTGTGTCTTGCTGAGTTTTCATTTTCCCAATTTATACCCCCATGAGTGGAAGTGCCCTATGCTCTCTAAGCTGTGTTTTTTAGGTGTTTCAGGACACACCGTACACTTCTTCAGAGTGGCTGTTGGCAATTTACATCCCGCCCATCAGTGTAGCAAGGCTCCCATTTCTCCATGGCCTGTCCTGCATTTCTGGTTTTGACACGTTTTTCAGCATGGCCCTTTTGACCGATGGGTAGCGAGTCTTCTTTGTAGCCCTGATTTGCCTTTCCAGGTTGCTTGGTTGGCCAAAAAGGGCGTATGCGTTTTTTCCTGAATATATTCAGGAAAAAACGCATACGCCCTTTTTGGCCAAGGGCATCATTGTCAACGTTTTGCCGCTTTTCATGTGCTTTAAAGGCGATTCGAATCTACCTCCTGAAATCTGTTTCCTGCAATTCTGCCTTGATTTCAAATCCTCTGCTTTGCCTTCCCTCAATATATTTGTGGACGAGAGTTATCATTTATAACTCTGTAGGTTTGTGAATTGCAGTGCCCTGAAGCTCCATTTTACAACTCGCTTTTTTGGGAGCTGGCCGCAAAAGCGCAGGATGGATTCACGCCCTGTTCTTGTTCCGGGGGGCAGGCTGAGCCTGTGGTTAATTCTTCTTCCTGATGGGAAAATAGAGTAACCTGTGCCTGTGTCCACACCAAGAGCTAGTCTCTCATTGGTTCCCCGTCTTCCCGTTCATCCTCAGGACAAATTGCAACCTGTACGGAACAGGAGGTTAAAGGTGCTGATGCTCCAAGTAGGGAGATTGCTAGTAAAGTGCCTGGAATGGGGAACCCGGGCACAAGGAGATGAGAAATGAGGTGCGTTTCAGAAACCTTTCCCCATCACACGGTGTACCATCTTCTGGGTTTCTCATGCATGTTTTCGATGTAGGAAGATGCCCTTGAACCTGGAGATTTGGGACCCATTGGACGGGTACCACGCAGTATTAATTTAAAGGGTCTGCGTTTGCTCACCCAACCTCACCAAACCTCTCAGCCCCAAGAGTGTCCACCCTTATGTCTCATCCAGCTGTGGGTCTAGATATGGTCAATCCAGGTTGCATCACAGCCCCTGAACGCATTGTGTAAGAATTTCTCTCTCTTTCACTGTCTTTGTTTCATGGGTTTGTAAAAGTAATTTATTTTTATAATGGGGTTTAGCTGCTTTTCACTGCTGTGTTTATGCCGCTTTACACCCACTTGACACACTAATAGAGAGTTATCAATACATAGGTTTTAAGATTATTACTAGTCAGATATATTCTTGTGCGTTGAATAGGGCGTGTTGAGTCCAGTTCTCTGAGCAAGGAGTAGGTCTTGTCTATTACATATTGGGTTTATGGAACGGTATCTGAGCTAATTTGAAACCCTTGTTTTATGTATCACCCCACCTCACCTTTCCCGTTAAGCAGCCATAGTGTGTTTACTGCATGTGTGACTCTGTTCTGTTTTGTAATTCAGTTCAAGTGTAACGGTTTTTACATTCCCTCTATAAGTGATACCTTATGAGAAGTGTCCTTTTCTGTGTGACTTATTTCACTTAGAATCGTCGTACCTAAATCCACTCATCATGCTGCTACTAGCCTTATGACATTGATTTCATGGCTGAGTGATATTCCATTGTACATAAGGACCACAACTTCTTTATCCATTTTTCTCTTTCCTGGGATATTTAAGGTGGAATGAAGTGGAGGTCCTTGTCAACAGAGCAGCCCTAAACTTTGGGGTGCTTGTGTCTTGCTGATTTTTCATTTTCCCAATTTATACCCCCATGAGTGGAAGTGCCCTATGCTCTCTAAGCTGTGTTTTTTAGATGTTTCAGGACTCACCGTACACTCCTCCAGAGTGGCTGTTGGCAATTTACATCCCGCCCATCAGTGTAGCAAGGCTCCCATTTCTCCATGGCCTGTCCTGCATTTCTGGTTTTGACACGTTTTTCAGCATGGCCCTTTTGACCGATGGGTAGCGAGTCTTCTTTGTAGCGCTGATTTGCCTTTCTAGATTGCTTGGTTGGCCAAAAAGTGCGTATGCGTTTTTTCCTGAATATATTCAGGAAAAAACGCATATGCCCTTTTTGGCCAAGGGCATCATTGTCAACGTTTTGCCGCTTTTCATGTGCTTTAAAGGCGATTCGAATCTACCTCCTGAAATCTGTTTCCTGCAATTCTGCCTTGATTTCAAATCCTCTTCTTTGCCTTCCCTCAATATATTTGTGGACGAGAGTTATCATTTATAACTCTGTAGGTTTGTGAATTGCAGTGCCCTGAACCTCCATTTTACAACTCGCTTTTTTGGGATCTGGCCGCAAAAGCGCATGATGGATTCACGCCCTGTTCTTGTTCCGGGGGGCAGGCTGAGCCTGTGGTTAATTCTTATTCCTGATGGGAAAATAGAGTGACCTGTGCCTGTGTCCACACCAAGAGCTAGTCTCTCATTGGTTCCCCATCTTCCCGTTCATCCTCAGGACAAATTGCAACCTGTACGGAACAGGAGGTTAAAGGTGCTGATGCTCCAAGTAGGGAGATTGCTAGTAAAGTGGCTGGAATGGGGAACCCGGGCACAAGGGGATGAGAAATGAGGTTCGTTTTAGAAACCTTTCCCCATCACATGGTGTACCATCTTCTGGGTTTCTCATGCATGTTTTCGATGCAGGAAGATGCCCTTGAACCTGGAGATTTGGGACCCATTGGACGGGTACCACGCAGTATTAATTTAAAGGGTCTGCGTTTGCTCACCCAACCTCACCAAACCTCTCAGCCCCAAGAGTGTCCACCCTTATGTCTCATCCAGCTGTGGGTCTAGATATGGTCAATCCAGGTTGCATCACAGCCCCTGAACGCATTGTGTAAGAATTTCGCTCTCTTTCACTGTCTTTGTTTCATGGGTTTTTCAAAGTAATTTATTTTTATAATGGGGTTTAGCTGCTTTTCACTGCTGTGTTTATGCCACTTTACACCCACTTGACACACTAATAGAGAGATATCAATACATAGGTTTTAAGATTATTACTAGTCATATATATTCTTGTGCGGTGAATAGGGAGTGTTGAGTCCAGTTCTCTGAGCAAGGAGTAGGTCTTGTCTATTACATATTGGGTTTATGGAACGGTATCTTAGCTAATTTGAAACCCTTGTTTTATGTATCACCCCACCTCACCTTTCCCGTTAAGCAGCCATAGTTTGTTTTCTGCATGTGTGACTCTGTTCTGTTTTGTAATTCAGTTCAAGTGTAACGGTTTTTACATTCCCTGTATAAGTGATACCTTATGAGAAGTGTCCTTTTCTGTGTGACTTATTTCACTTAGAATCGTTGTACCTAAATCCACTCATCATGCTGCTACTAGCCTTATGACATTGATTTCCTGGCTGAGTGATATTCCATTGTACATAAAGACCAAAACTTCTTTATCCATTTTTCTCTTTCCTGGGATATTTAAGGTGGAATGAAGTGGAGGTCCTGGTCAACAGAGCAGCCCTAAACTTTGGGGTGCTTGTGTCTTGCTGATTTTTCATTTTCCCAATTTATACCCCCATGAGTGGAAGTGCCCTATGCTCTCTAAGCTGTGTTTTTTAGATGTTTCAGGACTCACTGTACACTTCTCCAGAGTGGCTGTTGGCAATTTACATCCCGCCCATCAGTGTAGCAAGGCTCTCATTTCTCCATGGCCTGTCCTGCATTTCTGGTTTTGACACGTTTTTCAGCATGGCCCTTTTGACCGATGGGTAGCGAGTCTTCTTTGTAGCCCTGATTTGCCTTTCCAGGTTGCTTGGTTGGCCAAAAAGGGCGTATGCGTTTTTTCCTGAATATATTCAGGAAAAAACGCATACGCCCTTTTTGGCCAAGGGCATCATTGTCAACGTTTTGCCGCTTTTCATGTGCTTTAAAGGCGATTCGACTCTACCTCCTGAAATCTGTTTCCTGCAATTCTGCCTTGATTTCAAATCCTCTTCTTTGCCTTCCCTCAATATATTTGTGGACGAGAGTTATCATTTATAACTCTGCAGGTTTGTGAATTGCAGTGCCCTGAACTTCCATTTTACAACTCGCTTTTTTGTGAGCTGGCCGCAAAAGTGCATGATGGTTTCACGCCCTGTTCTTGTTCCGGGGGGCAGGCTGAGCCTGTGGTTAATTCTTCTTCCTGATGGGAAAATAGAGTGACCTGTGCCTGTGTCCACACCAAGAGCTAGTCTCTCATTGGTTCCCCGTCTTCCCGTTCATCCTCAGGACAAATTGCAACCTGTACGGAACAGGAGGTTAAAGGTGCTGATGCTCCAAGTAGGGAGATTGCTAGTAAAGCGGCTGGAATGGTGAACGCAGGCACAAGGAGATGAGAAATGAGGTGCGTTTTAGAAACCTTTCCCCATAACATGGTGTACCATCTTTTTGTTTTCTCCTGCATGTTTTCGATGTAGGAAGATGCCCTTGAACCTGGAGATTTGCGACCCATGTGATGGGTACCACGCAGTATTACTTTAAAGGGTCTGCGTTTGCTCACCCAACCTCACCAAACCTCTCAGCCCCAAGAGTGTCCACCCTTATGTCTCATCCAGCTGTGGGTCTAGATATGGTCAATCAAGGTTGCATCACAGCCCCTGAACGCATTGTGTAAGAATTTCTCTCTCTTTCACTGTCTTTGTTTCATGGGTTTTTCGAAGTAATTTATTTTTATAATGGGGTTTAGCTGCTTTTCACTGCTGTGTTTATGCCGCTTTACACCCACTTGACACACTAACAGAGAGATATCAATACATAGGTTTTAAGCTTATTACTAGTCAGATAGATTCTTGTGCGGTTAATAGGGCGTGTTGAGTCCAGTTCTCTGAGCAAGGAGTAGGTCTTGTCTATTACATATTGGGTTTATGGAACGGTATCTGAGCTAATTTGAAACCCTTGTTTTATGTATCACCCCACCTCACCTTTCCCGTTAAGCAGACATAGTGTGTTTTCTGCATGTGTGACTCTGTTCTGTTTTGTAATTCAGTTCAAGTGTAACGGTTTTTACATTCCCTCTATAAGTGATACCTTATGAGAAGTGTCCTTTTCTGTGTGACTTATTTCACTTAGAATCGTCGTACCTAAATCCACTCATCATGCTGCTACTAGCCTTATGACATTGATTTCATGGCTGAGTGATATTCCATTGTACATAAGGACCACAACTTCTTTATCCATTTTTCTCTTTCCTGGGATATTTAAGGTGGAAGGAAGTGGAGGTCCTTGTCAACAGAGCAGCCCTAAACTTTGGGGTGCTTGTGTCTTGCTGAGTTTTCATTTTCCCAATTTATACCCCCATGAGTGGAAGTGCCCTATGCTCTCTAAGCTGTGTTTTTTAGGTGTTTCAGGACACACCGTACACTTCTTCAGAGTGGCTGTTGGCAATTTACATCCCGCCCATCAGTGTAGCAAGGCTCCCATTTCTCCATGGCCTGTCCTGCATTTCTGGTTTTGACACGTTTTTCAGCATGGCCCTTTTGACCGATGGGTAGCGAGTCTTCTTTGTAGCGCTGATTTGCCTTTCTAGATTGCTTGGTTGGCCAAAAAGTGCGTATGCGTTTTTTCCTGAATATATTCAGGAAAAAACGCATATGCCCTTTTTGGCCAAGGGCATCATTGTCAACGTTTTGCCGCTTTTCATGTGCTTTAAAGGCGATTCGAATCTACCTCCTGAAATCTGTTTCCTGCAATTCTGCCTTGATTTCAAATCCTCTTCTTTGCCTTCCCTCAATATATTTGTGGACGAGAGTTATCATTTATAACTCTGTAGGTTTGTGAATTGCAGTGCCCTTAACCTCCATTTTACAACTCGCTTTTTTGGGATCTGGCCGCAAAAGCGCATGATGGATTCACGCCCTGTTCTTGTTCCGGGGGGCAGGCTGAGCCTGTGGTTAATTCTTATTCCTGATGGGAAAATAGAGTGACCTGTGCCTGTGTCCACACCAAGAGCTAGTCTCTCATTGGTTCCCCATCTTCCCGTTCATCCTCAGGACAAATTGCAACCTGTACGGAACAGGAGGTTAAAGGTGCTGATGCTCCAAGTAGGGAGATTGCTAGTAAAGTGGCTGGAATGGGGAACCCGGGCACAAGGGGATGAGAAATGAGGTTCGTTTTAGAAACCTTTCCCCATCACATGGTGTACCATCTTCTGGGTTTCTCATGCATGTTTTCGATGCAGGAAGATGCCCTTGAACCTGGAGATTTGGGACCCATTGGACGGGTACCACGCAGTATTAATTTAAAGGGTCTGCGTTTGCTCACCCAACCTCACCAAACCTCTCAGCCCCAAGAGTGTCCACCCTTATGTCTCATCCAGCTGTGGGTCTAGATATGGTCAATCCAGGTTGCATCACAGCCCCTGAACGCATTGTGTAAGAATTTCGCTCTCTTTCACTGTCTTTGTTTCATGGGTTTTTCAAAGTAATTTATTTTTATAATGGGGTTTAGCTGCTTTTCACTGCTGTGTTTATGCCACTTTACACCCACTTGACACACTAATAGAGAGATATCAATACATAGGTTTTAAGATTATTACTAGTCATATATATTCTTGTGCGGTGAATAGGGAGTGTTGAGTCCAGTTCTCTGAGCAAGGAGTAGGTCTTGTCTATTACATATTGGGTTTATGGAACGGTATCTTAGCTAATTTGAAACCCTTGTTTTATGTATCACCCCACCTCACCTTTCCCGTTAAGCAGCCATAGTTTGTTTTCTGCATGTGTGACTCTGTTCTGTTTTGTAATTCAGTTCAAGTGTAACGGTTTTTACATTCCCTGTATAAGTGATACCTTATGAGAAGTGTCCTTTTCTGTGTGACTTATTTCACTTAGAATCGTTGTACCTAAATCCACTCATCATGCTGCTACTAGCCTTATGACATTGATTTCCTGGCTGAGTGATATTCCATTGTACATAAAGACCAAAACTTCTTTATCCATTTTTCTCTTTCCTGGGATATTTAAGGTGGAATGAAGTGGAGGTCCTGGTCAACAGAGCAGCCCTAAACTTTGGGGTGCTTGTGTCTTGCTGATTTTTCATTTTCCCAATTTATACCCCCATGAGTGGAAGTGCCCTATGCTCTCTAAGCTGTGTTTTTTAGATGTTTCAGGACTCACTGTACACTTCTCCAGAGTGGCTGTTGGCAATTTACATCCCGCCCATCAGTGTAGCAAGGCTCTCATTTCTCCATGGCCTGTCCTGCATTTCTGGTTTTGACACGTTTTTCAGCATGGCCCTTTTGACCGATGGGTAGCGAGTCTTCTTTGTAGCCCTGATTTGCCTTTCCAGGTTGCTTGGTTGGCCAAAAAGGGCGTATGCGTTTTTTCCTGAATATATTCAGGAAAAAACGCATACGCCCTTTTTGGCCAAGGGCATCATTGTCAACGTTTTGCCGCTTTTCATGTGCTTTAAAGGCGATTCGAATCTACCTCCTGAAATCTGTTTCCTGCAATTCTGCCTTGATTTCAAATCCTCTGCTTTGCCTTCCCTCAATATATTTGTGGACGAGAGTTATCATTTATAACTCTGTAGGTTTGTGAATTGCAGTGCCCTGAAGCTCCATTTTACAACTCGCTTTTTTGGGAGCTGGCCGCAAAAGCGCAGGATGGATTCACGCCCTGTTCTTGTTCCGGGGGGCAGGCTGAGCCTGTGGTTAATTCTTCTTCCTGATGGGAAAATAGAGTAACCTGTGCCTGTGTCCACACCAAGAGCTAGTCTCTCATTGGTTCCCCGTCTTCCCGTTCATCCTCAGGACAAATTGCAACCTGTACGGAACAGGAGGTTAAAGGTGCTGATGCTCCAAGTAGGGAGATTGCTAGTAAAGTGCCTGGAATGGGGAACCCGGGCACAAGGAGATGAGAAATGAGGTGCGTTTCAGAAACCTTTCCCCATCACACGGTGTACCATCTTCTGGGTTTCTCATGCATGTTTTCGATGTAGGAAGATGCCCTTGAACCTGGAGATTTGGGACCCATTGGACGGGTACCACGCAGTATTAATTTAAAGGGTCTGCGTTTGCTCACCCAACCTCACCAAACCTCTCAGCCCCAAGAGTGTCCACCCTTATGTCTCATCCAGCTGTGGGTCTAGATATGGTCAATCCAGGTTGCATCACAGCCCCTGAACGCATTGTGTAAGAATTTCTCTCTCTTTCACTGTCTTTGTTTCATGGGTTTGTAAAAGTAATTTATTTTTATAATGGGGTTTAGCTGCTTTTCACTGCTGTGTTTATGCCGCTTTACACCCACTTGACACACTAATAGAGAGTTATCAATACATAGGTTTTAAGATTATTACTAGTCAGATATATTCTTGTGCGTTGAATAGGGCGTGTTGAGTCCAGTTCTCTGAGCAAGGAGTAGGTCTTGTCTATTACATATTGGGTTTATGGAACGGTATCTGAGCTAATTTGAAACCCTTGTTTTATGTATCACCCCACCTCACCTTTCCCGTTAAGCAGCCATAGTGTGTTTACTGCATGTGTGACTCTGTTCTGTTTTGTAATTCAGTTCAAGTGTAACGGTTTTTACATTCCCTCTATAAGTGATACCTTATGAGAAGTGTCCTTTTCTGTGTGACTTATTTCACTTAGAATCGTCGTACCTAAATCCACTCATCATGCTGCTACTAGCCTTATGACATTGATTTCATGGCTGAGTGATATTCCATTGTACATAAGGACCACAACTTCTTTATCCATTTTTCTCTTTCCTGGGATATTTAAGGTGGAATGAAGTGGAGGTCCTTGTCAACAGAGCAGCCCTAAACTTTGGGGTGCTTGTGTCTTGCTGATTTTTCATTTTCCCAATTTATACCCCCATGAGTGGAAGTGCCCTATGCTCTCTAAGCTGTGTTTTTTAGATGTTTCAGGACTCACCGTACACTCCTCCAGAGTGGCTGTTGGCAATTTACATCCCGCCCATCAGTGTAGCAAGGCTCCCATTTCTCCATGGCCTGTCCTGCATTTCTGGTTTTGACACGTTTTTCAGCATGGCCCTTTTGACCGATGGGTAGCGAGTCTTCTTTGTAGCGCTGATTTGCCTTTCTAGATTGCTTGGTTGGCCAAAAAGTGCGTATGCGTTTTTTCCTGAATATATTCAGGAAAAAACGCATATGCCCTTTTTGGCCAAGGGCATCATTGTCAACGTTTTGCCGCTTTTCATGTGCTTTAAAGGCGATTCGAATCTACCTCCTGAAATCTGTTTCCTGCAATTCTGCCTTGATTTCAAATCCTCTTCTTTGCCTTCCCTCAATATATTTGTGGACGAGAGTTATCATTTATAACTCTGTAGGTTTGTGAATTGCAGTGCCCTTAACCTCCATTTTACAACTCGCTTTTTTGGGATCTGGCCGCAAAAGCGCATGATGGATTCACGCCCTGTTCTTGTTCCGGGGGGCAGGCTGAGCCTGTGGTTAATTCTTATTCCTGATGGGAAAATAGAGTGACCTGTGCCTGTGTCCACACCAAGAGCTAGTCTCTCATTGGTTCCCCATCTTCCCGTTCATCCTCAGGACAAATTGCAACCTGTACGGAACAGGAGGTTAAAGGTGCTGATGCTCCAAGTAGGGAGATTGCTAGTAAAGTGGCTGGAATGGGGAACCCGGGCACAAGGGGATGAGAAATGAGGTTCGTTTTAGAAACCTTTCCCCATCACATGGTGTACCATCTTCTGGGTTTCTCATGCATGTTTTCGATGCAGGAAGATGCCCTTGAACCTGGAGATTTGGGACCCATTGGACGGGTACCACGCAGTATTAATTTAAAGGGTCTGCGTTTGCTCACCCAACCTCACCAAACCTCTCAGCCCCAAGAGTGTCCACCCTTATGTCTCATCCAGCTGTGGGTCTAGATATGGTCAATCCAGGTTGCATCACAGCCCCTGAACGCATTGTGTAAGAATTTCGCTCTCTTTCACTGTCTTTGTTTCATGGGTTTTTCAAAGTAATTTATTTTTATAATGGGGTTTAGCTGCTTTTCACTGCTGTGTTTATGCCACTTTACACCCACTTGACACACTAATAGAGAGATATCAATACATAGGTTTTAAGATTATTACTAGTCATATATATTCTTGTGCGGTGAATAGGGAGTGTTGAGTCCAGTTCTCTGAGCAAGGAGTAGGTCTTGTCTATTACATATTGGGTTTATGGAACGGTATCTTAGCTAATTTGAAACCCTTGTTTTATGTATCACCCCACCTCACCTTTCCCGTTAAGCAGCCATAGTTTGTTTTCTGCATGTGTGACTCTGTTCTGTTTTGTAATTCAGTTCAAGTGTAACGGTTTTTACATTCCCTGTATAAGTGATACCTTATGAGAAGTGTCCTTTTCTGTGTGACTTATTTCACTTAGAATCGTTGTACCTAAATCCACTCATCATGCTGCTACTAGCCTTATGACATTGATTTCCTGGCTGAGTGATATTCCATTGTACATAAAGACCAAAACTTCTTTATCCATTTTTCTCTTTCCTGGGATATTTAAGGTGGAATGAAGTGGAGGTCCTGGTCAACAGAGCAGCCCTAAACTTTGGGGTGCTTGTGTCTTGCTGATTTTTCATTTTCCCAATTTATACCCCCATGAGTGGAAGTGCCCTATGCTCTCTAAGCTGTGTTTTTTAGATGTTTCAGGACTCACTGTACACTTCTCCAGAGTGGCTGTTGGCAATTTACATCCCGCCCATCAGTGTAGCAAGGCTCTCATTTCTCCATGGCCTGTCCTGCATTTCTGGTTTTGACACGTTTTTCAGCATGGCCCTTTTGACCGATGGGTAGCGAGTCTTCTTTGTAGCCCTGATTTGCCTTTCCAGGTTGCTTGGTTGGCCAAAAAGGGCGTATGCGTTTTTTCCTGAATATATTCAGGAAAAAACGCATACGCCCTTTTTGGCCAAGGGCATCATTGTCAACGTTTTGCCGCTTTTCATGTGCTTTAAAGGCGATTCGACTCTACCTCCTGAAATCTGTTTCCTGCAATTCTGCCTTGATTTCAAATCCTCTTCTTTGCCTTCCCTCAATATATTTGTGGACGAGAGTTATCATTTATAACTCTGCAGGTTTGTGAATTGCAGTGCCCTGAACTTCCATTTTACAACTCGCTTTTTTGTGAGCTGGCCGCAAAAGTGCATGATGGTTTCACGCCCTGTTCTTGTTCCGGGGGGCAGGCTGAGCCTGTGGTTAATTCTTCTTCCTGATGGGAAAATAGAGTGACCTGTGCCTGTGTCCACACCAAGAGCTAGTCTCTCATTGGTTCCCCGTCTTCCCGTTCATCCTCAGGACAAATTGCAACCTGTACGGAACAGGAGGTTAAAGGTGCTGATGCTCCAAGTAGGGAGATTGCTAGTAAAGCGGCTGGAATGGTGAACGCAGGCACAAGGAGATGAGAAATGAGGTGCGTTTTAGAAACCTTTCCCCATAACATGGTGTACCATCTTTTTGTTTTCTCCTGCATGTTTTCGATGTAGGAAGATGCCCTTGAACCTGGAGATTTGCGACCCATGTGATGGGTACCACGCAGTATTACTTTAAAGGGTCTTCGTTTGCTCACCCAACCTCACCAAACCTCTCAGCCCCAAGAGTGTCCACCCTTATGTCTCATCCAGCTGTGGGTCTAGATATGGTCAATCCAGGTTGCATCACAGCCCCTGAACGCATTGTGTAAGAATTTCTCTCTCTTTCACTGTCTTTGTTTCATGGGTTTTTCGAAGTAATTTATTTTTATAATGGGGTTTAGCTGCTTTTCACTGCTGTGTTTATGCCGCTTTACACCCACTTGACACACTAACAGAGAGATATCAATACATAGGTTTTAAGCTTATTACTAGTCAGATAGATTCTTGTGCGGTTAATAGGGCGTGTTGAGTCCAGTTCTCTGAGCAAGGAGTAGGTCTTGTCTATTACATATTGGGTTTATGGAACGGTATCTGAGCTAATTTGAAACCCTTGTTTTATGTATCACCCCACCTCACCTTTCCCGTTAAGCAGACATAGTGTGTTTTCTGCATGTGTGACTCTGTTCTGTTTTGTAATTCAGTTCAAGTGTAACGGTTTTTACATTCCCTCTATAAGTGATACCTTATGAGAAGTGTCCTTTTCTGTGTGACTTATTTCACTTAGAATCGTCGTACCTAAATCCACTCATCATGCTGCTACTAGCCTTATGACATTGATTTCATGGCTGAGTGATATTCCATTGTACATAAGGACCACAACTTCTTTATCCATTTTTCTCTTTCCTGGGATATTTAAGGTGGAAGGAAGTGGAGGTCCTTGTCAACAGAGCAGCCCTAAACTTTGGGGTGCTTGTGTCTTGCTGAGTTTTCATTTTCCCAATTTATACCCCCATGAGTGGAAGTGCCCTATGCTCTCTAAGCTGTGTTTTTTAGGTGTTTCAGGACACACCGTACACTTCTTCAGAGTGGCTGTTGGCAATTTACATCCCGCCCATCAGTGTAGCAAGGCTCCCATTTCTCCATGGCCTGTCCTGCATTTCTGGTTTTGACACGTTTTTCAGCATGGCCCTTTTGACCGATGGGTAGCGAGTCTTCTTTGTAGCCCTGATTTGCCTTTCCAGGTTGCTTGGTTGGCCAAAAAGGGCGTATGCGTTTTTTCCTGAATATATTCAGGAAAAAACGCATACGCCCTTTTTGGCCAAGGGCATCATTGTCAACGTTTTGCCGCTTTTCATGTGCTTTAAAGGCGATTCGAATCTACCTCCTGAAATCTGTTTCCTGCAATTCTGCCTTGATTTCAAATCCTCTGCTTTGCCTTCCCTCAATATATTTGTGGACGAGAGTTATCATTTATAACTCTGTAGGTTTGTGAATTGCAGTGCCCTGAAGCTCCATTTTACAACTCGCTTTTTTGGGAGCTGGCCGCAAAAGCGCAGGATGGATTCACGCCCTGTTCTTGTTCCGGGGGGCAGGCTGAGCCTGTGGTTAATTCTTCTTCCTGATGGGAAAATAGAGTAACCTGTGCCTGTGTCCACACCAAGAGCTAGTCTCTCATTGGTTCCCCGTCTTCCCGTTCATCCTCAGGACAAATTGCAACCTGTACGGAACAGGAGGTTAAAGGTGCTGATGCTCCAAGTAGGGAGATTGCTAGTAAAGTGCCTGGAATGGGGAACCCGGGCACAAGGAGATGAGAAATGAGGTGCGTTTCAGAAACCTTTCCCCATCACACGGTGTACCATCTTCTGGGTTTCTCATGCATGTTTTCGATGTAGGAAGATGCCCTTGAACCTGGAGATTTGGGACCCATTGGACGGGTACCACGCAGTATTAATTTAAAGGGTCTGCGTTTGCTCACCCAACCTCACCAAACCTCTCAGCCCCAAGAGTGTCCACCCTTATGTCTCATCCAGCTGTGGGTCTAGATATGGTCAATCCAGGTTGCATCACAGCCCCTGAACGCATTGTGTAAGAATTTCTCTCTCTTTCACTGTCTTTGTTTCATGGGTTTGTAAAAGTAATTTATTTTTATAATGGGGTTTAGCTGCTTTTCACTGCTGTGTTTATGCCGCTTTACACCCACTTGACACACTAATAGAGAGTTATCAATACATAGGTTTTAAGATTATTACTAGTCAGATATATTCTTGTGCGTTGAATAGGGCGTGTTGAGTCCAGTTCTCTGAGCAAGGAGTAGGTCTTGTCTATTACATATTGGGTTTATGGAACGGTATCTGAGCTAATTTGAAACCCTTGTTTTATGTATCACCCCACCTCACCTTTCCCGTTAAGCAGCCATAGTGTGTTTACTGCATGTGTGACTCTGTTCTGTTTTGTAATTCAGTTCAAGTGTAACGGTTTTTACATTCCCTCTATAAGTGATACCTTATGAGAAGTGTCCTTTTCTGTGTGACTTATTTCACTTAGAATCGTCGTACCTAAATCCACTCATCATGCTGCTACTAGCCTTATGACATTGATTTCATGGCTGAGTGATATTCCATTGTACATAAGGACCACAACTTCTTTATCCATTTTTCTCTTTCCTGGGATATTTAAGGTGGAATGAAGTGGAGGTCCTTGTCAACAGAGCAGCCCTAAACTTTGGGGTGCTTGTGTCTTGCTGATTTTTCATTTTCCCAATTTATACCCCCATGAGTGGAAGTGCCCTATGCTCTCTAAGCTGTGTTTTTTAGATGTTTCAGGACTCACCGTACACTCCTCCAGAGTGGCTGTTGGCAATTTACATCCCGCCCATCAGTGTAGCAAGGCTCCCATTTCTCCATGGCCTGTCCTGCATTTCTGGTTTTGACACGTTTTTCAGCATGGCCCTTTTGACCGATGGGTAGCGAGTCTTCTTTGTAGCGCTGATTTGCCTTTCTAGATTGCTTGGTTGGCCAAAAAGTGCGTATGCGTTTTTTCCTGAATATATTCAGGAAAAAACGCATATGCCCTTTTTGGCCAAGGGCATCATTGTCAACGTTTTGCCGCTTTTCATGTGCTTTAAAGGCGATTCGAATCTACCTCCTGAAATCTGTTTCCTGCAATTCTGCCTTGATTTCAAATCCTCTTCTTTGCCTTCCCTCAATATATTTGTGGACGAGAGTTATCATTTATAACTCTGTAGGTTTGTGAATTGCAGTGCCCTGAACCTCCATTTTACAACTCGCTTTTTTGGGATCTGGCCGCAAAAGCGCATGATGGATTCACGCCCTGTTCTTGTTCCGGGGGGCAGGCTGAGCCTGTGGTTAATTCTTATTCCTGATGGGAAAATAGAGTGACCTGTGCCTGTGTCCACACCAAGAGCTAGTCTCTCATTGGTTCCCCATCTTCCCGTTCATCCTCAGGACAAATTGCAACCTGTACGGAACAGGAGGTTAAAGGTGCTGATGCTCCAAGTAGGGAGATTGCTAGTAAAGTGGCTGGAATGGGGAACCCGGGCACAAGGGGATGAGAAATGAGGTTCGTTTTAGAAACCTTTCCCCATCACATGGTGTACCATCTTCTGGGTTTCTCATGCATGTTTTCGATGCAGGAAGATGCCCTTGAACCTGGAGATTTGGGACCCATTGGACGGGTACCACGCAGTATTAATTTAAAGGGTCTGCGTTTGCTCACCCAACCTCACCAAACCTCTCAGCCCCAAGAGTGTCCACCCTTATGTCTCATCCAGCTGTGGGTCTAGATATGGTCAATCCAGGTTGCATCACAGCCCCTGAACGCATTGTGTAAGAATTTCGCTCTCTTTCACTGTCTTTGTTTCATGGGTTTTTCAAAGTAATTTATTTTTATAATGGGGTTTAGCTGCTTTTCACTGCTGTGTTTATGCCACTTTACACCCACTTGACACACTAATAGAGAGATATCAATACATAGGTTTTAAGATTATTACTAGTCATATATATTCTTGTGCGGTGAATAGGGAGTGTTGAGTCCAGTTCTCTGAGCAAGGAGTAGGTCTTGTCTATTACATATTGGGTTTATGGAACGGTATCTTAGCTAATTTGAAACCCTTGTTTTATGTATCACCCCACCTCACCTTTCCCGTTAAGCAGCCATAGTTTGTTTTCTGCATGTGTGACTCTGTTCTGTTTTGTAATTCAGTTCAAGTGTAACGGTTTTTACATTCCCTGTATAAGTGATACCTTATGAGAAGTGTCCTTTTCTGTGTGACTTATTTCACTTAGAATCGTTGTACCTAAATCCACTCATCATGCTGCTACTAGCCTTATGACATTGATTTCCTGGCTGAGTGATATTCCATTGTACATAAAGACCAAAACTTCTTTATCCATTTTTCTCTTTCCTGGGATATTTAAGGTGGAATGAAGTGGAGGTCCTGGTCAACAGAGCAGCCCTAAACTTTGGGGTGCTTGTGTCTTGCTGATTTTTCATTTTCCCAATTTATACCCCCATGAGTGGAAGTGCCCTATGCTCTCTAAGCTGTGTTTTTTAGATGTTTCAGGACTCACTGTACACTTCTCCAGAGTGGCTGTTGGCAATTTACATCCCGCCCATCAGTGTAGCAAGGCTCTCATTTCTCCATGGCCTGTCCTGCATTTCTGGTTTTGACACGTTTTTCAGCATGGCCCTTTTGACCGATGGGTAGCGAGTCTTCTTTGTAGCCCTGATTTGCCTTTCCAGGTTGCTTGGTTGGCCAAAAAGGGCGTATGCGTTTTTTCCTGAATATATTCAGGAAAAAACGCATACGCCCTTTTTGGCCAAGGGCATCATTGTCAACGTTTTGCCGCTTTTCATGTGCTTTAAAGGCGATTCGACTCTACCTCCTGAAATCTGTTTCCTGCAATTCTGCCTTGATTTCAAATCCTCTTCTTTGCCTTCCCTCAATATATTTGTGGACGAGAGTTATCATTTATAACTCTGCAGGTTTGTGAATTGCAGTGCCCTGAACTTCCATTTTACAACTCGCTTTTTTGTGAGCTGGCCGCAAAAGTGCATGATGGTTTCACGCCCTGTTCTTGTTCCGGGGGGCAGGCTGAGCCTGTGGTTAATTCTTCTTCCTGATGGGAAAATAGAGTGACCTGTGCCTGTGTCCACACCAAGAGCTAGTCTCTCATTGGTTCCCCGTCTTCCCGTTCATCCTCAGGACAAATTGCAACCTGTACGGAACAGGAGGTTAAAGGTGCTGATGCTCCAAGTAGGGAGATTGCTAGTAAAGCGGCTGGAATGGTGAACGCAGGCACAAGGAGATGAGAAATGAGGTGCGTTTTAGAAACCTTTCCCCATAACATGGTGTACCATCTTTTTGTTTTCTCCTGCATGTTTTCGATGTAGGAAGATGCCCTTGAACCTGGAGATTTGCGACCCATGTGATGGGTACCACGCAGTATTACTTTAAAGGGTCTGCGTTTGCTCACCCAACCTCACCAAACCTCTCAGCCCCAAGAGTGTCCACCCTTATGTCTCATCCAGCTGTGGGTCTAGATATGGTCAATCAAGGTTGCATCACAGCCCCTGAACGCATTGTGTAAGAATTTCTCTCTCTTTCACTGTCTTTGTTTCATGGGTTTTTCGAAGTAATTTATTTTTATAATGGGGTTTAGCTGCTTTTCACTGCTGTGTTTATGCCGCTTTACACCCACTTGACACACTAACAGAGAGATATCAATACATAGGTTTTAAGCTTATTACTAGTCAGATAGATTCTTGTGCGGTTAATAGGGCGTGTTGAGTCCAGTTCTCTGAGCAAGGAGTAGGTCTTGTCTATTACATATTGGGTTTATGGAACGGTATCTGAGCTAATTTGAAACCCTTGTTTTATGTATCACCCCACCTCACCTTTCCCGTTAAGCAGACATAGTGTGTTTTCTGCATGTGTGACTCTGTTCTGTTTTGTAATTCAGTTCAAGTGTAACGGTTTTTACATTCCCTCTATAAGTGATACCTTATGAGAAGTGTCCTTTTCTGTGTGACTTATTTCACTTAGAATCGTCGTACCTAAATCCACTCATCATGCTGCTACTAGCCTTATGACATTGATTTCATGGCTGAGTGATATTCCATTGTACATAAGGACCACAACTTCTTTATCCATTTTTCTCTTTCCTGGGATATTTAAGGTGGAAGGAAGTGGAGGTCCTTGTCAACAGAGCAGCCCTAAACTTTGGGGTGCTTGTGTCTTGCTGAGTTTTCATTTTCCCAATTTATACCCCCATGAGTGGAAGTGCCCTATGCTCTCTAAGCTGTGTTTTTTAGGTGTTTCAGGACACACCGTACACTTCTTCAGAGTGGCTGTTGGCAATTTACATCCCGCCCATCAGTGTAGCAAGGCTCCCATTTCTCCATGGCCTGTCCTGCATTTCTGGTTTTGACACGTTTTTCAGCATGGCCCTTTTGACCGATGGGTAGCGAGTCTTCTTTGTAGCCCTGATTTGCCTTTCCAGGTTGCTTGGTTGGCCAAAAAGGGCGTATGCGTTTTTTCCTGAATATATTCAGGAAAAAACGCATACGCCCTTTTTGGCCAAGGGCATCATTGTCAACCTTTTGCCGCTTTTCATGTGCTTTAAAGGCGATTCGAATCTACCTCCTGAAATCTGTTTCCTGCAATTCTGCCTTGATTTCAAATCCTCTTCTTTGCCTTCCCTCAATATATTTGTGGACGAGAGTTATCATTTATAACTCTGGAGGTTTGTGAATTGCAGTGCCCTGAAGCTCCATTTTACAACTCGCTTTTTTGGGAGCTGGCCGCAAAAGCGCAGGATGGCTTCAGGCCCTGTTCTTGTTCCGGGGGGCAGGCTGAGCCTGTGGTTAATTCTTCTTCCTGATGGGAAAATAGAGTGACCTCTGCCTGTGTCCACACCAAGAGCTAGTCTCTCATTGGTTCCCCCTCTTTCCGTTCATCCTCAGGACAAATTGCAAGCTGTACGGACCAGGAGGTTAAAGGTGCTGATTCTCCATGGAGGGAGATTGCTACTAAAGAGGCTGGTATGACGAACCCGAGCACAAGGAGATGAGAAATGAGGTGCGTTTTAGAAACCTTTCCCGATCACACGGTGTACCACCTTCTGGGTTTCTCATGCATGTTTTCGATGTAGGAAGATGCCCTTGAACCTGGAGATTTGTAAACCATGAGTTGGGTAACAGGCAATATTACTTTAAAGGCTCTGCGTTTGCTCCCCCAACCTCACCAAGCCTCTCAGCCCCGAGAGTGTCCACCCTTATGTCTCATCCAGCTGTGGGTCTAGATATGGTCAATCCAGGTGGCATCATAGCCCCTGAACGAATTTTGTAAGAATTTCTCTCTCTTTCACTGTCTTTGTTTCACGGGTTTTTAAAAGTAATTTATTTTTATAATGGGGTTTAGCTGCTTTTCACGGCTGTGTTTATGCCGCTTTACACCCACTTGACTCACTTCCAGAGAGATATCAATACATAGGTTTTACAATTCTGACTAGTCAGATATGTTCTCTTGCGGTGAATAGGGGTTGTTGAGTCCAGTTCACTGAGCAAGGAGTAGGTCTTGTCTATTACATATTGGATTTATGGAACGTTATCTGAGCTAATTTGAAATCCTTGTTTTATGCATCACCCCACCTCACCTTTCCCGTTAAGCAACCATAGTGTGTTTTCTAAATGTGTGACTCTGTTCTGTTTTGTAATTCAGTTCAAGTGTAACGGTTTTTACATTCCCTCTATAAGTGATACCTTATGAGAAGTGTCCTTTTCTGTGTGACTTATTTCACTTAGAATCGTCGTACCTAAATCCACTCATCATGCTGCTACTACCCTTATGATATTGATTTCACGCCCGGGTGATATACAATTGTACATATGGACCACAACTTCTTTATCCATTTTTCTCTTTCCTTGCATATTGAAGGTGGAATTAAGTGGAGGTTCTTGTCAACAGAGCAGCCCTAAAGTTTGGGGTGCCTGTGTCTTGCTGAGTTTTAGTTTTCCCAATTTATACGCCCATGAGTGGATGTGCCCCTTTCTCTCTAGCTGTGTTTTTTAGATGTTTTAGGAAACACCATACCCTTCTCCAGAGTCATCATTGGCAATTTACACCCCACCCATCAGTGTAACAAGGCTCCCTTTCCTCCATGGCCTCTCCTGCATTTCTTGTTTTTACACTTTTTTAGGAAGGCCATTTTGACTGATGGGAAGTCAGAGTTCTTTGTAGTGCTGAATTGCATTTCCGGCTTGCTTGGTTGGCCAAAAAGGGCCTATGGGTTTTTTCCTGAATTCATTCAGAAAAAAACGCATATGCTCTTTTTGGCCAAGTGCATCATTGTCGACGTTTTGCCGCTTTTCATGTGCTTTAGGGGTGATTCAAATCTAACTCCTGAAATCTGTTTCCTGCAATTCTGCCTTGATTTCAAATCCTCTTCTTTGCCTTCCCTCAATATATTTGTGGACGAGAGTTATCATTTACAAATCTGCAGATTTGTTAATTGCAGTGCCCCTGAGCTCCATTTTTCACCTCGCTTTTTTGGGAGCTTTCCGCAGATCCGCTCGTTTGCTTCTGGCCCTACTCTGGTTCCCGGTGGCAGGCTAAGCCTTTGCTTAATTCTTCTTCCTGACTGGAAAGTAGAGTGACATGTGCCTCTCCGAACACCTAGGGCTTGGCTCTCTTTGTTTCTCCTCCTTCCCCTTCTTCCTTTGGACAAATTCCAATTTCTGTGCAACTGGATGTTGAAGGTGCTGACATCCTCAAGTGGGGAGATTTTAAGGAAAAAGGCTGGAGGGGTGAACCCAACAACCAGGAAATTAGGAGTTTTGGTGCCTTTTCCAAAATCTTCCTGATCCAACCGTGTTCCATCTTCTGGGTGTCACAGGCATGTTTTAGCTGTAGGAAAGGTCCCGTGTATGTAAGGAGAACACAAGGGATTTTTCCAAATCAGTGTCTCCCCGAACTCCAATCTGGGGAATTTTTAAGCTACTGGTACATGTGTGTTCATTAAGGGACTTGGGCCGTAGGCAGAGTCCGAACTTTAGATGATTGAAGTCTTCAGGTTCAGAAACGCTCACCATCGGCCTCCTTTAGTTTCCATTTTATCTGTAGTTGATAGATGATGTCGATATAGATATCTATTGTTTTTCAGATTATTTCCCCTCAGGGGTCATTACAAAATATTGAGTATAGTTCCTTGTGCTATACAGTAGTTCCTTGTTGATGATATATTTTATACATAGCAGTGTGTATATGTTAATCTGAAACTGTTAATTTATCCCTCCTCCCACCTTTCCCTTTTGGTAATAAAAAATATAAGATTTTATACTTCTCAGAAATCTAGGAGCTGAAAGAGAGGTATCATTTTCAATGGAAAATCATTCCAAACAAGGTTGAAACTTCAACCAAGATTATTAGATGTACATCCTTGGAAAGAAATCACTGCATTTCTCTACTGTTGACCTGACAAATAAGACAAACCCCTCCACTGAACTTGCTTATAATAAAGTGATGGAAATATCAAATGGAAGTGTTAGAAACATCTTATTTTACACGAGCCTTATACACTGCTCTATGTTAATTACAGTTTGGCTCACACATCTGTTCATTGAAGTTACAATGTTCTCAAATTCTGTTACTGATCCTGCAGAGTGGGCCCCAACAAGGGTCTCCCTGCCCAGTGTCATTGGAGCCAACAGATCGAGACTGACTTTGGTTCAGAAGCAAAGGAAAACTTTATATTTTGATCAGAGAATGGAGAGGTGAGAGTGTGTGCTCCCCTGCGGGTTGTGGGCCGGGCTGCTGTGTAGGGATCCTGTCAGCATCAGCGGGAGGGAGGGGGCGGAGCTCTCGAGGGCCGGGTTGCCTGGAGCTCAGGCTCTATGTCGCAGAGTCTGCACGGGGCCCCACGAGCTGAGGTGTCGGCCCAGCCATTTTGCACTAGGAAATCGGGTCTGAAGTGTCGGGTGTGGGACCTCTGCATGTGGAAACCTAGGAGCAAGTGAAATTAGACAAAGCACAAAGGAAAAAATGGTTAGACTTTATTTTATTGCCCAGATTCTATTTTTATCTCCCAGGAATTTTTAATGGGCTTTGCCAGTGACAAAGCCCTCCTCTGCCTTTTGTCCCATTCCTCATTCTTGAGGCGCTGAGGGTGCAGACACGTCTTCTGTAAATGCTTCATGCTGAGTTGAGTGTCCTCATACCCGGGGGGAGGGGCAGGACTTCTCCCCAGCAGCCTCCAGGTGAGGTTGATTGTCCGCAGGCCTCCTCCCTCACTGCTCGTCTGCCTGGGCACCAGCATTGGAAGTTTTATAGATTCTAATGACCTTTAAGGGTCCAGGAAAGAGATGTGCAGAGACGCTGGGGGGGTGGGCGGTTTTACCCTGCTCCACATTGGTTCGGCCCCCTTAGGCTGATGGTTTCTGCCAGCCTAGATGCTCTGACCAGTAGTCTGTGCTTTCTTCAGTTAGGCCACTGAATTAACGTACAAACAGCACCAGGTGTCAGAGCCCTGCTTGCTCAACTCCCAGACAGTCCAGGGCCGGTGGTGATCCAGGACCATGACGGCCACTCAGTCAACGGCCTTTTGAAGTAGCCAGGTGTAGAGCCGGTCTCATTGGCCGCCATCACTGCAGTGTCTGCAGGCTTTTCTATGGTGGCAGCGTTATTTATGGTTCCCCTGCCAAGTTTATTAGCTCCGCTCTGGGTGCAGTAAGTCCTGTAAGCAATAGTCTGCTCTTTTGGGGCACACTCTTGTTGTTTTCTGAGAGAAGCTCCAGGTAAAGTGATGGTCACACGAGTCGTCATGGGGGCCCATTGCCCCAGGTTGTCTCTCTGGAGGTTGGTGTTGGAGGGCCTCCTCACTTGAGGTCATTGTGCCCACGGAGCAATCCCTGCAACTTCAGGGCATGGTGGGTGGTTAGGATCACCAAGTGGCGTCCTTTTCCCTTAGGAGGGAGCTGGCCTTGCGGGCTGCTGATTTCCAGGTTTTTAGATACCCCCAGTATCCTGGTCGGATGGGGTGGCTGGCCAATGCCTGGAGGGCATTCTTGCATTGTTCCATTTCAAGTGGTCCCAGTTTTTGCACTAATACTCCAAGGGCGATTCGCCTTGGACCAGGAATGTAAAGGTCAAAGGGTTTAGCTAACTTAGGGAGGTCCAGGGCCAGGGTCTGAATTGACTGCTCTTTCCATTCTTGAAAGGCCGCTTCTGGATTCTATTCAAAAGGATCATCATCTTTTCCTTTCAGTGATTCATATAGAGGCCCAGCTATTAGACTGTAGTTAGGGATCCAGATGCAGCAAACCCCGGTCTCCCCAGGAACCCCTAAGCTGTCTTCTAGTTTCAGGAAAGGTGAGGCTGCAAATGGCTTCTTCCCTTTCCTGGGGTGGGCTTCTCCGACCTTCTGTGCGAATGAAGCCCAGGAAGGCCACCTTAGTTTGTGATATTTGAGCCTTTTCCTTGGACACCTTCTATCTTTTATTGGCTAGGTAGTTCAGAGGCCTCCTTAGTCGGGCTGGTGATCAGAATGTCATCTGCATATTGAAGGAGGGTTCCCTTCTCCAGAGGTAGATCTTTTAGGTCTTTAGCTAACGTTTCCCCAAAGATGGTGTGGGAATTTTTGAACCCCTGGGGCAGGACGGCCCAGCAGTATTGTTTTTGTTGTAGGTTGAGTCCTGCCACTCACAGCCAAAATTTCTTGTGACTCTGGGACTAATGGAATACAGAAGAAGGCATCATTGAAGTCTAATACAGAATGCCATGTCCTGGTGGATGGTAGAATGACCAGCAGGGTGTAGGAATTAGGAACTACTAGATGTATATCCTCTGTGGCTTCACTGACTGTCCTGGCGTCCTCTACCAGGTCCCCAGCAGCCCACGGGGCTCTTGTGGTCAGGCCCCTCCCAGGATATGGAGCTCACCTGGGCAGGTACCCAGCGGCCCACGGGGCTCTGGTGGTTAGGCCGCTCCCAGGATATTGAGCTCACCTGGGCAGGTACCCAGCAGCCCATGGGGCCCTCATGGTCAGGCCCCTCCCAGGATATGGAGCTCACCTGGGCAGGTACGCAGCAGCCCACGGGGCTCTCGTGGGCAGGCCCCTCCCTGGATATGGAGCTCCCGTGGACAGGTACCCCGGCAGGGCTGGGCACACAGGAACCGTGCACATAGCCCTCATTGCAGAGCACCCCCAGCACCCCTGTCACTCAGAGCTGACACAGAGCACCTCAGAGCAGAGCTTGAACTAACAAACAGCAGCTCCAACAGGTCTGTGGCCCTAGGCTTCACTCTGTGCGGCCTCCCTCTGCCTGGTCTTCCAGGGGCTTCCACTGCAGCCGGGGTACCAGGCCTCTGTCTCCACCCACCACCCCTCCTCTCCCTGACTCCTGGGTTCCTCTCATTAGCAGAGGGTCTTCTTGAAGTTGTCTCCCACTCATGGACCAGATAAAATGATTCGAAAACAAGCCAGGGCTGCCGCCCCTTATCTATCCTGACTCTCGGGACCCTACACCTGTTCCTTGGATCTGGCCGGTGCAGCAAGGCCCATTTTCTGCAACTCTGAGTCCCTGAGGGGCGAGGATTGGCTGACCTGGGCAGCCTGACCCGGCCGGCCAGCCCTTCCCAGGTGTGCCTGGGTTGAGGTCAATATAAACACCCCTCCAGGCAGCAAAAGCCTCTGCAGCTGTGCCTGACGCCATATTCTCTGCCCCGTCAGCAGTCTCGGGGTTGGGCTGGTGGGAGGGAGTAGGGCCCATGGCTCTATGAGTGGCCCAGTGTGACTGGGGCTCTGCTGGACTTTCTGCAGGAGTTGCCGGGCTGCCACCTGCTAAAGAAGAGGATGTGTCACCCATACTTGCTGCTGGAATTTCTCCCCGGGCAGAGGTGAGGAAGGAAAAAAGCAGTGGGGGCCGGGACAGGAGGGGTACCTCAGGCAGGGAAATGGAAAGCTTCCAGACGAGCGCCCGGGGCCAGGACCATCCTGGCTGGCCTGCAGGCACCAAGTCGGCCTGCGTGCTGTCGCTGGTGTGACTCCAAGCCCCTTCCTCTAGTTTTTAAAGTCTTTGCACACATTCAGGTGTTTTACCTGGGAAGGGTGGGAAAAGTTCAGCAGCAGCTGGCCTGGGGCTCAGCTCACGTTTACTCAGAGACGCCTCCTCACGGTCCCCCAGCTTTGCAATGAGGACGCTCCTCGTGTGGGGGCTGCTGGCTGCATGGGAGATGATTCCCCACCTGTGACCAACTTCAGAATTGTTTACCACTGGAGCAAGTGCCCTGATAGGGTTTTCCTCTGTATGACCAGTGGGTTCTGTTTTTTTTTTTTTTTTCTTTTTTGGTTCAAGGTAAGTTTTATTCCTCTTTTTGTATTTATGGATATAAGCATGGAAATAATTCATTCATATAAATACGTCTATGGGAAGGACAGAACTTTTTTTCTGTTTTATTTTTTTAAGTATTATTTATTTTTTAATTTTTGAATTTATTTTATTCATTTTTTTATACAGCAGGCTCTTATTGGTAACCTATTTTATACACATAAGTGTGTATATGTCAATCCCAGGCTCGCAATTCATCCCACCACCACCACCCTGCCACTTTCCCCCCTTGGTGTCCATACATTTGTTCTCTACATCTGTGTCTCTATTTCTGCCTTGCAAACCGGTTCATCTTTACCATTTTTCTAGGTTCCACATGTATGCGTTAATATACGATATTTGTTTTTCTCTTTCTGACTTACTTCACTCTGTATGACAGTCTCTAGATCTATCCACGTCTCTACAAATGACCCAATTTCATTCCTTTTTATGGCTGAGTAATATTCCATTTTATATATGTAGCACATCTTTTCTGTTCGTCTGTCTATGGGCATTTAGGTTGCTTCCATGACCTGGCTATTGTAAGCAGTGCTGCAATGAATATTGTGGTGAATATGTCTTTTTGAATTATGGTTTTCTCTGGGTATATGGCCAGTAGTGGGATTGCTGGGTCATATGGTAATTCTATTTTTAGTCTTTTAAGGAACCTCCATACTGTTCTCCATCGTGACTGTATCAATTTACATTCCCACAAATAGTGTAAGAGGGTTCCCTTTTCTCCACACCCTCTCCAGCATTTGTTGCTTGTAGATTTTCTGATGATGCCCATTCTAACTCGTGTGAGGCGATACCTCATTGTAGTTTTGGTTTATATTTCTCTAATAATTAGTGATGTTGAGCAGCTTTTCATGTGCTTCTTGGTCATCTGTATGTCTTCTTGGGACAAATGTCTATTTACGTCATCTGCCCATTTTTGGATTGGGTTGTTTGTTTTTTTACTGTTGAGCTGCATGAGCTGTTTATATACATTGGAGATTAATCCTTTGTCCATTGATTCGTTTGCAAATATTTTCTCCCATTGTGAGGGTTGTCTTTTCGTCTTGTTTGTAGTTTCCTTTGCTTTGCAAAAGCTTTTAGGTTTCATTTGCTCCCATATGTTTATTTTTTTTTTTATTCCATTACTCTAGGAGGTGGATCAAAAAAGATCTTGCTGTGATTTATGTCAAAGAGTATTCTTCCTATGTTTTCCTCTAAGAGTTTTATAGTGTCCGGTCTTACATTTCGGTCTCTAATCCATTTTGAGTTTATTTTTTGTGTATGGTGTTAGGGAGTGTTCTAATTTCATTCTTTTACATGTAGCTGTCCATTTTTCCCAGCACCACTTATTGAAGAGACTGTCTTTTCTCCTTTGTATACCCTTGCCTCCTTTGTCATAGATTAGTGGGCCATAGGTGTGTAGGTTTATCTCTGGGCTTTTTTTTTTTCTTTTACATCTTTATTGGAGTATAATTGCTTTACACTTGTGTGTTAGTTTCTGCTGTATAAAAAAGTGAATCAGCTGTGCGTATACATATAACACCATATCCCCTCCCTCTTGCACCTCCCTCTCACTCCCTTATCCCACCCTTTTAGGTGGTCACAAAGCACAGAGCTGATCTCCCTGTGCTATGTGGCTGCTTCCCAGTAGCTATCAATTTTACATTTGGTAGTGTATATATGTCCATACCACTCTCTCACTTTGTCCCAGCTTACCCTTCCCTCTCCCCATGTCCTCAAGTCCTTTCTCTACGTCTGTGTCCTTAATCCTTTCCTGCCCCTAGGTTCTTCATAAACTTTTTTTTTAAGATTCCATATATATGTGTTAGCATACAGTATTTGTTTTTCTCTTTCTGACTTACTTCACTCTGTAGGACAGACTCTAGATCCATCCACCTCACTAAAAGTAACTCAATTTCGTTTCTTTTTATGGCTGAATAATGTTCCATTGTATATATGTGCCACATCTTCTTTATCCATTTATCTGTTGATGGACACTTAGGTTGCTTCCATGTCCTGGCTATTGTAAATAGAGCTACAGTGAACGTTGTGGTACATGACTCTTTTTGAATTATGGTTTTCTCAGGGTAAATGTCCAGGAGTGGGTTTGCTGGGTTGTATGGTAGTTCTATTTTTAGTTTTTAAGGAACCCCCATACCGTTCTCCCTAGTGGCTATATCAATTTACATTCCCACCAACAGTGCAAGAGGGTTCCCTTTTCTCCAATAAATGCCTCTCCAGCATTTATTGTTGGTAGATTTTTTGATGATGGCCATTCTGACTGGTGTGAGGTGATACCTCACTGTAGTTTTGATTTGCATTTCTCTAATGATTAGTGATGTTCAGCATCCTTTCATGTGTTTGTTGGCAACCTGTATATCTTCTTTGGAGAAATGTCTATTTAGGTCTTCTGCCCATTTTTGGATTGGGTTGTTTGGTTTTGTGATATTGAGCTACATGAGCTGCTTTTTGGAGATTAATCCTTTGCCATTTGCTTCATTTGAAAATATTTTCTCCCATTCTGATGGTTGTCTTTTCATCTTGCTTATGTTTTCCTTTGCTGTGCAAAAGAATTTATGTTTCATTCGGTCCCATTTTTTTATTTTTGTTTTTATTTCCATTTCTCTAGGAGGTGGGTCAAAAAGGATCTTGCTGTGATTTATGTCATAGACTGTTCTGCTTATGTTTTCCTCTAAGAGTTTTATAGTGGCTGGTCTTATATTTAGGTCTCTAATCCATTTTGAGTTTATTTTTGTGTATGGTGTTAGGGAGTGTACTAATTTCATTCTTTTACATGTAACTGTCCAGTTTTCCCAGCACCACTTGCTGAAGACACTGTCTTTTCTCCATTGTATACCCTTGCCTCCTTTGTCATAGATTAGTGAACCATAGGTACGTGGGTTTATCTCTGTGCTTTCTATCCTGTTCTATTGACCTATATTTCTGTTTTTGTGTCAGTACCATATTATCTTGATTACTGTAGCTTTGCAATATAGTCTGAAGTCTGGAAGTCTGATTCCTCCAGCTCTTTTTTTTCCCCCTCAAGACTGCTTTGGCTATCCAGGGTCTTTTGTGTCTCCCTACAAATTTTAAGATTTTTTTTTCTTGTTCTGTAGAAAATGCCAAAGGTATTTTGATCGGGATTGCATTGAATCTGTAGATTGCTTTGGGTAGTATAGTCATTTTCACAATATTGATTCTTCTAATCCGAGAACATGGTATATGTCTCCATCTGTTTATATCATCTTTGATTTCTTTCATCAGTGTCTTATAGTTTTCTGAGTACAGGTCTTTTACTTCCTTAGGTAGGTTTATTCCTAGGTATTTTATTCTTTTTGTTGCAGTGGTAATGGGATTGTTTCCTTAATTTCTCTTTCTGATCTTTCATTGTTAGTGTATAGGAATGCAAGCAATTTCTGTGCATTAATTTTGTATCCTGCAACTTTACCAAATTCATTGATTAGCTCCAGTGGTTTTCTGGTGGCATCTTTAGGATTCTCTATCTATGATATCATGTCATTTGCGAACAGTGACAATTTTACTTCTTCTTTTCCTTTTTGTATTCCTTTTATTTCTTTTTCTTCTCTGATTGCCATGGCTAGGACTTCCAAAACTATGTTGAATAGCAGTGGTGAGAGTGGACATCCTCGTCTTGTTCCTGATCTTAGAGGAAACGCTTTCAGTTTTTCACCATTGAGAATGCTGTTTGCTGTGGGTTTGTCATATATGGCCTTTATTATGTTGAGGTAGTTTCCCTCTAGGCCCACACTCTGCAGAGTTTTTATCGTAAATGAGTGTTGAATTTTCTCAAAATCTTTTCCTTCATCTATTGAGATGATCATATGCTTTTATTCTACAATTTGTTAATATGGTGTATCACATTGATTTGTGTATATTGAAGAATCCTTGCATCCCTGGGATAAACCCCACTTGATCATGGTGTATGATCCTTTTAATGTGTTGTTCGATTCTGTTTGCTAGTATTTTGTTGAGGATTTTTACATCTATATTCATCAGTGATATTGGTCTATAATTTTCTTTCCTTGTAGTATCTCTGTCTGATTTTGGTATCAGGGTGATGGTGGTCTCATAGAATGAGTTTGGGAGTGTTCCTTCCCCTGCAATTGTTTTGAAGAATTTGAGAAGGTTGGGTGTTAGCTCTTCTCTAAATGTTTGATAGAATTCACCTGTGATGCCATCTGGTTCTGGACTTTTGTTTGTTGGAAGATTTTTAATCACAGTTTCAATTTCATTGCTTGTGATAGGTTTGTTCATATTTTCTATTTCTTCCTGGTTCAGTCTTAGAAGGTTATCCCTTTCTAAGAATTTGTCCATTTCTTCCAGATTGTCCATTTTATTGGCCTAGAGTTGCTTGTAGTAGTCTCTTAGGATGCTTTGTATTCCTGTGGTGTCTGTTGTAACTTCTGCTTTTTCACTTCTAATTTTGTTGATTTGCGTCCTCTCCCTCTTTTTCTGGAGTCTGGCTAAAGGTTGATCATTTTTGCTTATCTTCTCAAAGAACCAGCTTTTAGTTTTATTGATCTTTGCTTTCGTTTTCTTTGTTTCTATTTCATTTATTTCTGCTCTGATCTTTATGATTTCTTTCCTTCTACTAACTTTGGGTTTTGTTCTTCTTTCTCTAGTTCCTCTAGGTGTAAGGTTAGATTGTTTATTTGAGATTTTTCTTGTTTCTTGAGGTAGGCTTGTATTGCTATAAACTTCCCTCTTAGAACTCCTTTTGCTGCATCCCATAGGTTTTGGATCATCGTGTTTTTGTTGTCATTTGTCTCTAGGTAGTTTTTGATTTCCTCTTTGATTTCTTCAGTGATCTCTTGGTTATTTAGTAACGTATTGTTTAGCCTCCATGTGTGTGTGTTTTTTACGGTTTTTTCCGTGTAATTGATTTCTAATCTCATAGCATTGTGGTCGGAACAGCTGCTTGATATGATTTCAGTTTTCTTAAATTTACTGAGGCTTTATCTGTGACCCAAGATGTGATCTATCCTGGAGAATGTTCCGTGTGCAGTTGAGAAGAACGTGTAATCTGCTGTTTTTGGATGGAATGTCCTATAAATATCAACTAACTCTATCTGGTCTATTGTGTCATTTAAAGCTTGTGTTTCCTTATTAATTTTCTGTCTGGCTGATCTCCACTGGTGTAAGTGAGCTGTTAAAGTCCCCCGCTATTATTGTGTTACTGTCGATTTCCTCTTTTATAGCTGTTAGCAGTTGCCTTATACATTGAGCTGCTCCTATTTTGGGTACATATATATTTATAATTGTTATATCTTCTTCTTGGATTGGTCCCCTGACCATTATGTAGTGTCTTTCCTTGTCTCTTGTAACATTCTTTATTTTAAAGTCTATTTTATCTGATATGAGTATTGCTACTCCAGCTTTCTTTTGATTTTCATTTGCATAGAATATATTTTTCCATCGCCTCACTTTGAGTCTGTATGTGTCCCTAGGTCTGAAATGGATCTCTTGTAGACAGCATATATATGGGTCTTGTTTTTGTATCCATTCAGCGAGCCTGTGTCTTTTGGTTGGAACATGTAGTGCATTCACGTTTAAGGTAATTATCGATATGTATGTTCCTACTACTATTTTCTTAATTGTTATGGGTTTGTCTTGGTGGGTCCTTTTCTTCTCTTGTGTTTCCCACTTAGAGAAGTTCCTTTAGCATTTGGTGTAGAGCTGGTTTCATGGTGCTGAATTCTCTTAGCTTTTGCTTGTCTGTAAGGCTTTTGATTTCTCCATCAAATCTGAATGAGCTCTTTACAGGGTGGAGTACTCTTGGTTGTAGGTTCTTCCCTTTCATCACTTTAAATTTATCATGCCACTTCCTTCTGGCTTGTAGATTTTCTGCTGAGAAATCAGTTGTTATCCTTATGGGAGTTCCCTTGTATGTTATTTGTCATTTTTCCCTCGCTGCTTTCAATCATTTTTCTTTGTCGTTAATTTTTGTCAATTTGATTGCTATGTGTCTTGTCATTTTTCTCCTTTGGTTTATCCTGCCTGGGACACTCTGTGCTTCTGGACTTGGGTGGCTATTTCTTTTCCCATGCTAGGGAAGTTTTTGACCATAATCTCTTCAAATATATTCTCGGGTCCTTTCTCTCTCTCTTCTCCTTCTGGGACCCCTATAATGCGAATGTTGTTGCGTTTAATGTTGTGCCAGAGGACTCTTGGGGTGTCTTCGTTTGTTTTCATTCTTTTTCTTTATTCTGTTCCATGGCAGTGATTTCCACCTTTCTGTCTTCCAGGTCACTTATCCGTTCTTCTGCCACAGTTATTCTGCTACTGATTCCTTCTAGTGTATTTTTCATTTCAGTTATTCCATTGTTCACCTCTGTTTGTTTGTTCTTTAATTCTTCTAGGTGTTTGTTCCTTAATTCTTCTAGGTCTTTGTTAAACATTTCTTGCATCTTCTCGATCTTTGCCTCCTTTCTTTTTCCAAGGTCTTGGCTCAACTTCACTATCATTATTCTGAATTCTTTTTCTGGAAGGTTCCCTATCTCCACCTCATTTCGTTTTTTTTCTGGGGTTTTATCTTGTTCCTTGATCTGGTATAAAGTCCTCTGCCTTTTCATTTTGTCTATCTTTCTGTGAATGTGGTTTTCCTTCCACAGGCTGCAGAATTGTAGTTCTTCTTGCTTCTGCTGTCTGCTCTCCGGTGGATGAGTCTATCTTAGAGGCTTGTGCAAGCTTCCTGATGGGAGGGACTGGTGGTGGGTAGAGCTGGGTGTTGCTTTGGTGGGCAGAGCTTTAATCCGCTTGTCTACGGATTAAATAAAACTTTAATAAAAAGTTTAATCCGCTTGTCTGCTGATGCATGGGGCTGGGTTCCCTCCCTGTTGGTTGTTTGGCCTGAGGCGACCCAGCCCTGGAGCCTACCTTGCTCTTGGTGGGGCTAATGGCGGACTCTGGGAGGGCTCACACCAAGGAGTATTTCCCAGAACTTCTGCTGCCAGTGTCGTTGTCCTCACGGTGAGCCACAGCCACAGCCACCACCTGCCTCTGCAGGAGACCCTCTAAAAGTAGCAGGTAGTTCTGGTCATTCTCCTACAGGGTCACTGCTCCTTCCCCTGGGTCCTGATGTGCACACTACTTTGTGTGTGCCCTCCAAGAGTGGAGTATCTGAGTGGAGTTGAGACTCTGAGACTCTGTGTGGAGTTGCACAGACTCTGGGTCCTGTGAAGCTTCGATGTTTTGTGATTCTAGAAATCCTATAGGAGACGGTCCACAGCAGGTGACGCTAATGTTGTCAGTAGAGGTGTTGAAGCCAAAGATCTGCAGTTCCAACTAGAGGTGCCGATGTACATACAGGACAAAATCATCTCGTGTGAATGTAGTTCAGGCATGTTTAAGATGAATGCAGTCATGTTAATGCCTACCATATTCTATCTTGAGCCTCTCCTCAGGGACCCCCTCCTCAGTTCCTGAGGCTCCTGTAAGTCATGTACAGGGGACTGGAGAGTGGGCTCTGTCCAGTCTGAGCCCTGAGTTACCCTGTGTGTATCTTAGGATACTTTGTATTTCTGTGGTGTCTGTTGTAACATCATCTCTTTCATTTCAGATTTATTTGGGCCCTCTCTTTTTAAAAAAACATACTACTGTTGTCTTTTATTCTCTACAGAAGCTTAATAAGTGTTTGATCTACTATCCTTACCCTATGTATACTTTTTGCAGTGAGATTTTTACTTTTCTTTGTTTCCTTGTTACTATCAATAATTAGTGAGACTTCTTTTAAGCTACCTTCAACATTGCTTATAAAGCTGCTTTATTAGTGATGACAGAGCCTTAATGGAAGTCATGTTCTGGTTGTAAATTAGAATGCAATGTGCCAGCAAATAGCCCCTTAAGTTTATGTCTCATTACTTCTTGTTCTTTTTTTAATTTAATTTTTATTTTTTGTCAGAGCAAATTTAATTAAAATGTTTTGTTTCTTCTAGGTGTGAAAGATGTGGTTCTTTTAAACATATACATATATCTATTCTTCTTTGGATCATTTTCCCATGTAGGTTATGACACGATGTTGAGTAGTCTTGTCTTGGTATTACGTAGGTCTTTGGTGATTACATATTTCACATGTGTTTCTATATCTATCTTAACCCCAATATCCTAATGTATCCAATCCTCACACCTTTCCATTTGGTGAACCATAAGTTTGTTTAATGAATCTGTGATTGCATTTCTCTGTGGAAATATCTTCATTGGTATCAATGTTTAGCTAAGACCTATAAGTGATATTATAGGATATGTGTCTTTTGCTTTCTGACTTAGTACAATTTGCCTGATTACCTCAAGAATCATACATGGTGCTGCAAATGGCACTGTTTCATTTTTTTCCCTGGCTAATATTCCATCTGTACGTGTACCAGTTCTTCTTTGGGCACGCACCTCTTGATGGACTTTCTGGTTGCCTCCATGTCTTGGCTATTGTAATACTGCTGCAATGCACATTTGCTTGTCTGTGTCTTTCCAGTTATGTCTTCTTATGTTATAGGCCAAGGAGTGGGCTTGCTGTATCATATGGTAGCTCAGTGTGTATGTTTTATAGGCACCACCATTCAGTTCTCATTAGTGGCTCTTTCCAGGTTACGTCCCACTTAAAATTGAGGGTATGCATTTCTCCAAAACACCTTCAATATTTATTGTTTGTAGTTTTCTTGCTGATGGTCATTCTAACAGGTGCGAGCTGATACCTATCTGTGATTGAATTTGCATGTGTCCCATAATCTGTTAAAACTGAGCTTTAAAGCATGCCCTTTTTATTTATCAAACTGTGATTACAGCTTAGTTCTTCAAAGTGTTTTCTTAAAGTAAGTGTCACATTTTGAAAATTTTTGGCCATTACCTCCCTCAAGACATTTTGAGGGCACGTTTCATTTCTGGCCCTGAAGTACTTGTTCATATGAAGTGACCATTAGCACAGGTTTTAAAGCTGCTTTTGCAGGTAACGGCCAGAGGGTGGCAGTCTTTCTACGTTCCCAATCTGGTAAATAGGGAAAGAGACCTTCAGCCCCAAGAGTGTCCAGCTTTATTTCTCATCCAGCTGTGGGTCTAGATATGGTCACACCAGGTTGCATCACAGCCCCGGAACGAATTATGTAAAAATTTCTCCCTCTATCACTGTCTTTGTTTTTTGGGATTTTAAAGTAATTTATTTTTATAATGGGGTTTACCTGATTTTCACTGCTGTGTTTATGCCCCTTTACACCCACTTGATTCACTTACAGAGAGACATCAATACATAGGTTTTAAGATTATTACTAGTCAGATATATACTTGTTCGTTGAATAGGGGATGTTGCATCCACTTCACTGAGCAAGGAATAGGTCTTGTCTATTACATATTGGTTTTATGGATCGGTATTTGAGCTAATATGAAACCCTTGATTTATGCATCACCCAACCTCACCTTTCCCGTTAAGCAGCCATAGTGTGTTTTCTAAATGTGTGACTCTGTTCTGTTTTGTAATTCAGTTCAAGTGTAACGGTTTTTACATTCCCTCTATAAGTGATACCTTATGAGAAGTGTCCTTTTCTGTGTGACTTATTTCACTTAGAATCGTCGTACCTAAATCCACTCATCATGCTGCTACTAGCCTTATGACATTGATTTCATGGCTGAGTGATATTCCATTGTACATAAGGACCACAACTTCTTTATCCATTTTTCTCTTTCCTGGGATATTTAAGTTGGAATGAAGTGGAGGTCCTTGTCAACAGAGCAGCCCTAAACTTTGGGGTGCTTGTGTCTTGCTGATTTTTCATTTTCCCAATTTATACCCCCATGAGTGGAAGTGCCCTATGCTCTCTAAGCTGTGTTTTTTAGATGTTTCAGGACACACCGTACATTTCTCCAGAGTGGTTGTTGGCAATTTACATCCCGCCCATCAGTGTAGCAAGGCTCCCATTTCTCCATGGCCTGTTATGCATTTCTGGTTTTGACACGTTTTTCAGCATGGCCCTTTTGACCGATGGGAAGCGAGACTTCTTTGTAGCGCTGATTTGCTTTTCCAGGTTGCATGGTTGGCCAAAAAGGGCGTATGCGTTTTTTCCTGAATATATTCAGGAAAAAACGCATACGCCCTTTTTGGCCAAGGGCATCATTGTCAACGTTTTGCCGCTTTTCATGTGCTTTAAAGGCGATTCGAATCTACCTCCTGAAATCTGTTTCCTGCAATTCTGCCTTGATTTCAAATCCTCTTCTTTGCCTTCCCTCAATATATTTGTGGACGAGAGTTATCATTTATAACTCTGCAGGTTTGTGAATTGCAGTGCCCTGAAGCTCCATTTTACAACTCGCTTTTTTTGGGAGCTGGCCGCAAAAGCGCAGGATGGCTTCAGGCCCTGTTCTGGTTCCAGGGTCCGGGTGAGCCTGTGGTTAATTCTTCTTCCTGATGGGAAAATAGAGTGACCTGTGCCTGTCACAACACCAAGAGCTAGTCTCTCACTGGTTCCCCGTCTACCCGTTCAACCTCAGGACTAATTGCAACCTGTACGGAACAGGAGGTTAAAGGTGCTGATGCTCCAAGTAGGGAGATTGTTAGTAAAGCGGCTGGAATGGCGAACCCGGGCACAAGGAGAAGAGAAATGAGGTGCGTTTTAGAAACCTTTCCCCATCACATGGTGTACCATCTTCTGGGTTTCTCATGCATGTTTTCGATGTAGGAAGATGCCCTTGAACCTGGAGATTTGGGACCCATGCGATGGGTACCACGCAGTATTACTTTAAAGGGTCTGCGTTTGCTCACCCAACCTCACCAAACCTCTCAGCCCCAAGCGTGTCCACCCTTATGTCTCATCCAGCTGTGGGTCTAGATATGGTCAATCCAGGTTGCATCACAGCCCCTGATCGCATTGGGTAAGAATTTCTCTCTCTTTCACTGTCTTTGTTTCATGGGTTTTTCAAAGTAATTTATTTTTATAATGGGGTTTAGCTGCTTTTCACTGCTGTGTTTATGCCGCTTTACACCCACTTGACACACTAACAGAGAGATATCAATACATAGGTTTTAATATTATTACTAGTCAGATATATTCATGTGCGGTGAATAGGGCGTGTTGAGTCCAGTTCTCTGAGCAAGGAGTAGGTCTTGTCTATTACATATTGGGTTTATGGAACGGTATCTGAGCTAATTTGAAACCCTTGGTTTATGTATCACCCCACCTCACCTTTCCCTTTAAGCAGCCATAGTGTGTTTTCTGCACGTGTGACTGTGTTCTGTTTTGTAATTCAGTTCAAGTGTAACGGATTTTACATTCCCTCTATAAGTGATACCTTATGAGAAGTGTCCTTTGCTGTGTGACTTATTTCACTTAGAATTGTCGTACCTAAATCCACTCATCATGCTGCTACTAGCCTTATGACATTGATTTCATGGCTGAGTGATATTCCATTGTACATAAGGACCACAACTTCTTTATCCATTTTTCTCTTTCCTGGGATATTTAAGGTGGAATGAAGTGGAAGTCATTGTCAACAGAGCATCCCTAAACTTTGGGGTGCTTGTGTCTTGCTGATTTTTCATTTTCCCAATTTATACCCCCATGAGTGGAAGTGCCCTATGCTCTCTAAGCTGTGTTTTTTAGATGTTTCAGGACTCACCGTACACTTCTCCACAGTGGCTGTTGGCAATTTACATCCCGCCCATCAGAGTAGCAAGGCTCCCATTTCTCCATGGCCTGTCCTGCATTTCTGGTTTTGACACGTTTTTCAGCATGGCCCTTTTGACCGATGGGTAGCGAGTCTTCTTTGTAGCCCTGATTTGCCTTTCCAGGTTGCTTGGTTGGCCAAAAAGGGCGTATGCGTTTTTTCCTGAATATATTCAGGAGAAAACGCATACGCCCTTTTAGGCCAAGGGCATCTTTTTCAACGTTTTGCCGCTTTTCATGTGCTTTAAAGGCGATTCGAATCTACCTCCTGAAATCTGTTTCCTGCAATTCTGCCTTGATTTCAAATCCTCTTCTTTGCCTTCCCTCAATATATCTGTGGACGAGAGTTATCATTTATAACTCTGCAGGTTTGTGAATTGCAGTGCCCAGAACCTCCATTTTACAACTCGCTTTTTTGGGGGCTGGCCGCAAAAGCGCATGATGTATTCACGCCCTGTTCTTGTTCCGGGGGGCAGGCTGAGCCTGTGGTTAATTCTTCTTCCTGATGGGAAAATAGAGTGACCTGTGCCTGTGTCCACACCAAGAGCTAGTCTCTCATTGGTTCCCCGTCTTCCCGTTCATCCTCAGGACAAATTGCAACCTGTACGGAACACGAGGTTAAAGGTGCTGATGCTCCAAGTAGGGAGGTTGCTAGTAAAGTGGCTGGAATGGCGAACCCGGGCACAAGGAGATGAGAAATGAGGTTCGTTTTAGAAACCTTTCCCCATCACACGGTGTACCATCTTCTGGGTTTCTCTTGCATGATTTCGATGTAGGAAGATGCCCTTGAACCTGGAGATTTGGGACCCATGGGACGGGTACCACGCAGTATTACTTTAAAGGGTCTGCGTTTGCTCACCCAACCTCACCAAACCTCTCAGCCCCAAGAGTGTCCACCCTTATGTCTCATCCAGCTGTGGGTCTAGATATGGTCAATCCAGGTTGCATCACAGCCCCCGAACGCATTGTGTAAGAATTTCTCTCTCTTTCACTGTCTTTGTTTCATGGGTTTTTCGAAGTAATTTATTTTTATAATGGGGTTTAGCTGCTTTTCACTGCTGTGTTTATGCCGCTTTACACCCACTTGACACACTAACAGAGAGATATCAATACATAGGTTTTAAGATTATTACTAGTCAGATATATTCTTGTGCGGTGAATAGGGCGTGTTGAGTCCAGTTCTCTGAGCAAGGAGTAGGTCTTGTCTATTACATATTGGGTTTATGGAACGGTATCTGAGATAATTTGATACCCTTGTTTTATGTATCACCCCACCTCACCTTTCCCGTTAAGCAGCCATAGTGTGTTTTCTGCATGTGTGACTCTGTTCTGTTTTGTAATTCAGTTCAAGTGTAACGGTTTTTACATTCCCTCTATAAGTGATACCTTATGAGAAGTGTCCTTTTCTGTGTGACTTATTTCACTTAGAATCGTCGTACCTAAATCCACTCATCATGCTGCTACTAGCCTTATGACATTGATTTCATGGCTGAGTGATATTCCATTGTACATAAGGACCACAACTTCTTTATCCATTTTTCTCTTTCCTGGGATATTGAAGGTGGAATGAAGTGGAGGTCCTTGTCAACAGAGCAGCCCTAAACTTTGGGGTGCTTGTGTCTTGCGGATTTTTCATTTTCCCAATTTATACCCCCATGAGTGGAAGTGACCTATGCTCTCTAAGCTGTGTTTTTTAGATGTTTCAGGAAACACCGTACACTTCTTCAGAGTGGCTGTTGGCAATTTACATCCCGCCCATCAGTGTAGCAAGGCTCCCATTTCTCCATGGCCTGTCCTGCATTTCTGGTTTTGAGACTTTTTTCAGCATGGCCCTTTTAACCGATGGGTAGCGAGTCTTCTTTGTATCGCTGACTTGCCTTTCCAGGTTGCTTGGTTGGCCAAAAAGGGCGTATGCGTTTTTTCCTGAATATATTCAGGAAAAAACGCATACGCCCTTTTTGGCCAAGGGCATCATTGTCAACGTTTTCCCGCTTTTCATGTGCTTTAAAGGCGATTCGAATCTACCTCCTGAAATCTGTTTCCTGCAATTCTGCCTTGATTTCAAATCCTCTTCGTTGCCTTCCCTCAATATATTTGTGGACGAGAGTTATCATTTATAACTCTGCAGGTTTGTGAATTGCAGTGCCCTGGAGCTCCATTTTACAACTCGCTTTTTTGGGAGCTGGCCGCAAAAGCGCAGGATGGCTTCAGGCCCTGTTCTGGTTCCGGGGTCCGGGTGAGCCTGTGGTTAATTCTTCTTCCTGATGGGAAAATAGAGTGACCTGTGCCTGTCACAACACCAAGAGCTAGTCTCTCACTGGTTCCCCGTCTACCCGTTCAACCTCAGGACTAATTGCAACCTGTACGGAACAGGAGGTTAAAGGTGCTGATGCTCCAAGTAGGGAGATTGTTAGTAAAGCGGCTGGAATGGCGAACCCGGGCACAAGGAGAAGAGAAATGAGGTGCGTTTTAGAAACCTTTCCCCATCACATGATGTACCATCTTTTTGTTTTCTCATGCATGTTTTCGATGTAGGAATATGCCCTTGAACCTGGAGATTTGGGACCCATGCGATGGGTACCACACAGTATTACTTTAAAGGGTCTGCGTTTGCTCACCCAACCTCACCAAACCTCTCAGCCCCAAGAGTGTCCACCCTTATGTCTCATCCAGCTGTGGGTCTAGATATGGTCAATCCTGGTTGCATCACAGCCCCTGAACGCATTGTGTAAGAATTTCTCTCTCTTTCACTGTCTTTGTTTCATGGGTTTTTCGAAGTAATTTATTTTTATAATGGGGTTTAGCTGCTTTTCACTGCTATGTTTATGCCGCTTTACACCCACTTGACACACTAACAGAGAGATATCAATACATAGGTTTTAAGATTATTACTACTCAGATATATTCTTGTGCGGTGAATAGGGCGTGTTGAGTCCAGTTCTCTGAGCAAGGAGTAGGTCTTGTCTATTACATATTGGGTTTATGGAACGGTATCTGAGCTAATTTGATACCCTTGTTTTATGTATCACCCCACCTCACCTTTCCCGTTAAGCAGCCATAGTGTGTTTTCTGCATGTGTGACTCTGTTCTGTTTTGTAATTCAGTTCAAGTGTAACGGTTTTTACATTCCCTCTATAAGTGATACCTTATGAGAAGTGTCCTTTTCTGTGTGACGTATTTCACTTAGAATCGTCGTACCTAAATCCACTCATCATGCTGCTACTAGCCTTATGACATTGATTTCATGGCTGAGTGATATTCCATTGTACATAAGGACCACAACTTCTTTATCCATTTTTCTCTTTCCTGGGATATTGAAGGTGGAATGAAGTGGAGGTCCTTGTCAACAGAGCAGCCCTAAACTTTGGGGTGCTTGTGTCTTGCTGATTTTTCATTTTCCCAATTTATACCCCCATGAGTGGAAGTGACCTATGCTCTCTAAGCTGTGTTTTTTAGATGTTTCAGGACACACCGTACACTTCTCCAGAGTGGCTGTTGGCAATTTACATCCCGCCCATCAGTGTAGCAAGGCTCCCATTTCTCCATGGCCTGTCCTGCATTTCTGGTTTTGAGACTTTTTTCAGCATGCCCCTTTTGACCGATGGGTAGCGAGTCTTCTTTGTATCGCTGACTTGCCTTTCCAGGTTGCTTGGTTGGCCAAAAAGGGCGTATGCGTTTTTACCTGAATATATTCAGGAAAATACGCATACGCCCTTTTTAGCCAAGGGCATCATTGTCAACGTTTTGCCGCTTTTCATGTGCTTTAAAGGTGATTCGAATCTGCCTCCTGAAATCTGTTTCCTGCAATTCTGCCTTGATTTCAAATCCTCTTCTTTGCCTTCCCTCAATATATTTGTGGACGAGAGTTGTCATTTATAACTCTGCAGGTTTGTGATTTGCAGTGCCCTGAAGCTCCATTTTACAACTCGCTTTTTTGGGAGCTGGCCGCAAAAGCGCAGGATGGCTTCAGGCCCTGTTCTGGTTCCGGGGTCATGGTGAGCCTGTGGTTAATTCTTCTTCCTGATGGGAAAATAGGGTGACCTGTGCCTGTCCCAACACCAAGAGCTAGTCTCTCACTGGTTCCCCATCTACCCGTTCATCCTCAGGACAAATTGCAACCTGTACGGAACAGGAGGTTAAAGGTGCTGATGCTCCAAGTAGGGAGATTGTTAGTAAAGCAGCTGGAATGGCGAACCCGGGCACAAGGAGAAGAGAAATGAGGTGAGTTTTAGAAACCTTTCCCCATCACATGGTGTACCAACTTTTTGTTTTCTCATGGATGTTTTCGATGTAGGAATATGGCCTTGAACCTGTAGATTTGGGACCCATGCGAAGGGTACCACGCAGTATTACTTTAAAGGGTCTGCGTTTGCTCACCCAACCTCACCAAACCTCTCAGCCCCAAGAGTGTCCACCCTTATGTCTCATCCAGCTGTGGGTCTAGATATGGTCAATCCAGGTTGCATCACAGCCCCTGAACGCATTGTGTAAGAATTTCTCTCTCTTTCACTGTCTTTGTTTCATGGGTTTTTCGAAGTAATTTATTTTTATAATGGGGTTTAGCTGCTTTTCACTGCTGTGTTTATGCCGCTTTACACCCACTTGACACACTAACAGAGAGATATCAATACATAGGTTTTAAGATTATTACTAGTCAGATATATTCTTGTGCGGTGAATAGGGCGTGTTGAGTCCAGTTCTCTGAGCAAGGAGTAGGTCTTGTCTATTACATATTGGGTTTATGGAACGGTATCTGAGATAATTTGAAACCCTTGTTTTATGTATCACCCCACCTCACCTTTCCCGTTAAGCAGCCATAGTGTGTTTTCTGCATGTGTGACTCTGTTCTGTTTTCTAATTCAGTTCAAGTGTAATGGTTTTTACATTCCCTCTATAAGTGATACCTTATGAGATGTGTCCTTTTCTGTGTGACTTATTTCACTTAGAATCGTCGTACCTAAATCCACTCATCATGCTTCTACTAGCCTTATGACATTGATTTCATGGCTGAGTGATATTCCATTGTACATAAGGACCACAACTTCTTTATCCATTTTTCTCTTTCCTGGGATATTGAAGGTGGAATGAAGTGGAGGTCCTTGTCAACAGAGCAGCCCTAAACTTTGGGGTGCTTGTGTCTTGCTGATTTTTCATTTTCCCAATTTATACCCCCATGAGTGGAAGTGCCCTATGCTCTCTAAGCTGTGCTTTTTAGATGTTTCAGGACACACCGTACACTTCTCCAGAGTGGCTGTTGGCAATTTACATCCCGCCCATCAGTGTAGCAAGGCTCCCATTTCTCCATGGCCTGTCCTGCATTTCTGGTTTTGAGACTTTTTTCAGCATGGCCCTTTTGACCGATGGGGAGCGAGTCTTCTTTGTAGCCCTGATTTGCCTTTCCAGGTTGCTTGGTTGGCCAAAAAGGGCGTATGCGTTTTTTCCTGAATATATTCAGGAAAAAACGCATACGCCCCTTTTGGCCAAGGGCATCATTGTCAACGTTTTCCCGCTTTTCATGTGCTTTAAAGGCGATTCGAATCTACCTCCTGAAATCTGTTTCCTGCAATTCTGCCTTGATTTCAAATCCTCTTCTTTGCCTTCCCTCAATATATTTGTGGACGAGAGTTATCATTTATAACTCTGCAGGTTTGTGAATTGCAGTGCCCTGAAGCTCCATTTTACAACTCGCTTTTTTGGGAGCTGGCCGCAAAAGCGCAGGATGGCTTCAGGCCCTGTTCTGGTTCCGGGGTCCGGGTGAGCCTGTGGTTAATTCTTCTTCCTGATGGGAAAATAGAGTGACCTGTGCCTGTCACAACACCAAGAGCTAGTCTCTCACTGGTTCCCCGTCTACCCGTTCAACCTCAGGACTAATTGCAACCTGTACGGAACAGGAGGTTAAAGGTGCTGATGCTCCAAGTAGGGAGATTGTTAGTAAAGCGGCTGGAATGGCGAACCCGGGCACAAGGAGAAGAGAAATGAGGTGCGTTTTAGAAACCTTTCCCCATCACATGATGTACCATCTTTTTGTTTTCTCATGCATGTTTTCGATGTAGGAATATGCCCTTGAACCTGGAGATTTGGGACCCATGCGATGGGTACCACACAGTATTACTTTAAAGGGTCTGCGTTTGCTCACCCAACCTCACCAAACCTCTCAGCCCCAAGAGTGTCCACCCTTATGTCTCATCCAGCTGTGGGTCTAGATATGGTCAATCCAGGTTGCATCACAGCCCCTGAATGCATTGTGTAAGAATTTCTCTCTCTTTCACTGTCTTTGTTTCATGGGTTTTTCGAAGTAATTTATTTTTATAATGGGGTTTAGCTGCTTTTCACTGCTGTGTTTATGCCGCTTTACACCCACTTGACACACTAACAGAGAGATATCAATACATAGGTTTTAAGATTATTACTAGTCAGATATATTCTTGTGCGGTGAATAGGGCGTGTTGAGTCCAGTTCTCTGAGCAAGGAGTAGGTCTTGTCTATTACATATTGGGTTTATGGAACGGTATCTGAGCTAATTTGAAACCCTTGTTTTATGTATCACCCCACCTCACCTTTCCCGTTAAGCAGCCATAGTGTGTTTTCTGCATGTGTGACTCTGTTCTGTTTTGTAATTCAGTTCAAGTGTAACGGTTTTTACATTCCCTCTATAAGTGATACCTTATGAGAAGTGTCCTTTTCTGTGTGACTTATTTCACTTAGAATCGTCGTACCTAAATCCACTCATCATGCTGCTACTAGCCTTATGACATTGATTTCATGGCTGAGTGATATTCCATTGTACATAAGGACCACAACTTCTTTATCCATTTTTCTCTTTCCTGGGATATTGAAGGTGGAATGAAGTGGAGGTCCTTGTCAACAGAGCAGCCCTAAACTTTGGGGTGCTTGTGTCTTGCTGATTTTTCATTTTCCCAATTTATACCCCCATGAGTGGAAGTGCCCTATGCTCTCTAAGCTGTGTTTTTTAGATGTTTCAGGACACACCGTACACTTCTCCAGAGTGGCTGTTGGCAATTTACATCCCGCCCATCAGTGTAGCAAGGCTCCCATTTCTCCATGGCCTGTCCTGCATTTCTGGTTTTGAGACTTTTTTCAGCATGGCCCTTTTGACCGATGGGGAGCGAGTCTTCTTTGTAGCCCTGATTTGCCATTCCAGGTTGCTTGGTTGGCCAAAAAGGGCGTATGCGTTTTTTCCTGAATATATTCAGGAAAAAACGCATACGCCCTTTTTGGCCAAGGGCATCATTGTCAACGTTTTGCCGCTTTTCATGTGCTTTAAAGGCGATTCGAATCTACCTCCTGAAATCTGTTTCCTGCAATTCTGCCTTGATTTCAAATCCTCTTCTTTGCCTTCTCTCAATATATTTGTGGACGAGAGTTGTCATTTATAACTCTGCAGGTTTGTGAATTGCAGTGCCCTGAAGCTCCATTTTACAACTCGCTTTTTTGGGAGCTGGCCGCAAAAGCGCAGGATGGCTTCAGGCCCTGTTCTGGTTCCGGGGTCATGGTGAGCCTGTGGTTAATTCTTCTTCCTGATGGGAAAATAGGGTGACCTGTGCCTGTCCCAACACCAAGAGCTAGTCTCTCACTGGTTCCCCATCTACCCGTTCATCCTCAGGACAAATTGCAACCTGTACGGAACAGGAGGTTAAAGGTGCTGATGCTCCAAGTAGGGAGATTGTTAGTAAAGCAGCTGGAATGGCGAACCCGGGCACAAGGAGAAGAGAAATGAGGTGAGTTTTAGAAACCTTTCCCCATCACATGGTGTACCAACTTTTTGTTTTCTCATGGATGGTTTCGATGTAGGAATATGGCCTTGAACCTGAAGATTTGGGACCCATGCGAAGGGTACCACGCAGTATTACTTTAAAGGGTCTGCGTTTGCTCACCCAACCTCACCAAACCTCTCAGCCCCAAGAGTGTCCACCCTTATGTCTCATCCAGCTGTGGGTCTAGATATGGTCAATCCAGGTTGCATCACAGCCCCTGAACGCATTGTGTAAGAATTTCTCTCTCTTTCACTGTCTTTGTTTCATGGGTTTTTCGAAGTAATTTATTTTTATAATGGGGTTTAGCTGCTTTTCACTGCTGTGTTTATGCTGCTTTACACCCACTTGACACACTAACAGAGAGATATCAATACATAGGTTTTAAGATTATTACTAGTCAGATATATTCTTGTGCGGTGAATAGGGCGTGTTGAGTCCAGTTCTCTGAGCAAGGAGTAGGTCTTGTCTATTACATATTGGGTTTATGGAACGGTATCTGAGATAATTTGAAACCCTTGTTTTATGTATCACCCCACCTCACCTTTCCCGTTAAGCAGCCATAGTGTGTTTTCTGCATGTGTGACTCTGTTCTGTTTTGTAATTCAGTTCAAGTGTAACGGTTTTTACATTCCCTCTATAAGTGATACCTTATGAGATGTGTCCTTTTCTGTGTGACTTATTTCACTTAGAATCGTCGTACCTAAATCCACTCATCATGCTTCTATTAGCCTTATGACATTGATTTCATGGCTGAGTGATATTCCATTGTACATAAGGACCACAACTTCTTTATCCATTTTTCTCTTTCCTGGGATATTGAAGGTGGAATGAAGTGGAGGTCCTTGTCAACAGAGCAGCCCTAAACTTTGGGGTGCTTGTGTCTTGCTGATTTTTCATTTTCCCAATTTATACCCCCATGAGTGGAAGTGCCCTATGCTCTCTAAGCTGTGTTTTTTAGATGTTTCAGGACACACCGTACACTTCTCCAGAGTGGCTGTTGGCAATTTACATCCCGCCCATCAGTGTAGCAAGGCTCCCATTTCTCCATGGCCTGTCCTGCATTTCTGGTTTTGAGACTTTTTTCAGCATGGCCCTTTTGACCGATGGGGAGCGAGTCTTCTTTGTAGCCCTGATTTGCCTTTCCAGGTTGCTTGGTTGGCCAAAAAGGGCGTATGCGTTTTTTCCTGAATATATTCAGGAAAAAACGCATACGCCCTTTTTGGCCAAGGGCATCATTGTCAACGTTTTGCCGCTTTTCATGTGCTTTAAAGGCGATTCGAATCTACCTCCTGAAATCTGTTTCCTGCAATTCTGCCTTGATTTCAAATCCTCTTCTTTGCCTTCCCTCAATATATTTGTGGACGAGAGTTATCATTTATAACTCTGCAGGTTTGTGAATTAGAGTGCCCTGAAGCTCCATTTTACAACTCGCTTTTTTGGGAGCTGGCCGCAAAAGCGCAGGATGGCTTCAGGCCCTGTTCTGGTTCCGGGGTCCGGGTGAGCCTGTGGTTAATTCTTCTTCCTGATGGGAAAATAGAGTAACCTGTGCCTGTCACAACACCAAGAGCTAGTCTCTCACTGGTTCCCCGTCTACCCGTTCAACCTCAGGACTAATTGCAACCTGTACGGAACAGGAGGTTAAAGGTGCTGATGCTCCAAGTAGGGAGATTGTTAGTAAAGCGGCTGGAATGGCGAACCCGGGCACAAGGAGAAGAGAAATGAGGTGCGTTTTAGAAACCTTTCCCCATCACATGATGTACCATCTTTTTGTTTTCTCATGCATGTTTTCGATGTAGGAATATGCCCTTTAACCTGGAGATTTGGGACCCATGGGACGGGTACTACGCAGTATTACTTTAAAGGGTCTGCGTTTGCTCACCCAACCTCACCAAACCTCTCAGCCCCAAGAGTGTCCACCCTTATGTCTCATCCAGCTGTGGGTCTAGATATGGTCAATCCAGGTTGCATCACAGCCCCTGAACGCATTGTGTAAGAATTTCTCTCTCTTTCACTGTCTTTGTTTCATGGGTTTTTTGAAGTAATTTATTTTTATAATGGGGTTTAGCTCTTTTTCACTGCTGTGTTTATGCCGCTTTACACCCACTTGACACACTAACAGAGAGATAGCAATACATAGGTTTTAAGATTATTACTAGTCAGATATATTCTTGTGCGGTGAATAGGGCGTGTTGAGTCCAGTTCTCTGAGCAAGGAGTAGGTCTTGTCTATTACATATTGGGTTTATGGAACGGTATCTGAGCTAATTTGAAACCCTTGTTTTATGTATCACCCCACCTCACCTTTCCCGTTAAGCAGCCATTGTGTGTTTTCTGCATGTGTGACTCTGTTCTGTTTTGTAATTCAGTTCAAGTGTAACGGTTTTTACATTCCCTCTATAAGTGATACCTTATGAGAAGTGTCCTTTTCTGTGTGACTTATTTCACTTAGAATCGTCGTACCTAAATCCACTCATCATGCTGCTACTAGCCTTATGACATTGATTTCATGGCTGAGTGATATTCCATTGTACATAAGGACCACAACTTCTTTATCCATTTTTCTCTTTCCTGGGATATTGAAGGTGGAATGAAGTGGAGGTCCTTGTCAACAGAGCAGCCCTAAACTTTGGGGTGCTTGTGTCTTGCTGATTTTTCATTTTCCCAATTTATACCCCCATGAGTGGAAGTGCCCTATGCTCTCTAAGCTGTGTTTTTTAGATGTTTCAGGAAACACCGTACACTTCTCCAGAGTGGCTGTTGGCAATTTACATCCCGCCCATCAGTGTAGCAAGGCTCCCATTTCTCCATGGCCTGTCCTGCATTTCTGGTTTTGACAGGTTTTTCAGCATGGCCCTTTTGACCGAAGGGTAGCGAGTCTTCTTTGTAGCGCTGATTTGCCTTTCCAGGTTGCTTGGTTGGCCAAAAAGGGCGTATGCGTTTTTTCCTGAATATATTCAGGAAAAAACGCATACGCCCTTTTTGGCCAAGGGCATCATTGTCAACGTTTTGCCGCTTTTCATGTGCTTTAAAGGCGATTCGAATCTACCTCCTGAAATCTGTTTCCTGCAATTCTGCCTTGATTTCAAATCCTCTTCTTTGCCTTCCCTCAATATATTTGTGGACGAGAGTTATCATTTATAACTCTGCAGGTTTGTGAATTGCAGTGCCCTGAAGCTCCATTTTACAACTCGCTTTTTTGGGAGCTGGCCGCAAAAGCGCAGGATGGCTTCAGGCCCTGTTCTGGTTCCGGGGGGGAGGATGAGCCTGTGGTTAATTCTTCTTCCTGATGGGAAAATAGAGTGACCTGTGCCTGTACCAACACCAAGAGCTAGTCTCTCACTGGTTCCCCATCTTCCCGTTCATACTCAGGACAAATTGCAACCTGTACGGAACAGGAGGTTAAAGGTGCTGATGCTCCAGGTAGCGAGATTGCTAGTAAAGCGGCTGGAATGGCGAACCCGGGCACAAGGAGAAGAGAAATGTGGTGCGTTTTAGAAACCTTTCCCCATCACATGATGTACCATCTTTTTGTTTTCTCATGCATGTTTTCGATGTAGGAAGATGCCCTTGAACCTGGAGATTTGGGACCCATGCGATGGGTACCACGCAGTATTACTTTAAAGGGTCTGCGTTTGCTCACCCAACCTCACCAAACCTCTCAGCCCCAAGAGTGTCCACCCTTATGTCTCATCCAGCTGTGGGTCTATATATGGTCAATCCAGGTTGCATCACAGCCCCTGATCGCATTGTGTAAGAATTTCTCTCTCTTTCACTGTGTTTGTTTCGTGGGTTTTTCAAAGTAATTTATTTTTATAAAGGGGTGTAGCTGCTTTTCACTGCTGTGTTTATGCCACTTTACACCCACTTGACACACTAACAGAGATATATCAATACATAGGTTTTAAGATTATTCCTAGTCAGATATATTCTTGTGCGGTGAATAGGGCGTGTTGAGTCCAGTTCTCTGAGCAAGGAGTAGGTCTTGTCTATTACATATTGGGTTTATGGAACGGTATCTGAGCTAATTTGAAACCCTTGTTTTATGTATCACCCCACCTCACCTTTCCCGTTAAGCAACCATAGTGTGTTTTCTGCATGTGAGACTCTGTTCTCTTTTGTAATTCAGTTCAAGTGTAACGGTTTTTACATTCCCTCTATAAGTGATACCTTATGAGAAATGTCCTTTTCTCTGTGACTTATTTCACTTAGAATCGTCGTACCTAAATCCACTCATCATGCTGCTACTAGCCTTATGACATTGATTTCATGGCTGAGTGATATTCCATTGTACATAAGGACCACAACTTCTTTATCCATTTTTCTCTTTCCTGGGATATTTAAGGTGGAATGAAGTGGAGGTCCTTGTCAACAGAGCAGCCCTAAACTTTGGGGTGCTTGTGTCTTGCTGATTTTTCATTTTCCCAATTTATACCCCCATGAGTGGAAGTGCCCTATGCTGTCTAAGCTGTGTTTTTTAGATGTTTCAGGACTCACCGTACACTTCTCCAGAGTGACTGTTGGCAATTTACATCCCGCCCATCAGTGTAGCAAGGCTCCCATTTCTCCATGGCCTGTCCTGCATTTCTGGTTTTGAGCCTTTTTTCAGCATGGCCCTTTTGACCGATGGGTAGCGAGTCTTCTTTGTAGCGCTGATTTGCCTTTCCAGGTTGCTTGGTTGGCCAAAAAGGGCGTATGCGTTTTTTCCTGAATATATTCAGGAAAAAACGCATACGCCCTTTTTGGCCAAGGGCATCATTGTCAACGTTTTGCCGCTTTTCATGTGCTTTAAAGGCGATTCGAATCTACCTCCTGAAATCTGTTTCCTGCAATTCTGCCTTGATTTCAAATCCTCTTCTTTGCCTTCCCTCAATATATTTGTGGACGAGAGTTATCATTTATAACTCTGCAGGTTTGTGAATAGCAGTGCCCTGAAGCTCCATTTTACTACTCGCTTTTTTGGGAGCTGGCCGCAAAAGCGCAGGATGGCTTCAGGCCCTGTTCTGGTTCCGGGGGGCAGGCTGAGCCTGTGGTTAATTCTTCTTCCTGATTGTAAAATAGAGTGACCTGTGCCTGTCCCAAAACCAAGAGCTAGTCTCTCATTGGTTCCCCGTCTTCCCGTTCATCCTCAGGAAAAATTGCAACCTGCACGGAACAGGAGGTTAAAGGTGCTGATGCTCCAAGTAGGGAGATTGCTCGTAAAGCATCTGGAATGGCGAACCCAGGCACAAGGAGATGAGAAATGAGGTGCGTTTTAGAAACCTTTCCCCATCACACGGTGTACCATCTTCGGGGTTTCTCATGCATGTTTTCGATGTAGGAAGATGCCCTTGAACCTGGAGATTTGGGACCCATGGGACGGGTACCACGCAGTATTACTTTAAAGGGTCTGCGTTTGCTCACCCAACCTCACCAAACCTCTCATCCCCAAGAGTGTCCACCCTTATGTCTCATCCAGCTGTGCGTCTAGATATGGTCAATCCAGGTTGCATCACAGCCCCTGAAGGCATTGTGTAAGAATTTCTCTCTCTTTCACGGTGTTTGTTTCATGGGTTTTTCAAAGTAATTTATTTTTATAATGGGGTTTAGCTGCTTTTCACTGCTGTGTTTATGCCGCTTTACACCCACTTGACACACTAACAGAGAGATATCAATACATAGGTTTTAAGATTATTACTAGTCAGATATATTCTTGTGTGGTGAATAGGGCGTGTTGAGTCCAGTTCTCTGAGCAAGGAGTAGGTCTTGTCTATTACATATTGGGTTTATGGAACGGTATCTGAGCTAATTTGAAACCCTTGTTTTATGCATCACCCCACCTCACCTTTCCCGTTAAGCAGCCATAGTGTGTTTTCTGCATGTGTGACTCTGTTCTGTTTTGTAATTCAGTTCAAGTGTAACGGTTTTTACATTCCCTCTATCAGTGATACCTTATGAGAAGTGTCCTTTTCTGTGTGACTTATTTCACTTAGAATCGTCATACCTAAATCCACTCATCATGCTGCTACTAGCCTTATGACATTGATTTCATGGCTGAGTGATATTTCATTGTACATAAGTACCACAACTTCTTTATCCATTTTTCTCTTTCCTGGGATATTGAAGGTGGAATGAAGTGGAGGTCCTTGTCAACAGAGCAGCCCTAAACTTTGGGGTGCTTGTGTCTTGCTGATTTTTCATTTTCCCAATTTATACCCCTATGAGTGGAAGTGCCCTATGCACTCTAATCTGTGTTTTGTAGGTGTTTCAGGACACACCGTAGACTTCTCCAGAGTGGCTGTTGCCAATTTACATCCTGCCCATCAGTGTAGCAAGGCTCCCATTTCTCCATGGCCTGTCCTGCCTTTCTGGTTTTGACACTTTTTTCAGCATGGCCCTTTTGATCGATGGGTAGCGTGTCTTCTTTGTAGCGCTGATTTGCCTTTCCAGGTTGCTTGGTTGGCCAAAAAGGGCGTATGCGTTTTTTCCTGAATATATTCAGGAGAAAACGCATATGCCCTTTTTGGCCAAGGGCATAATTGTCAAAGTTTTGCCGCTTTTCATGTGCTTTAAAGGCGATTCGAATCTACCTCCTGAAATCTGTTTCCTGCAATTCTGCCTTGATTTCAAATCCTCTTCTTTGCCTTCCCTCAATATATTTGTGGACGAGAGTTATCATTTATAACTCTGCAGGTTTGTGAATTGCAGTGCCCTGAAGCTCCATTTTACAACTCGCTTTTTTGAGCACTGGCCGCAAAAGCGCAGGATGGCTTCAGGCCCTGTTCTGGTTCCGGGGGGCAGGCTGAGCCTGTGGTTAATTCTTCTTTCTGATTGTAAAATAGAGTGACCTGTGCCTGTCCCAAAACCAAGAGCTAGTCTCTCATTGGTTCCCCGTCTTTCCATTCATCCTCAGGACAAATTGCAACCTGTACGGAACAGGAGGTTAAAGGTGCTGATGCTCCAAGCAGGGAGATTGCACGTAAAGCATGTGGAATGGCGAACCCAGGCACAAGGAGATGAGAAATGAGGTGCGTTTTAGAAACCTTTCCCCATCACACGGTGTACCATCTTCTGGGTTTCTCATGCATGTTTTCGATGTAGGAAGATGCCCTTGAACCTGGAGATTTGGGACCCATGGGATGGGTACCACGCAGTATTACTTTAAAGGGTCTGCGTTTCCTCACCCTACCTCACCAAACCTCTCAGCCCCAAGAGTGTCCACCCTTATGTCTCATCCACCTGTGCGTCTAGATATGGTCAATCCAGGTTGCATCACAGCCCCTGAACGCATTGTGTAAGAATTTCTCTCTCTTTCACTGTCTTTGTTTCATGGGTTTTTCAAAGTAATTTATTTTTATAATGGGGTTTAGCTGCTTTTCACTGCTGTGTTTATGCCGCTTTACACCCACTTGACACACTAACAGAGAGATATCAATACATAGGTTTTAAGATTATTACTAGTCAGATATATTCTTGTGTGGTGAATAGGGCGTGTTGAGTCCAGTTCTCTGAGCAAGGAGTAGGTCTTGTCTATTACATATTGGGTTTATGGAACGGTATCTGAGCTAATTTGAAACCCTTGTTTTATGCATCACCCCACCTCACCTTTCCCGTTAAGCAGCCATAGTGTGTTTTCTGCATGTGTGACTCTGTTCTGTTTTGTAATTCAGTTCAAGTGTAACGGTTTTTACATTCCCTCTATAAGTGATACCTTATGAGAAGTTTCCTTTTCTGTGTGACTTATTTCACTTAGAATCGTCATACCTAAATCCACTCAGCATGCTGCTACTAGCCTTATGACATTGATTTCATGGCTGAGTGATATTTCATTGTACATAAGGACCACAACTTCTTTATCCATTTTTCTCTTTCCTGGGATATTGAAGGTGGAATGAAGTGGAGGTCCTTGTCAACAGAGCAGCCCTAAACTTTGGGGTGCTTGTGTCTTGCTGATTTTTCATTTTCCCAATTTATACCCCTATGAGTGGAAGTGCCCTATGCACTCTAAGCTGTGTTTTTTAGGTGTTTCAGGACACACCGTAGACTTCTCCAGAGTGGCTGTTGCCAATTTACATCCTGCCCATCAGTGTAGCAAGGCTCCCATTTCTCCATGGCCTGTCCTGCATTTCTGGTTTTGACACTTTTTTCAGCATGGCCCTTTTGACCGATGGGTAGCGAGTCTTCTTTGTAGCGCTGATTTGCCTTTCCAGGTTGCTTGGTTGGCCAAAAAGGGCGTATGCGTTTTTTCCTGAATATATTCAGGAAAAAACGCATACGCCCTTTTTGGCCAAGGGCATTATTGTCAACGTTTTGCCGCTTTTCATGTGCTTTAAAGGCGATTCGAATCTACCTCCTGAAATCTGTTTCCTGCAATTCTGCCTTGATTTCAAATCCTCTTCTTTGCCTTCCCTCAATATATTTGTGGACGAGAGTTATCATTTATAACTCTGCAGGTTTGTGAATTGCATTGCCCTGAAGCTCCATTTTAAAACTTTCTTTTTTGGGAGCTGGCCGCAAAAGTGCAGGATGGCTTCAGGCCCTGTTCTGGTTCCGGGGGGCAGGCTGAGCCTGTGGTTAATTCTTCTTCCTGATTGTAAAATAGAGTGTCCTGTGCCTGTCCCAAAACCAAGAGCTAGGCTCTCATTGGTTCCCCGTCTTCCCGTTCATCCTCAGGACAAATTGCAACCTGTACGGAACAGGAGGTTAAAGGTGCTGATGCTCCAAATAGGGAGATTTCTAGTAAAGCATCTGGAATTGTGAACCCAGGCACAAGGAGATGAGAAATGAGGTGCGTTTTAGAAACCTTTCCCCATCACACGGTGTACCATCTTCTGGGTTTCTCATGCATGTTTTCGATGTAGGAAGATGCCCTTGAACCTGGAGATTTGGGACCCATGGGACGGGTAACACGCAGTATTACTTTAAAGGGTCTGCGTTTCCTCACCCTACCTCACCAAACCTCTCAGCCCCAAGAGTGTCCACCCTTATGTCTCATCCACCTGTGCGTCTAGATATGGTCAATCCAGGTTGCATCACAGCCCCTGAACGCATTGTGTAAGAATTTCTCTCTCTTTCACTGTGTTTGTTTCATGGATTTTTCAAAGTAATTTATTTTTATAATGGGGTTTTGCTGCTTTTCACTGCTGTGTTTATGCCGCTTTACACCCACTTGACACACTAACAGAGAGATATCAATACATAGGTTTTAAGCTTATTACTAGTCAGATAGATTCTTGTGCGGTGAATAGGGCGTGTTGAGTCCAGTTCTCTGAGCAAGGAGTAGGTCTTGTCTATTACATATTGGGTTTATGGAACGGTATCTGAGCTAATTTGAAACCCTTGTTTTATGCATCACCCCACCTCACCTTTCCCGTTAAGCAGCCATAGTGTGTTTTCTGCATGTGTGACTCTGTTCTGTTTTGTAATTCAGTTCAAGTGTAACGGTTTTTACATTCCCTCTATCAGTGATACCTTATGAGAAGTGTCCTTTTCTGTGTGACTTATTTCACTTAGAATCGTCGTACCTAAATCCACTCATCATGCTGCTACTAGCCTTATGACATTGATTTCATGGCTGAGTGATATTCCATTGTACATAAGGACCACAACTTCTTTATCCATTTTTCTCTTTCCTGGGATATTTAAGGTGGAATGAAATGGAGGTCCTTGTCAACAGAGCAGCCCTAAACATTGGGGTGCTTGTGTATTGCTGATTTTTCATTTTCCCAATTTATACCCCTATGAGTGGAAGTGCCCTATGCACTCTAATCTGTGTTTTGTAGGTGTTTCAGGACACACCGTAGACTTCTCCAGAGGGGCTGTTGCCAATTTACATCCTGCCCATCAGTGTAGCAAGGCTCCCATTTCTCCATGGCCTGTCCTGCCTTTCTGGTTTTGACACTTTTTTCAGCATGGCCCTTTTGATCGATGGGTAGCGAGTCTTCTTTGTAGCGCTGATTTGCCTTTCCAGGTTGCTTGGTTGGCCAAAAAGGGCGTATGCGTTTTTTCCTGAATATATTCAGGAGAAAACGCATATGCCCTTTTTGGCCAAGGGCATAATTGTCAAAGTTTTGCCGCTTTTCATGTGCTTTAAAGGCGATTCTAATCTACCTCCTGAAATCTGTTTCCTGCAATTCTGCCTTGATTTCAAATCCTCTTCTTTGCCTTCCCTCAATATATTTGTGGACGAGAGTTATCATTTATAACTCTGCAGGTTTGTGAATTGCAGTGCCCTGAAGCTCCATTTTACAACTCGCTTTTTTGAGCACTGGCCGCAAAAGCGCAGGATGGCTTCAGGCCCTGTTCTGGTTCCGGGGGGCAGGCTGAGCCTGTGGTTAATTCTTCTTTCTGATTGTAAAATAGAGTGACCTGTGCCTGTCCCAAAACCAAGAGCTAGTCTCTCATTGGTTCCCCGTCTTTCCATTCATCCTCAGGACAAATTGCAACCTGTACGGAACAGGAGGTTAAAGGTGCTGATGCTCCAAGCAGGGAGATTGCACGTAAAGCATGTGGAATGGCGAACCCAGGCACAAGGAGATGAGAAATGAGGTTCGTTTTAGAAACCTTTCCCCATCACACGGTGTACCATCTTCTGGGTTTCTCATGCATGTTTTCGATGTAGGAAGATGCCCTTGAACCTGGAGATTTGGATCCCATGGGACGGGTACTACGCAGTATTACTTTAAAGGGTCTGCGTTTGCTCACCCAACCTCACCAAACCTCTCAGCCCCAAGAGTGTCCACCCTTATGTCTCATCCAGCTGTGGGTCTAGATATGGTCCATCTAGGTTGCATCACAGCCCTTGAATGCATTGTGTAAGAATTTCTCTCTCTTTCACTGTGTTTGTTTCATGGGTTTTTCAAAATAATTTATTTTTATAATGGGGTTTAGCTGCTTTTCACTGCTGTGTTTATGCCGCTTTACACCCACTTGACACACTAACAGAGAGATATCAATACATAGGTTTTAAGATTATTCCTAGTCAGATATATTCTCGTGCGGTGAATAGGGCGTGTTGAGTCCAGTTCTCTGAGCAAGGAGTAGGTCTTGTCTATTACATATTGGGTTTAGGGAACGGTATCTGAGCTAATTTGAAACCCTTGTTTTATGTATCACCCCACCTCACCTTTCCCGTTAAGCAGCCATAGTGTGTTTTCTGCATGTGTGACTCTGTTCTGTTTTGTAATTCAGTTCAAGTGTAACGGTTTTTACATTCCCTCTATAAGTGATACCTTATGAGAAGTGTCCTTTTCTGTGTGACTTATTTCACTTAGAATCGTCGTACCTAAATCCACTCATCATGCTGCTACTAGCCTTATGACATTGATTTCATGGCTGAGTGATATTCCATTGTACATAAGGACCACAACTTCTTTATCCATTTTTCTCTTTCCTGGGATATTTAAGGTGGAAGGAAGTGGAGGTCCTTGTCAACAGAGCAGCCCTAAACTTTGGGGTGCTTGTGTCTTGCTGATTTTTCATTTTCCCAATTTATACCCCCATGAGTGGAAGTGCCCTATGCTGTCTAAACTGTGTTTTTTAGATGTTTCAGGACTCACCGTACACTTCTCCAGAGTGGCTGTTGGCAATTTACATCCCGCCCATCAGTGTAGCAAGGCTCCCATTTCTCCATGGCCTGTCCTGCATTTCTGGTTTTGACACGTTTTTCAGCATGGCCCTTTTGACCGATGGGTAGCGAGTCTTCTTTGTAGCCCTGATTTGCCTTTCCAGGTTGCTTGGTTGGCCAAAAAGGGCGTATGCGTTTTTTCCTGAATATATTCAGGAAAAAACGCATACGCCCTTTTTGGCCAAGGGCATCATTGTCAACGTTTTGCCGCTTTTCATGTGCTTTAAAGGCGATTCGAATCTACCTCCTGAAATCTGTTTCCTGCAATTCTGCCTTGATTTCAAATCCTCTGCTTTGCCTTCCCTCAATATATTTGTGGACGAGAGTTATCATTTATAACTCTGTAGGTTTGTGAATTGCAGTGCCCTGAAGCTCCATTTTACAACTCGCTTTTTTGGGAGCTGGCCGCAAAAGCGCAGGATGGATTCACGCCCTGTTCTTGTTCCGGGGGGCAGGCTGAGCCTGTGGTTAATTCTTCTTCCTGATGGGAAAATAGAGTAACCTGTGCCTGTGTCCACACCAAGAGCTAGTCTCTCATTGGTTCCCCGTCTTCCCGTTCATCCTCAGGACAAATTGCAACCTGTACGGAACAGGAGGTTAAAGGTGCTGATGCTCCAAGTAGGGAGATTGCTAGTAAAGTGCCTGGAATGGGGAACCCGGGCACAAGGAGATGAGAAATGAGGTGCGTTTCAGAAACCTTTCCCCATCACACGGTGTACCATCTTCTGGGTTTCTCATGCATGTTTTCGATGTAGGAAGATGCCCTTGAACCTGGAGATTTGGGACCCATTGGACGGGTACCACGCAGTATTAATTTAAAGGGTCTGCGTTTGCTCACCCAACCTCACCAAACCTCTCAGCCCCAAGAGTGTCCACCCTTATGTCTCATCCAGCTGTGGGTCTAGATATGGTCAATCCAGGTTGCATCACAGCCCCTGAACGCATTGTGTAAGAATTTCTCTCTCTTTCACTGTCTTTGTTTCATGGGTTTGTAAAAGTAATTTATTTTTATAATGGGGTTTAGCTGCTTTTCACTGCTGTGTTTATGCCGCTTTACACCCACTTGACACACTAATAGAGAGTTATCAATACATAGGTTTTAAGATTATTACTAGTCAGATATATTCTTGTGCGTTGAATAGGGCGTGTTGAGTCCAGTTCTCTGAGCAAGGAGTAGGTCTTGTCTATTACATATTGGGTTTATGGAACGGTATCTGAGCTAATTTGAAACCCTTGTTTTATGTATCACCCCACCTCACCTTTCCCGTTAAGCAGCCATAGTGTGTTTACTGCATGTGTGACTCTGTTCTGTTTTGTAATTCAGTTCAAGTGTAACGGTTTTTACATTCCCTCTATAAGTGATACCTTATGAGAAGTGTCCTTTTCTGTGTGACTTATTTCACTTAGAATCGTCGTACCTAAATCCACTCATCATGCTGCTACTAGCCTTATGACATTGATTTCATGGCTGAGTGATATTCCATTGTACATAAGGACCACAACTTCTTTATCCATTTTTCTCTTTCCTGGGATATTTAAGGTGGAATGAAGTGGAGGTCCTTGTCAACAGAGCAGCCCTAAACTTTGGGGTGCTTGTGTCTTGCTGATTTTTCATTTTCCCAATTTATACCCCCATGAGTGGAAGTGCCCTATGCTCTCTAAGCTGTGTTTTTTAGATGTTTCAGGACTCACGGTACACTCCTCCAGAGTGGCTGTTGGCAATTTACATCCCGCCCATCAGTGTAGCAAGGCTCCCATTTCTCCATGGCCTGTTATGCATTTCTGGTTTTGACACGTTTTTCAGCATGGCCCTTTTGACCGATGGGAAGCGAGACTTCTTTGTAGCGCTGATTTGCTTTTCCAGGTTGCTTGGTTGGCCAAAAAGGGCGTATGCGTTTTTTCCTGAATATATTCAGGAAAAAACGCATACGCCCTTTTTGGCCAAGGGCATCATTGTCAACGTTTTGCCGCTTTTCATGTGCTTTAAAGGCGATTCGACTCTACCTCCTGAAATCTGTTTCCTGCAATTCTGCCTTGATTTCAAATCCTCTTCTTTGCCTTCCCTCAATATATTTGTGGACGAGAGTTATCATTTATAACTCTGCAGGTTTGTGAATTGCAGTGCCCTGAACCTCCATTTTACAACTCGCTGTTTTGGGAGCTGGCCGTAAAAGCGCATGATGGATTCCCGCCCTGTTCTTGTTCCGGGGGGCAGGCTGAGCCTGTGGTTAATTCTTCTTCCTGATGGGAAAATAGAGTGACCTGTGCATGTGTCCACACCAAGAGCTAGTCTCTCATTGGTTCCCCGTCTTCCCGTTCATCCTCAGGACAAATTGCAACCTGTACGGAACAGGAGGTTAAAGGTGCTGATGCTCCAAGTAGGGAGATTGCTAGTAAAGCAGCTGGAATGGCGAACCCGGGCACAAGGAGATGAGAAATGAGGTTCGTTTTAGAAACCTTTCCCCATCACACGGTGTACCATCTTCTGGGTTTCTCATGCATGTTTTCGATGTAGGAAGATGCCCTTGAACCTGGAGATTTGGATCCCATGGGACGGGTACTACGCAGTATTACTTTAAAGGGTCTGCGTTTGCTCACCCAACCTCACCAAACCTCTCAGCCCCAAGAGTGTCCACCCTTATGTCTCATCCAGCTGTGGGTCTAGATATGGTCCATCTAGGTTGCATCACAGCCCTTGAATGCATTGTGTAAGAATTTCTCTCTCTTTCACTGTGTTTGTTTCATGGGTTTTTCAAAATAATTTATTTTTATAATGGGGTTTAGCTGCTTTTCACTGCTGTGTTTATGCCGCTTTACACCCACTTGACACACTAACAGAGAGATATCAATACATAGGTTTTAAGATTATTCCTAGTCAGATATATTCTCGTGCGGTGAATAGGGCGTGTTGAGTCCAGTTCTCTGAGCAAGGAGTAGGTCTTGTCTATTACATATTGGGTTTAGGGAACGGTATCTGAGCTAATTTGAAACCCTTGTTTTATGTATCACCCCACCTCACCTTTCCCGTTAAGCAGCCATAGTGTGTTTTCTGCATGTGTGACTCTGTTCTGTTTTGTAATTCAGTTCAAGTGTAACGGTTTTTACATTCCCTCTATAAGTGATACCTTATGAGAAGTGTCCTTTTCTGTGTGACTTATTTCACTTAGAATCGTCGTACCTAAATCCACTCATCATGCTGCTACTAGCCTTATGACATTGATTTCATGGCTGAGTGATATTCCATTGTACATAAGGACCACAACTTCTTTATCCATTTTTCTCTTTCCTGGGATATTTAAGGTGGAAGGAAGTGGAGGTCCTTGTCAACAGAGCAGCCCTAAACTTTGGGGTGCTTGTGTCTTGCTGATTTTTCATTTTCCCAATTTATACCCCCATGAGTGGAAGTGCCCTATGCTGTCTAAACTGTGTTTTTTAGATGTTTCAGGACTCACCGTACACTTCTCCAGAGTGGCTGTTGGCAATTTACATCCCGCCCATCAGTGTAGCAAGGCTCCCATTTCTCCATGGCCTGTCCTGCATTTCTGGTTTTGACACGTTTTTCAGCATGGCCCTTTTGACCGATGGGTAGCGAGTCTTCTTTGTAGCCCTGATTTGCCTTTCCAGGTTGCTTGGTTGGCCAAAAAGGGCGTATGCGTTTTTTCCTGAATATATTCAGGAAAAAACGCATACGCCCTTTTTGGCCAAGTGCATCATTGTCAACGTTTTGCCGCTTTTCATGTGCTTTAAAGGCGATTCGAATCTACCTCCTGAAATCTGTTTCCTGCAATTCTGCCTTGATTTCAAATCCTCTGCTTTGCCTTCCCTCAATATATTTGTGGACGAGAGTTATCATTTATAACTCTGTAGGTTTGTGAATTGCAGTGCCCTGAAGCTCCATTTTACAACTCGCTTTTTTGGGAGCTGGCCGCAAAAGCGCATGATGGATTCACGCCCTGTTCTTGTTCCGGGGGGCAGGCTGAGCCTGTGGTTAATTCTTCTTCCTGATGGGAAAATAGAGTAACCTGTGCCTGTGTCCACACCAAGAGCTAGTCTCTCATTGGTTCCCCGTCTTCCCGTTCATCCTCAGGACAAATTGCAACCTGTACGGAACAGGAGGTTAAAGGTGCTGATGCTCCAAGTAGGGAGATTGCTAGTAAAGTGCCTGGAATGGGGAACCCGGGCACAAGGAGATGAGAAATGAGGTGCGTTTCAGAAACCTTTCCCCATCACACGGTGTACCATCTTCTGGGTTTCTCATGCATGTTTTCGATGTAGGAAGATGCCCTTGAACCTGGAGATTTGGGACCCATTGGACGGGTACCACGCAGTATTAATTTAAAGGGTCTGCGTTTGCTCACCCAACCTCACCAAACCTCTCAGCCCCAAGAGTGTCCACCCTTATGTCTCATCCAGCTGTGGGTCTAGATATGGTCAATCCAGGTTGCATCACAGCCCCTGAACGCATTGTGTAAGAATTTCTCTCTCTTTCACTGTCTTTGTTTCATGGGTTTGTAAAAGTAATTTATTTTTATAATGGGGTTTAGCTGCTTTTCACTGCTGTGTTTATGCCGCTTTACACCCACTTGACACACTAATAGAGAGTTATCAATACATAGGTTTTAAGATTATTACTAGTCAGATATATTCTTGTGCGTTGAATAGGGCGTGTTGAGTCCAGTTCTCTGAGCAAGGAGTAGGTCTTGTCTATTACATATTGGGTTTATGGAACGGTATCTGAGCTAATTTGAAACCCTTGTTTTATGTATCACCCCACCTCACCTTTCCCGTTAAGCAGCCATAGTGTGTTTACTGCATGTGTGACTCTGTTCTGTTTTGTAATTCAGTTCAAGTGTAACGGTTTTTACATTCCCTCTATAAGTGATACCTTATGAGAAGTGTCCTTTTCTGTGTGACTTATTTCACTTAGAATCGTCGTACCTAAATCCACTCATCATGCTGCTACTAGCCTTATGACATTGATTTCATGGCTGAGTGATATTCCATTGTACATAAGGACCACAACTTCTTTATCCATTTTTCTCTTTCCTGGGATATTTAAGGTGGAATGAAGTGGAGGTCCTTGTCAACAGAGCAGCCCTAAACTTTGGGGTGCTTGTGTCTTGCTGATTTTTCATTTTCCCAATTTATACCCCCATGAGTGGAAGTGCCCTATGCTCTCTAAGCTGTGTTTTTTAGATGTTTCAGGACTCACCGTACACTCCTCCAGAGTGGCTGTTGGCAATTTACATCCCGCCCATCAGTGTAGCAAGGCTCCCATTTCTCCATGGCCTGTCCTGCATTTCTGGTTTTGACACGTTTTTCAGCATGGCCCTTTTGACCGATGGGTAGCGAGTCTTCTTTGTAGCGCTGATTTGCCTTTCTAGATTGCTTGGTTGGCCAAAAAGTGCGTATGCGTTTTTTCCTGAATATATTCAGGAAAAAACGCATATGCCCTTTTTGGCCAAGGGCATCATTGTCAACGTTTTGCCGCTTTTCATGTGCTTTAAAGGCGATTCGAATCTACCTCCTGAAATCTGTTTCCTGCAATTCTGCCTTGATTTCAAATCCTCTTCTTTGCCTTCCCTCAATATATTTGTGGACGAGAGTTATCATTTATAACTCTGTAGGTTTGTGAATTGCAGTGCCCTTAACCTCCATTTTACAACTCGCTTTTTTGGGATCTGGCCGCAAAAGCGCATGATGGATTCACGCCCTGTTCTTGTTCCGGGGGGCAGGCTGAGCCTGTGGTTAATTCTTATTCCTGATGGGAAAATAGAGTGACCTGTGCCTGTGTCCACACCAAGAGCTAGTCTCTCATTGGTTCCCCATCTTCCCGTTCATCCTCAGGACAAATTGCAACCTGTACGGAACAGGAGGTTAAAGGTGCTGATGCTCCAAGTAGGGAGATTGCTAGTAAAGTGGCTGGAATGGGGAACCCGGGCACAAGGGGATGAGAAATGAGGTTCGTTTTAGAAACCTTTCCCCATCACATGGTGTACCATCTTCTGGGTTTCTCATGCATGTTTTCGATGCAGGAAGATGCCCTTGAACCTGGAGATTTGGGACCCATTGGACGGGTACCACGCAGTATTAATTTAAAGGGTCTGCGTTTGCTCACCCAACCTCACCAAACCTCTCAGCCCCAAGAGTGTCCACCCTTATGTCTCATCCAGCTGTGGGTCTAGATATGGTCAATCCAGGTTGCATCACAGCCCCTGAACGCATTGTGTAAGAATTTCGCTCTCTTTCACTGTCTTTGTTTCATGGGTTTTTCAAAGTAATTTATTTTTATAATGGGGTTTAGCTGCTTTTCACTGCTGTGTTTATGCCACTTTACACCCACTTGACACACTAATAGAGAGATATCAATACATAGGTTTTAAGATTATTACTAGTCATATATATTCTTGTGCGGTGAATAGGGAGTGTTGAGTCCAGTTCTCTGAGCAAGGAGTAGGTCTTGTCTATTACATATTGGGTTTATGGAACGGTATCTTAGCTAATTTGAAACCCTTGTTTTATGTATCACCCCACCTCACCTTTCCCGTTAAGCAGCCATAGTTTGTTTTCTGCATGTGTGACTCTGTTCTGTTTTGTAATTCAGTTCAAGTGTAACGGTTTTTACATTCCCTGTATAAGTGATACCTTATGAGAAGTGTCCTTTTCTGTGTGACTTATTTCACTTAGAATCGTTGTACCTAAATCCACTCATCATGCTGCTACTAGCCTTATGACATTGATTTCCTGGCTGAGTGATATTCCATTGTACATAAAGACCAAAACTTCTTTATCCATTTTTCTCTTTCCTGGGATATTTAAGGTGGAATGAAGTGGAGGTCCTGGTCAACAGAGCAGCCCTAAACTTTGGGGTGCTTGTGTCTTGCTGATTTTTCATTTTCCCAATTTATACCCCCATGAGTGGAAGTGCCCTATGCTCTCTAAGCTGTGTTTTTTAGATGTTTCAGGACTCACTGTACACTTCTCCAGAGTGGCTGTTGGCAATTTACATCCCGCCCATCAGTGTAGCAAGGCTCTCATTTCTCCATGGCCTGTCCTGCATTTCTGGTTTTGACACGTTTTTCAGCATGGCCCTTTTGACCGATGGGTAGCGAGTCTTCTTTGTAGCCCTGATTTGCCTTTCCAGGTTGCTTGGTTGGCCAAAAAGGGCGTATGCGTTTTTTCCTGAATATATTCAGGAAAAAACGCATACGCCCTTTTTGGCCAAGGGCATCATTGTCAACGTTTTGCCGCTTTTCATGTGCTTTAAAGGCGATTCGACTCTACCTCCTGAAATCTGTTTCCTGCAATTCTGCCTTGATTTCAAATCCTCTTCTTTGCCTTCCCTCAATATATTTGTGGACGAGAGTTATCATTTATAACTCTGCAGGTTTGTGAATTGCAGTGCCCTGAACTTCCATTTTACAACTCGCTTTTTTGTGAGCTGGCCGCAAAAGTGCATGATGGTTTCACGCCCTGTTCTTGTTCCGGGGGGCAGGCTGAGCCTGTGGTTAATTCTTCTTCCTGATGGGAAAATAGAGTGACCTGTGCCTGTGTCCACACCAAGAGCTAGTCTCTCATTGGTTCCCCGTCTTCCCGTTCATCCTCAGGACAAATTGCAACCTGTACGGAACAGGAGGTTAAAGGTGCTGATGCTCCAAGTAGGGAGATTGCTAGTAAAGCGGCTGGAATGGTGAACGCAGGCACAAGGAGATGAGAAATGAGGTGCGTTTTAGAAACCTTTCCCCATAACATGGTGTACCATCTTTTTGTTTTCTCCTGCATGTTTTCGATGTAGGAAGATGCCCTTGAACCTGGAGATTTGCGACCCATGTGATGGGTACCACGCAGTATTACTTTAAAGGGTCTGCGTTTGCTCACCCAACCTCACCAAACCTCTCAGCCCCAAGAGTGTCCACCCTTATGTCTCATCCAGCTGTGGGTCTAGATATGGTCAATCCAGGTTGCATCACAGCCCCTGAACGCATTGTGTAAGAATTTCTCTCTCTTTCACTGTCTTTGTTTCATGGGTTTTTCGAAGTAATTTATTTTTATAATGGGGTTTAGCTGCTTTTCACTGCTGTGTTTATGCCGCTTTACACCCACTTGACACACTAACAGAGAGATATCAATACATAGGTTTTAAGCTTATTACTAGTCAGATAGATTCTTGTGCGGTTAATAGGGCGTGTTGAGTCCAGTTCTCTGAGCAAGGAGTAGGTCTTGTCTATTACATATTGGGTTTATGGAACGGTATCTGAGCTAATTTGAAACCCTTGTTTTATGTATCACCCCACCTCACCTTTCCCGTTAAGCAGACATAGTGTGTTTTCTGCATGTGTGACTCTGTTCTGTTTTGTAATTCAGTTCAAGTGTAACGGTTTTTACATTCCCTCTATAAGTGATACCTTATGAGAAGTGTCCTTTTCTGTGTGACTTATTTGACTTAGAATCGTCGTACCTAAATCCACTCATCATGCTGCTACTAGCCTTATGACATTGATTTCATGGCTGAGTGATATTCCATTGTACATAAGGACCACAACTTCTTTATCCATTTTTCTCTTTCCTGGGATATTTAAGGTGGAAGGAAGTGGAGGTCCTTGTCAACAGAGCAGCCCTAAACTTTGGGGTGCTTGTGTCTTGCTGAGTTTTCATTTTCCCAATTTATACCCCCATGAGTGGAAGTGCCCTATGCTCTCTAAGCTGTGTTTTTTAGGTGTTTCAGGACACACCGTACACTTCTTCAGAGTGGCTGTTGGCAATTTACATCCCGCCCATCAGTGTAGCAAGGCTCCCATTTCTCCATGGCCTGTCCTGCATTTCTGGTTTTGACACGTTTTTCAGCATGGCCCTTTTGACCGATGGGTAGCGAGTCTTCTTTGTAGCCCTGATTTGCCTTTCCAGGTTGCTTGGTTGGCCAAAAAGGGCGTATGCGTTTTTTCCTGAATATATTCAGGAAAAAACGCATACGCCCTTTTTGGCCAAGGGCATCATTGTCAACCTTTTGCCGCTTTTCATGTGCTTTAAAGGCGATTCGAATCTACCTCCTGAAATCTGTTTCCTGCAATTCTGCCTTGATTTCAAATCCTCTTCTTTGCCTTCCCTCAATATATTTGTGGACGAGAGTTATCATTTATAACTCTGGAGGTTTGTGAATTGCAGTGCCCTGAAGCTCCATTTTACAACTCGCTTTTTTGGGAGCTGGCCGCAAAAGCGCAGGATGGCTTCAGGCCCTGTTCTTGTTCCGGGGGGCAGGCTGAGCCTGTGGTTAATTCTTCTTCCTGATGGGAAAATAGAGTGACCTCTGCCTGTGTCCACACCAAGAGCTAGTCTCTCATTGGTTCCCCCTCTTTCCGTTCATCCTCAGGACAAATTGCAAGCTGTACGGACCAGGAGGTTAAAGGTGCTGATTCTCCATGGAGGGAGATTGCTACTAAAGAGGCTGGTATGACGAACCCGAGCACAAGGAGATGAGAAATGAGGTGCGTTTTAGAAACCTTTCCCGATCACACGGTGTACCACCTTCTGGGTTTCTCATGCATGTTTTCGATGTAGGAAGATGCCCTTGAACCTGGAGATTTGTAAACCATGAGTTGGGTAACAGGCAATATTACTTTAAAGGCTCTGCGTTTGCTCCCCCAACCTCACCAAGCCTCTCAGCCCCGAGAGTGTCCACCCTTATGTCTCATCCAGCTGTGGGTCTAGATATGGTCAATCCAGGTGGCATCATAGCCCCTGAACGAATTTTGTAAGAATTTCTCTCTCTTTCACTGTCTTTGTTTCACGGGTTTTTAAAAGTAATTTATTTTTATAATGGGGTTTAGCTGCTTTTCACGGCTGTGTTTATGCCGCTTTACACCCACTTGACTCACTTCCAGAGAGATATCAATACATAGGTTTTACAATTCTGACTAGTCAGATATGTTCTCTTGCGGTGAATAGGGGTTGTTGAGTCCAGTTCACTGAGCAAGGAGTAGGTCTTGTCTATTACATATTGGATTTATGGAACGTTATCTGAGCTAATTTGAAATCCTTGTTTTATGCATCACCCCACCTCACCTTTCCCGTTAAGCAACCATAGTGTGTTTTCTAAATGTGTGACTCTGTTCTGTTTTGTAATTCAGTTCAAGTGTAACGGTTTTTACATTCCCTCTATAAGTGATACCTTATGAGAAGTGTCCTTTTCTGTGTGACTTATTTCACTTAGAATCGTCGTACCTAAATCCACTCATCATGCTGCTACTACCCTTATGATATTGATTTCACGCCCGGGTGATATACAATTGTACATATGGACCACAACTTCTTTATCCATTTTTCTCTTTCCTTGCATATTGAAGGTGGAATTAAGTGGAGGTTCTTGTCAACAGAGCAGCCCTAAAGTTTGGGGTGCCTGTGTCTTGCTGAGTTTTAGTTTTCCCAATTTATACGCCCATGAGTGGATGTGCCCCTTTCTCTCTAGCTGTGTTTTTTAGATGTTTTAGGAAACACCATACCCTTCTCCAGAGTCATCATTGGCAATTTACACCCCACCCATCAGTGTAACAAGGCTCCCTTTCCTCCATGGCCTCTCCTGCATTTCTTGTTTTTACACTTTTTTAGGAAGGCCATTTTGACTGATGGGAAGTCAGAGTTCTTTGTAGTGCTGAATTGCATTTCCGGCTTGCTTGGTTGGCCAAAAAGGGCCTATGGGTTTTTTCCTGAATTCATTCAGAAAAAAACGCATATGCTCTTTTTGGCCAAGTGCATCATTGTCGACGTTTTGCCGCTTTTCATGTGCTTTAGGGGTGATTCAAATCTAACTCCTGAAATCTGTTTCCTGCAATTCTGCCTTGATTTCAAATCCTCTTCTTTGCCTTCCCTCAATATATTTGTGGACGAGAGTTATCATTTACAAATCTGCAGATTTGTTAATTGCAGTGCCCCTGAGCTCCATTTTTCACCTCGCTTTTTTGGGAGCTTTCCGCAGATCCGCTCGTTTGCTTCTGGCCCTACTCTGGTTCCCGGTGGCAGGCTAAGCCTTTGCTTAATTCTTCTTCCTGACTGGAAAGTAGAGTGACATGTGCCTCTCCGAACACCTAGGGCTTGGCTCTCTTTGTTTCTCCTCCTTCCCCTTCTTCCTTTGGACAAATTCCAATTTCTGTGCAACTGGATGTTGAAGGTGCTGACATCCTCAAGTGGGGAGATTTTAAGGAAAAAGGCTGGAGGGGTGAACCCAACAACCAGGAAATTAGGAGTTTTGGTGCCTTTTCCAAAATCTTCCTGATCCAACCGTGTTCCATCTTCTGGGTGTCACAGGCATGTTTTAGCTGTAGGAAAGGTCCCGTGTATGTAAGGAGAACACAAGGGATTTTTCCAAATCAGTGTCTCCCCGAACTCCAATCTGGGGAATTTTTAAGCTACTGGTACATGTGTGTTCATTAAGGGACTTGGGCCGTAGGCAGAGTCCGAACTTTAGATGATTGAAGTCTTCAGGTTCAGAAACGCTCACCATCGGCCTCCTTTAGTTTCCATTTTATCTGTAGTTGATAGATGATGTCGATATAGATATCTATTGTTTTTCAGATTATTTCCCCTCAGGGGTCATTACAAAATATTGAGTATAGTTCCTTGTGCTATACAGTAGTTCCTTGTTGATGATATATTTTATACATAGCAGTGTGTATATGTTAATCTGAAACTGTTAATTTATCCCTCCTCCCACCTTTCCCTTTTGGTAATAAAAAATATAAGATTTTATACTTCTCAGAAATCTAGGAGCTGAAAGAGAGGTATCATTTTCAATGGAAAATCATTCCAAACAAGGTTGAAACTTCAACCAAGATTATTAGATGTACATCCTTGGAAAGAAATCACTGCATTTCTCTACTGTTGACCTGACAAATAAGACAAACCCCTCCACTGAACTTGCTTATAATAAAGTGATGGAAATATCAAATGGAAGTGTTAGAAACATCTTATTTTACACGAGCCTTATACACTGCTCTATGTTAATTACAGTTTGGCTCACACATCTGTTCATTGAAGTTACAATGTTCTCAAATTCTGTTACTGATCCTGCAGAGTGGGCCCCAACAAGGGTCTCCCTGCCCAGTGTCATTGGAGCCAACAGATCGAGACTGACTTTGGTTCAGAAGCAAAGGAAAACTTTATATTTTGATCAGAGAATGGAGAGGTGAGAGTGTGTGCTCCCCTGCGGGTTGTGGGCCGGGCTGCTGTGTAGGGATCCTGTCAGCATCAGCGGGAGGGAGGGGGCGGAGCTCTCGAGGGCCGGGTTGCCTGGAGCTCAGGCTCTATGTCGCAGAGTCTGCACGGGGCCCCACGAGCTGAGGTGTCGGCCCAGCCATTTTGCACTAGGAAATCGGGTCTGAAGTGTCGGGTGTGGGACCTCTGCATGTGGAAACCTAGGAGCAAGTGAAATTAGACAAAGCACAAAGGAAAAAATGGTTAGACTTTATTTTATTGCCCAGATTCTATTTTTATCTCCCAGGAATTTTTAATGGGCTTTGCCAGTGACAAAGCCCTCCTCTGCCTTTTGTCCCATTCCTCATTCTTGAGGCGCTGAGGGTGCAGACACGTCTTCTGTAAATGCTTCATGCTGAGTTGAGTGTCCTCATACCCGGGGGGAGGGGCAGGACTTCTCCCCAGCAGCCTCCAGGTGAGGTTGATTGTCCGCAGGCCTCCTCCCTCACTGCTCGTCTGCCTGGGCACCAGCATTGGAAGTTTTATAGATTCTAATGACCTTTAAGGGTCCAGGAAAGAGATGTGCAGAGACGCTGGGGGGGTGGGCGGTTTTACCCTGCTCCACATTGGTTCGGCCCCCTTAGGCTGATGGTTTCTGCCAGCCTAGATGCTCTGACCAGTAGTCTGTGCTTTCTTCAGTTAGGCCACTGAATTAACGTACAAACAGCACCAGGTGTCAGAGCCCTGCTTGCTCAACTCCCAGACAGTCCAGGGCCGGTGGTGATCCAGGACCATGACGGCCACTCAGTCAACGGCCTTTTGAAGTAGCCAGGTGTAGAGCCGGTCTCATTGGCCGCCATCACTGCAGTGTCTGCAGGCTTTTCTATGGTGGCAGCGTTATTTATGGTTCCCCTGCCAAGTTTATTAGCTCCGCTCTGGGTGCAGTAAGTCCTGTAAGCAATAGTCTGCTCTTTTGGGGCACACTCTTGTTGTTTTCTGAGAGAAGCTCCAGGTAAAGTGATGGTCACACGAGTCGTCATGGGGGCCCATTGCCCCAGGTTGTCTCTCTGGAGGTTGGTGTTGGAGGGCCTCCTCACTTGAGGTCATTGTGCCCACGGAGCAATCCCTGCAACTTCAGGGCATGGTGGGTGGTTAGGATCACCAAGTGGCGTCCTTTTCCCTTAGGAGGGAGCTGGCCTTGCGGGCTGCTGATTTCCAGGTTTTTAGATACCCCCAGTATCCTGGTCGGATGGGGTGGCTGGCCAATGCCTGGAGGGCATTCTTGCATTGTTCCATTTCAAGTGGTCCCAGTTTTTGCACTAATACTCCAAGGGCGATTCGCCTTGGACCAGGAATGTAAAGGTCAAAGGGTTTAGCTAACTTAGGGAGGTCCAGGGCCAGGGTCTGAATTGACTGCTCTTTCCATTCTTGAAAGGCCGCTTCTGGATTCTATTCAAAAGGATCATCATCTTTTCCTTTCAGTGATTCATATAGAGGCCCAGCTATTAGACTGTAGTTAGGGATCCAGATGCAGCAAACCCCGGTCTCCCCAGGAACCCCTAAGCTGTCTTCTAGTTTCAGGAAAGGTGAGGCTGCAAATGGCTTCTTCCCTTTCCTGGGGTGGGCTTCTCCGACCTTCTGTGCGAATGAAGCCCAGGAAGGCCACCTTAGTTTGTGATATTTGAGCCTTTTCCTTGGACACCTTCTATCTTTTATTGGCTAGGTAGTTCAGAGGCCTCCTTAGTCGGGCTGGTGATCAGAATGTCATCTGCATATTGAAGGAGGGTTCCCTTCTCCAGAGGTAGATCTTTTAGGTCTTTAGCTAACGTTTCCCCAAAGATGGTGTGGGAATTTTTGAACCCCTGGGGCAGGACGGCCCAGCAGTATTGTTTTTGTTGTAGGTTGAGTCCTGCCACTCACAGCCAAAATTTCTTGTGACTCTGGGACTAATGGAATACAGAAGAAGGCATCATTGAAGTCTAATACAGAATGCCATGTCCTGGTGGATGGTAGAATGACCAGCAGGGTGTAGGAATTAGGAACTACTAGATGTATATCCTCTGTGGCTTCACTGACTGTCCTGGCGTCCTCTACCAGGTCCCCAGCAGCCCACGGGGCTCTTGTGGTCAGGCCCCTCCCAGGATATGGAGCTCACCTGGGCAGGTACCCAGCGGCCCACGGGGCTCTGGTGGTTAGGCCGCTCCCAGGATATTGAGCTCACCTGGGCAGGTACCCAGCAGCCCATGGGGCCCTCATGGTCAGGCCCCTCCCAGGATATGGAGCTCACCTGGGCAGGTACGCAGCAGCCCACGGGGCTCTCGTGGGCAGGCCCCTCCCTGGATATGGAGCTCCCGTGGACAGGTACCCCGGCAGGGCTGGGCACACAGGAACCGTGCACATAGCCCTCATTGCAGAGCACCCCCAGCACCCCTGTCACTCAGAGCTGACACAGAGCACCTCAGAGCAGAGCTTGAACTAACAAACAGCAGCTCCAACAGGTCTGTGGCCCTAGGCTTCACTCTGTGCGGCCTCCCTCTGCCTGGTCTTCCAGGGGCTTCCACTGCAGCCGGGGTACCAGGCCTCTGTCTCCACCCACCACCCCTCCTCTCCCTGACTCCTGGGTTCCTCTCATTAGCAGAGGGTCTTCTTGAAGTTGTCTCCCACTCATGGACCAGATAAAATGATTCGAAAACAAGCCAGGGCTGCCGCCCCTTATCTATCCTGACTCTCGGGACCCTACACCTGTTCCTTGGATCTGGCCGGTGCAGCAAGGCCCATTTTCTGCAACTCTGAGTCCCTGAGGGGCGAGGATTGGCTGACCTGGGCAGCCTGACCCGGCCGGCCAGCCCTTCCCAGGTGTGCCTGGGTTGAGGTCAATATAAACACCCCTCCAGGCAGCAAAAGCCTCTGCAGCTGTGCCTGACGCCATATTCTCTGCCCCGTCAGCAGTCTCGGGGTTGGGCTGGTGGGAGGGAGTAGGGCCCATGGCTCTATGAGTGGCCCAGTGTGACTGGGGCTCTGCTGGACTTTCTGCAGGAGTTGCCGGGCTGCCACCTGCTAAAGAAGAGGATGTGTCACCCATACTTGCTGCTGGAATTTCTCCCCGGGCAGAGGTGAGGAAGGAAAAAAGCAGTGGGGGCCGGGACAGGAGGGGTACCTCAGGCAGGGAAATGGAAAGCTTCCAGACGAGCGCCCGGGGCCAGGACCATCCTGGCTGGCCTGCAGGCACCAAGTCGGCCTGCGTGCTGTCGCTGGTGTGACTCCAAGCCCCTTCCTCTAGTTTTTAAAGTCTTTGCACACATTCAGGTGTTTTACCTGGGAAGGGTGGGAAAAGTTCAGCAGCAGCTGGCCTGGGGCTCAGCTCACGTTTACTCAGAGACGCCTCCTCACGGTCCCCCAGCTTTGCAATGAGGACGCTCCTCGTGTGGGGGCTGCTGGCTGCATGGGAGATGATTCCCCACCTGTGACCAACTTCAGAATTGTTTACCACTGGAGCAAGTGCCCTGATAGGGTTTTCCTCTGTATGACCAGTGGGTTCTGTTTTTTTTTTTTTTTTCTTTTTTGGTTCAAGGTAAGTTTTATTCCTCTTTTTGTATTTATGGATATAAGCATGGAAATAATTCATTCATATAAATACGTCTATGGGAAGGACAGAACTTTTTTTCTGTTTTATTTTTTTAAGTATTATTTATTTTTTAATTTTTGAATTTATTTTATTCATTTTTTTATACAGCAGGCTCTTATTGGTAACCTATTTTATACACATAAGTGTGTATATGTCAATCCCAGGCTCGCAATTCATCCCACCACCACCACCCTGCCACTTTCCCCCCTTGGTGTCCATACATTTGTTCTCTACATCTGTGTCTCTATTTCTGCCTTGCAAACCGGTTCATCTTTACCATTTTTCTAGGTTCCACATGTATGCGTTAATATACGATATTTGTTTTTCTCTTTCTGACTTACTTCACTCTGTATGACAGTCTCTAGATCTATCCACGTCTCTACAAATGACCCAATTTCATTCCTTTTTATGGCTGAGTAATATTCCATTTTATATATGTAGCACATCTTTTCTGTTCGTCTGTCTATGGGCATTTAGGTTGCTTCCATGACCTGGCTATTGTAAGCAGTGCTGCAATGAATATTGTGGTGAATATGTCTTTTTGAATTATGGTTTTCTCTGGGTATATGGCCAGTAGTGGGATTGCTGGGTCATATGGTAATTCTATTTTTAGTCTTTTAAGGAACCTCCATACTGTTCTCCATCGTGACTGTATCAATTTACATTCCCACAAATAGTGTAAGAGGGTTCCCTTTTCTCCACACCCTCTCCAGCATTTGTTGCTTGTAGATTTTCTGATGATGCCCATTCTAACTCGTGTGAGGCGATACCTCATTGTAGTTTTGGTTTATATTTCTCTAATAATTAGTGATGTTGAGCAGCTTTTCATGTGCTTCTTGGTCATCTGTATGTCTTCTTGGGACAAATGTCTATTTACGTCATCTGCCCATTTTTGGATTGGGTTGTTTGTTTTTTTACTGTTGAGCTGCATGAGCTGTTTATATACATTGGAGATTAATCCTTTGTCCATTGATTCGTTTGCAAATATTTTCTCCCATTGTGAGGGTTGTCTTTTCGTCTTGTTTGTAGTTTCCTTTGCTTTGCAAAAGCTTTTAGGTTTCATTTGCTCCCATATGTTTATTTTTTTTTTTATTCCATTACTCTAGGAGGTGGATCAAAAAAGATCTTGCTGTGATTTATGTCAAAGAGTATTCTTCCTATGTTTTCCTCTAAGAGTTTTATAGTGTCCGGTCTTACATTTCGGTCTCTAATCCATTTTGAGTTTATTTTTTGTGTATGGTGTTAGGGAGTGTTCTAATTTCATTCTTTTACATGTAGCTGTCCATTTTTCCCAGCACCACTTATTGAAGAGACTGTCTTTTCTCCTTTGTATACCCTTGCCTCCTTTGTCATAGATTAGTGGGCCATAGGTGTGTAGGTTTATCTCTGGGCTTTTTTTTTTTCTTTTACATCTTTATTGGAGTATAATTGCTTTACACTTGTGTGTTAGTTTCTGCTGTATAAAAAAGTGAATCAGCTGTGCGTATACATATAACACCATATCCCCTCCCTCTTGCACCTCCCTCTCACTCCCTTATCCCACCCTTTTAGGTGGTCACAAAGCACAGAGCTGATCTCCCTGTGCTATGTGGCTGCTTCCCAGTAGCTATCAATTTTACATTTGGTAGTGTATATATGTCCATACCACTCTCTCACTTTGTCCCAGCTTACCCTTCCCTCTCCCCATGTCCTCAAGTCCTTTCTCTACGTCTGTGTCCTTAATCCTTTCCTGCCCCTAGGTTCTTCATAAACTTTTTTTTTAAGATTCCATATATATGTGTTAGCATACAGTATTTGTTTTTCTCTTTCTGACTTACTTCACTCTGTAGGACAGACTCTAGATCCATCCACCTCACTAAAAGTAACTCAATTTCGTTTCTTTTTATGGCTGAATAATGTTCCATTGTATATATGTGCCACATCTTCTTTATCCATTTATCTGTTGATGGACACTTAGGTTGCTTCCATGTCCTGGCTATTGTAAATAGAGCTACAGTGAACGTTGTGGTACATGACTCTTTTTGAATTATGGTTTTCTCAGGGTAAATGTCCAGGAGTGGGTTTGCTGGGTTGTATGGTAGTTCTATTTTTAGTTTTTAAGGAACCCCCATACCGTTCTCCCTAGTGGCTATATCAATTTACATTCCCACCAACAGTGCAAGAGGGTTCCCTTTTCTCCAATAAATGCCTCTCCAGCATTTATTGTTGGTAGATTTTTTGATGATGGCCATTCTGACTGGTGTGAGGTGATACCTCACTGTAGTTTTGATTTGCATTTCTCTAATGATTAGTGATGTTCAGCATCCTTTCATGTGTTTGTTGGCAACCTGTATATCTTCTTTGGAGAAATGTCTATTTAGGTCTTCTGCCCATTTTTGGATTGGGTTGTTTGGTTTTGTGATATTGAGCTACATGAGCTGCTTTTTGGAGATTAATCCTTTGCCATTTGCTTCATTTGAAAATATTTTCTCCCATTCTGATGGTTGTCTTTTCATCTTGCTTATGTTTTCCTTTGCTGTGCAAAAGAATTTATGTTTCATTCGGTCCCATTTTTTTATTTTTGTTTTTATTTCCATTTCTCTAGGAGGTGGGTCAAAAAGGATCTTGCTGTGATTTATGTCATAGACTGTTCTGCTTATGTTTTCCTCTAAGAGTTTTATAGTGGCTGGTCTTATATTTAGGTCTCTAATCCATTTTGAGTTTATTTTTGTGTATGGTGTTAGGGAGTGTACTAATTTCATTCTTTTACATGTAACTGTCCAGTTTTCCCAGCACCACTTGCTGAAGACACTGTCTTTTCTCCATTGTATACCCTTGCCTCCTTTGTCATAGATTAGTGAACCATAGGTACGTGGGTTTATCTCTGTGCTTTCTATCCTGTTCTATTGACCTATATTTCTGTTTTTGTGTCAGTACCATATTATCTTGATTACTGTAGCTTTGCAATATAGTCTGAAGTCTGGAAGTCTGATTCCTCCAGCTCTTTTTTTTCCCCCTCAAGACTGCTTTGGCTATCCAGGGTCTTTTGTGTCTCCCTACAAATTTTAAGATTTTTTTTTCTTGTTCTGTAGAAAATGCCAAAGGTATTTTGATCGGGATTGCATTGAATCTGTAGATTGCTTTGGGTAGTATAGTCATTTTCACAATATTGATTCTTCTAATCCGAGAACATGGTATATGTCTCCATCTGTTTATATCATCTTTGATTTCTTTCATCAGTGTCTTATAGTTTTCTGAGTACAGGTCTTTTACTTCCTTAGGTAGGTTTATTCCTAGGTATTTTATTCTTTTTGTTGCAGTGGTAATGGGATTGTTTCCTTAATTTCTCTTTCTGATCTTTCATTGTTAGTGTATAGGAATGCAAGCAATTTCTGTGCATTAATTTTGTATCCTGCAACTTTACCAAATTCATTGATTAGCTCCAGTGGTTTTCTGGTGGCATCTTTAGGATTCTCTATCTATGATATCATGTCATTTGCGAACAGTGACAATTTTACTTCTTCTTTTCCTTTTTGTATTCCTTTTATTTCTTTTTCTTCTCTGATTGCCATGGCTAGGACTTCCAAAACTATGTTGAATAGCAGTGGTGAGAGTGGACATCCTCGTCTTGTTCCTGATCTTAGAGGAAACGCTTTCAGTTTTTCACCATTGAGAATGCTGTTTGCTGTGGGTTTGTCATATATGGCCTTTATTATGTTGAGGTAGTTTCCCTCTAGGCCCACACTCTGCAGAGTTTTTATCGTAAATGAGTGTTGAATTTTCTCAAAATCTTTTCCTTCATCTATTGAGATGATCATATGCTTTTATTCTACAATTTGTTAATATGGTGTATCACATTGATTTGTGTATATTGAAGAATCCTTGCATCCCTGGGATAAACCCCACTTGATCATGGTGTATGATCCTTTTAATGTGTTGTTCGATTCTGTTTGCTAGTATTTTGTTGAGGATTTTTACATCTATATTCATCAGTGATATTGGTCTATAATTTTCTTTCCTTGTAGTATCTCTGTCTGATTTTGGTATCAGGGTGATGGTGGTCTCATAGAATGAGTTTGGGAGTGTTCCTTCCCCTGCAATTGTTTTGAAGAATTTGAGAAGGTTGGGTGTTAGCTCTTCTCTAAATGTTTGATAGAATTCACCTGTGATGCCATCTGGTTCTGGACTTTTGTTTGTTGGAAGATTTTTAATCACAGTTTCAATTTCATTGCTTGTGATAGGTTTGTTCATATTTTCTATTTCTTCCTGGTTCAGTCTTAGAAGGTTATCCCTTTCTAAGAATTTGTCCATTTCTTCCAGATTGTCCATTTTATTGGCCTAGAGTTGCTTGTAGTAGTCTCTTAGGATGCTTTGTATTCCTGTGGTGTCTGTTGTAACTTCTGCTTTTTCACTTCTAATTTTGTTGATTTGCGTCCTCTCCCTCTTTTTCTGGAGTCTGGCTAAAGGTTGATCATTTTTGCTTATCTTCTCAAAGAACCAGCTTTTAGTTTTATTGATCTTTGCTTTCGTTTTCTTTGTTTCTATTTCATTTATTTCTGCTCTGATCTTTATGATTTCTTTCCTTCTACTAACTTTGGGTTTTGTTCTTCTTTCTCTAGTTCCTCTAGGTGTAAGGTTAGATTGTTTATTTGAGATTTTTCTTGTTTCTTGAGGTAGGCTTGTATTGCTATAAACTTCCCTCTTAGAACTCCTTTTGCTGCATCCCATAGGTTTTGGATCATCGTGTTTTTGTTGTCATTTGTCTCTAGGTAGTTTTTGATTTCCTCTTTGATTTCTTCAGTGATCTCTTGGTTATTTAGTAACGTATTGTTTAGCCTCCATGTGTGTGTGTTTTTTACGGTTTTTTCCGTGTAATTGATTTCTAATCTCATAGCATTGTGGTCGGAACAGCTGCTTGATATGATTTCAGTTTTCTTAAATTTACTGAGGCTTTATCTGTGACCCAAGATGTGATCTATCCTGGAGAATGTTCCGTGTGCAGTTGAGAAGAACGTGTAATCTGCTGTTTTTGGATGGAATGTCCTATAAATATCAACTAACTCTATCTGGTCTATTGTGTCATTTAAAGCTTGTGTTTCCTTATTAATTTTCTGTCTGGCTGATCTCCACTGGTGTAAGTGAGCTGTTAAAGTCCCCCGCTATTATTGTGTTACTGTCGATTTCCTCTTTTATAGCTGTTAGCAGTTGCCTTATACATTGAGCTGCTCCTATTTTGGGTACATATATATTTATAATTGTTATATCTTCTTCTTGGATTGGTCCCCTGACCATTATGTAGTGTCTTTCCTTGTCTCTTGTAACATTCTTTATTTTAAAGTCTATTTTATCTGATATGAGTATTGCTACTCCAGCTTTCTTTTGATTTTCATTTGCATAGAATATATTTTTCCATCGCCTCACTTTGAGTCTGTATGTGTCCCTAGGTCTGAAATGGATCTCTTGTAGACAGCATATATATGGGTCTTGTTTTTGTATCCATTCAGCGAGCCTGTGTCTTTTGGTTGGAACATGTAGTGCATTCACGTTTAAGGTAATTATCGATATGTATGTTCCTACTACTATTTTCTTAATTGTTATGGGTTTGTCTTGGTGGGTCCTTTTCTTCTCTTGTGTTTCCCACTTAGAGAAGTTCCTTTAGCATTTGGTGTAGAGCTGGTTTCATGGTGCTGAATTCTCTTAGCTTTTGCTTGTCTGTAAGGCTTTTGATTTCTCCATCAAATCTGAATGAGCTCTTTACAGGGTGGAGTACTCTTGGTTGTAGGTTCTTCCCTTTCATCACTTTAAATTTATCATGCCACTTCCTTCTGGCTTGTAGATTTTCTGCTGAGAAATCAGTTGTTATCCTTATGGGAGTTCCCTTGTATGTTATTTGTCATTTTTCCCTCGCTGCTTTCAATCATTTTTCTTTGTCGTTAATTTTTGTCAATTTGATTGCTATGTGTCTTGTCATTTTTCTCCTTTGGTTTATCCTGCCTGGGACACTCTGTGCTTCTGGACTTGGGTGGCTATTTCTTTTCCCATGCTAGGGAAGTTTTTGACCATAATCTCTTCAAATATATTCTCGGGTCCTTTCTCTCTCTCTTCTCCTTCTGGGACCCCTATAATGCGAATGTTGTTGCGTTTAATGTTGTGCCAGAGGACTCTTGGGGTGTCTTCGTTTGTTTTCATTCTTTTTCTTTATTCTGTTCCATGGCAGTGATTTCCACCTTTCTGTCTTCCAGGTCACTTATCCGTTCTTCTGCCACAGTTATTCTGCTACTGATTCCTTCTAGTGTATTTTTCATTTCAGTTATTCCATTGTTCACCTCTGTTTGTTTGTTCTTTAATTCTTCTAGGTGTTTGTTCCTTAATTCTTCTAGGTCTTTGTTAAACATTTCTTGCATCTTCTCGATCTTTGCCTCCTTTCTTTTTCCAAGGTCTTGGCTCAACTTCACTATCATTATTCTGAATTCTTTTTCTGGAAGGTTCCCTATCTCCACCTCATTTCGTTTTTTTTCTGGGGTTTTATCTTGTTCCTTGATCTGGTATAAAGTCCTCTGCCTTTTCATTTTGTCTATCTTTCTGTGAATGTGGTTTTCCTTCCACAGGCTGCAGAATTGTAGTTCTTCTTGCTTCTGCTGTCTGCTCTCCGGTGGATGAGTCTATCTTAGAGGCTTGTGCAAGCTTCCTGATGGGAGGGACTGGTGGTGGGTAGAGCTGGGTGTTGCTTTGGTGGGCAGAGCTTTAATCCGCTTGTCTACGGATTAAATAAAACTTTAATAAAAAGTTTAATCCGCTTGTCTGCTGATGCATGGGGCTGGGTTCCCTCCCTGTTGGTTGTTTGGCCTGAGGCGACCCAGCCCTGGAGCCTACCTTGCTCTTGGTGGGGCTAATGGCGGACTCTGGGAGGGCTCACACCAAGGAGTATTTCCCAGAACTTCTGCTGCCAGTGTCGTTGTCCTCACGGTGAGCCACAGCCACAGCCACCACCTGCCTCTGCAGGAGACCCTCTAAAAGTAGCAGGTAGTTCTGGTCATTCTCCTACAGGGTCACTGCTCCTTCCCCTGGGTCCTGATGTGCACACTACTTTGTGTGTGCCCTCCAAGAGTGGAGTATCTGAGTGGAGTTGAGACTCTGAGACTCTGTGTGGAGTTGCACAGACTCTGGGTCCTGTGAAGCTTCGATGTTTTGTGATTCTAGAAATCCTATAGGAGACGGTCCACAGCAGGTGACGCTAATGTTGTCAGTAGAGGTGTTGAAGCCAAAGATCTGCAGTTCCAACTAGAGGTGCCGATGTACATACAGGACAAAATCATCTCGTGTGAATGTAGTTCAGGCATGTTTAAGATGAATGCAGTCATGTTAATGCCTACCATATTCTATCTTGAGCCTCTCCTCAGGGACCCCCTCCTCAGTTCCTGAGGCTCCTGTAAGTCATGTACAGGGGACTGGAGAGTGGGCTCTGTCCAGTCTGAGCCCTGAGTTACCCTGTGTGTATCTTAGGATACTTTGTATTTCTGTGGTGTCTGTTGTAACATCATCTCTTTCATTTCAGATTTATTTGGGCCCTCTCTTTTTAAAAAAACATACTACTGTTGTCTTTTATTCTCTACAGAAGCTTAATAAGTGTTTGATCTACTATCCTTACCCTATGTATACTTTTTGCAGTGAGATTTTTACTTTTCTTTGTTTCCTTGTTACTATCAATAATTAGTGAGACTTCTTTTAAGCTACCTTCAACATTGCTTATAAAGCTGCTTTATTAGTGATGACAGAGCCTTAATGGAAGTCATGTTCTGGTTGTAAATTAGAATGCAATGTGCCAGCAAATAGCCCCTTAAGTTTATGTCTCATTACTTCTTGTTCTTTTTTTAATTTAATTTTTATTTTTTGTCAGAGCAAATTTAATTAAAATGTTTTGTTTCTTCTAGGTGTGAAAGATGTGGTTCTTTTAAACATATACATATATCTATTCTTCTTTGGATCATTTTCCCATGTAGGTTATGACACGATGTTGAGTAGTCTTGTCTTGGTATTACGTAGGTCTTTGGTGATTACATATTTCACATGTGTTTCTATATCTATCTTAACCCCAATATCCTAATGTATCCAATCCTCACACCTTTCCATTTGGTGAACCATAAGTTTGTTTAATGAATCTGTGATTGCATTTCTCTGTGGAAATATCTTCATTGGTATCAATGTTTAGCTAAGACCTATAAGTGATATTATAGGATATGTGTCTTTTGCTTTCTGACTTAGTACAATTTGCCTGATTACCTCAAGAATCATACATGGTGCTGCAAATGGCACTGTTTCATTTTTTTCCCTGGCTAATATTCCATCTGTACGTGTACCAGTTCTTCTTTGGGCACGCACCTCTTGATGGACTTTCTGGTTGCCTCCATGTCTTGGCTATTGTAATACTGCTGCAATGCACATTTGCTTGTCTGTGTCTTTCCAGTTATGTCTTCTTATGTTATAGGCCAAGGAGTGGGCTTGCTGTATCATATGGTAGCTCAGTGTGTATGTTTTATAGGCACCACCATTCAGTTCTCATTAGTGGCTCTTTCCAGGTTACGTCCCACTTAAAATTGAGGGTATGCATTTCTCCAAAACACCTTCAATATTTATTGTTTGTAGTTTTCTTGCTGATGGTCATTCTAACAGGTGCGAGCTGATACCTATCTGTGATTGAATTTGCATGTGTCCCATAATCTGTTAAAACTGAGCTTTAAAGCATGCCCTTTTTATTTATCAAACTGTGATTACAGCTTAGTTCTTCAAAGTGTTTTCTTAAAGTAAGTGTCACATTTTGAAAATTTTTGGCCATTACCTCCCTCAAGACATTTTGAGGGCACGTTTCATTTCTGGCCCTGAAGTACTTGTTCATATGAAGTGACCATTAGCACAGGTTTTAAAGCTGCTTTTGCAGGTAACGGCCAGAGGGTGGCAGTCTTTCTACGTTCCCAATCTGGTAAATAGGGAAAGAGACCTTCAGCCCCAAGAGTGTCCAGCTTTATTTCTCATCCAGCTGTGGGTCTAGATATGGTCACACCAGGTTGCATCACAGCCCCGGAACGAATTATGTAAAAATTTCTCCCTCTATCACTGTCTTTGTTTTTTGGGATTTTAAAGTAATTTATTTTTATAATGGGGTTTACCTGATTTTCACTGCTGTGTTTATGCCCCTTTACACCCACTTGATTCACTTACAGAGAGACATCAATACATAGGTTTTAAGATTATTACTAGTCAGATATATACTTGTTCGTTGAATAGGGGATGTTGCATCCACTTCACTGAGCAAGGAATAGGTCTTGTCTATTACATATTGGTTTTATGGATCGGTATTTGAGCTAATATGAAACCCTTGATTTATGCATCACCCAACCTCACCTTTCCCGTTAAGCAGCCATAGTGTGTTTTCTAAATGTGTGACTCTGTTCTGTTTTGTAATTCAGTTCAAGTGTAACGGTTTTTACATTCCCTCTATAAGTGATACCTTATGAGAAGTGTCCTTTTCTGTGTGACTTATTTCACTTAGAATCGTCGTACCTAAATCCACTCATCATGCTGCTACTAGCCTTATGACATTGATTTCATGGCTGAGTGATATTCCATTGTACATAAGGACCACAACTTCTTTATCCATTTTTCTCTTTCCTGGGATATTTAAGTTGGAATGAAGTGGAGGTCCTTGTCAACAGAGCAGCCCTAAACTTTGGGGTGCTTGTGTCTTGCTGATTTTTCATTTTCCCAATTTATACCCCCATGAGTGGAAGTGCCCTATGCTCTCTAAGCTGTGTTTTTTAGATGTTTCAGGACACACCGTACATTTCTCCAGAGTGGTTGTTGGCAATTTACATCCCGCCCATCAGTGTAGCAAGGCTCCCATTTCTCCATGGCCTGTTATGCATTTCTGGTTTTGACACGTTTTTCAGCATGGCCCTTTTGACCGATGGGAAGCGAGACTTCTTTGTAGCGCTGATTTGCTTTTCCAGGTTGCATGGTTGGCCAAAAAGGGCGTATGCGTTTTTTCCTGAATATATTCAGGAAAAAACGCATACGCCCTTTTTGGCCAAGGGCATCATTGTCAACGTTTTGCCGCTTTTCATGTGCTTTAAAGGCGATTCGAATCTACCTCCTGAAATCTGTTTCCTGCAATTCTGCCTTGATTTCAAATCCTCTTCTTTGCCTTCCCTCAATATATTTGTGGACGAGAGTTATCATTTATAACTCTGCAGGTTTGTGAATTGCAGTGCCCTGAAGCTCCATTTTACAACTCGCTTTTTTTGGGAGCTGGCCGCAAAAGCGCAGGATGGCTTCAGGCCCTGTTCTGGTTCCAGGGTCCGGGTGAGCCTGTGGTTAATTCTTCTTCCTGATGGGAAAATAGAGTGACCTGTGCCTGTCACAACACCAAGAGCTAGTCTCTCACTGGTTCCCCGTCTACCCGTTCAACCTCAGGACTAATTGCAACCTGTACGGAACAGGAGGTTAAAGGTGCTGATGCTCCAAGTAGGGAGATTGTTAGTAAAGCGGCTGGAATGGCGAACCCGGGCACAAGGAGAAGAGAAATGAGGTGCGTTTTAGAAACCTTTCCCCATCACATGGTGTACCATCTTCTGGGTTTCTCATGCATGTTTTCGATGTAGGAAGATGCCCTTGAACCTGGAGATTTGGGACCCATGCGATGGGTACCACGCAGTATTACTTTAAAGGGTCTGCGTTTGCTCACCCAACCTCACCAAACCTCTCAGCCCCAAGCGTGTCCACCCTTATGTCTCATCCAGCTGTGGGTCTAGATATGGTCAATCCAGGTTGCATCACAGCCCCTGATCGCATTGGGTAAGAATTTCTCTCTCTTTCACTGTCTTTGTTTCATGGGTTTTTCAAAGTAATTTATTTTTATAATGGGGTTTAGCTGCTTTTCACTGCTGTGTTTATGCCGCTTTACACCCACTTGACACACTAACAGAGAGATATCAATACATAGGTTTTAATATTATTACTAGTCAGATATATTCATGTGCGGTGAATAGGGCGTGTTGAGTCCAGTTCTCTGAGCAAGGAGTAGGTCTTGTCTATTACATATTGGGTTTATGGAACGGTATCTGAGCTAATTTGAAACCCTTGGTTTATGTATCACCCCACCTCACCTTTCCCTTTAAGCAGCCATAGTGTGTTTTCTGCACGTGTGACTGTGTTCTGTTTTGTAATTCAGTTCAAGTGTAACGGATTTTACATTCCCTCTATAAGTGATACCTTATGAGAAGTGTCCTTTGCTGTGTGACTTATTTCACTTAGAATTGTCGTACCTAAATCCACTCATCATGCTGCTACTAGCCTTATGACATTGATTTCATGGCTGAGTGATATTCCATTGTACATAAGGACCACAACTTCTTTATCCATTTTTCTCTTTCCTGGGATATTTAAGGTGGAATGAAGTGGAAGTCATTGTCAACAGAGCATCCCTAAACTTTGGGGTGCTTGTGTCTTGCTGATTTTTCATTTTCCCAATTTATACCCCCATGAGTGGAAGTGCCCTATGCTCTCTAAGCTGTGTTTTTTAGATGTTTCAGGACTCACCGTACACTTCTCCACAGTGGCTGTTGGCAATTTACATCCCGCCCATCAGAGTAGCAAGGCTCCCATTTCTCCATGGCCTGTCCTGCATTTCTGGTTTTGACACGTTTTTCAGCATGGCCCTTTTGACCGATGGGTAGCGAGTCTTCTTTGTAGCCCTGATTTGCCTTTCCAGGTTGCTTGGTTGGCCAAAAAGGGCGTATGCGTTTTTTCCTGAATATATTCAGGAGAAAACGCATACGCCCTTTTAGGCCAAGGGCATCTTTTTCAACGTTTTGCCGCTTTTCATGTGCTTTAAAGGCGATTCGAATCTACCTCCTGAAATCTGTTTCCTGCAATTCTGCCTTGATTTCAAATCCTCTTCTTTGCCTTCCCTCAATATATCTGTGGACGAGAGTTATCATTTATAACTCTGCAGGTTTGTGAATTGCAGTGCCCAGAACCTCCATTTTACAACTCGCTTTTTTGGGGGCTGGCCGCAAAAGCGCATGATGTATTCACGCCCTGTTCTTGTTCCGGGGGGCAGGCTGAGCCTGTGGTTAATTCTTCTTCCTGATGGGAAAATAGAGTGACCTGTGCCTGTGTCCACACCAAGAGCTAGTCTCTCATTGGTTCCCCGTCTTCCCGTTCATCCTCAGGACAAATTGCAACCTGTACGGAACACGAGGTTAAAGGTGCTGATGCTCCAAGTAGGGAGGTTGCTAGTAAAGTGGCTGGAATGGCGAACCCGGGCACAAGGAGATGAGAAATGAGGTTCGTTTTAGAAACCTTTCCCCATCACACGGTGTACCATCTTCTGGGTTTCTCTTGCATGATTTCGATGTAGGAAGATGCCCTTGAACCTGGAGATTTGGGACCCATGGGACGGGTACCACGCAGTATTACTTTAAAGGGTCTGCGTTTGCTCACCCAACCTCACCAAACCTCTCAGCCCCAAGAGTGTCCACCCTTATGTCTCATCCAGCTGTGGGTCTAGATATGGTCAATCCAGGTTGCATCACAGCCCCCGAACGCATTGTGTAAGAATTTCTCTCTCTTTCACTGTCTTTGTTTCATGGGTTTTTCGAAGTAATTTATTTTTATAATGGGGTTTAGCTGCTTTTCACTGCTGTGTTTATGCCGCTTTACACCCACTTGACACACTAACAGAGAGATATCAATACATAGGTTTTAAGATTATTACTAGTCAGATATATTCTTGTGCGGTGAATAGGGCGTGTTGAGTCCAGTTCTCTGAGCAAGGAGTAGGTCTTGTCTATTACATATTGGGTTTATGGAACGGTATCTGAGATAATTTGATACCCTTGTTTTATGTATCACCCCACCTCACCTTTCCCGTTAAGCAGCCATAGTGTGTTTTCTGCATGTGTGACTCTGTTCTGTTTTGTAATTCAGTTCAAGTGTAACGGTTTTTACATTCCCTCTATAAGTGATACCTTATGAGAAGTGTCCTTTTCTGTGTGACTTATTTCACTTAGAATCGTCGTACCTAAATCCACTCATCATGCTGCTACTAGCCTTATGACATTGATTTCATGGCTGAGTGATATTCCATTGTACATAAGGACCACAACTTCTTTATCCATTTTTCTCTTTCCTGGGATATTGAAGGTGGAATGAAGTGGAGGTCCTTGTCAACAGAGCAGCCCTAAACTTTGGGGTGCTTGTGTCTTGCGGATTTTTCATTTTCCCAATTTATACCCCCATGAGTGGAAGTGACCTATGCTCTCTAAGCTGTGTTTTTTAGATGTTTCAGGAAACACCGTACACTTCTTCAGAGTGGCTGTTGGCAATTTACATCCCGCCCATCAGTGTAGCAAGGCTCCCATTTCTCCATGGCCTGTCCTGCATTTCTGGTTTTGAGACTTTTTTCAGCATGGCCCTTTTAACCGATGGGTAGCGAGTCTTCTTTGTATCGCTGACTTGCCTTTCCAGGTTGCTTGGTTGGCCAAAAAGGGCGTATGCGTTTTTTCCTGAATATATTCAGGAAAAAACGCATACGCCCTTTTTGGCCAAGGGCATCATTGTCAACGTTTTCCCGCTTTTCATGTGCTTTAAAGGCGATTCGAATCTACCTCCTGAAATCTGTTTCCTGCAATTCTGCCTTGATTTCAAATCCTCTTCGTTGCCTTCCCTCAATATATTTGTGGACGAGAGTTATCATTTATAACTCTGCAGGTTTGTGAATTGCAGTGCCCTGGAGCTCCATTTTACAACTCGCTTTTTTGGGAGCTGGCCGCAAAAGCGCAGGATGGCTTCAGGCCCTGTTCTGGTTCCGGGGTCCGGGTGAGCCTGTGGTTAATTCTTCTTCCTGATGGGAAAATAGAGTGACCTGTGCCTGTCACAACACCAAGAGCTAGTCTCTCACTGGTTCCCCGTCTACCCGTTCAACCTCAGGACTAATTGCAACCTGTACGGAACAGGAGGTTAAAGGTGCTGATGCTCCAAGTAGGGAGATTGTTAGTAAAGCGGCTGGAATGGCGAACCCGGGCACAAGGAGAAGAGAAATGAGGTGCGTTTTAGAAACCTTTCCCCATCACATGATGTACCATCTTTTTGTTTTCTCATGCATGTTTTCGATGTAGGAATATGCCCTTGAACCTGGAGATTTGGGACCCATGCGATGGGTACCACACAGTATTACTTTAAAGGGTCTGCGTTTGCTCACCCAACCTCACCAAACCTCTCAGCCCCAAGAGTGTCCACCCTTATGTCTCATCCAGCTGTGGGTCTAGATATGGTCAATCCTGGTTGCATCACAGCCCCTGAACGCATTGTGTAAGAATTTCTCTCTCTTTCACTGTCTTTGTTTCATGGGTTTTTCGAAGTAATTTATTTTTATAATGGGGTTTAGCTGCTTTTCACTGCTATGTTTATGCCGCTTTACACCCACTTGACACACTAACAGAGAGATATCAATACATAGGTTTTAAGATTATTACTACTCAGATATATTCTTGTGCGGTGAATAGGGCGTGTTGAGTCCAGTTCTCTGAGCAAGGAGTAGGTCTTGTCTATTACATATTGGGTTTATGGAACGGTATCTGAGCTAATTTGATACCCTTGTTTTATGTATCACCCCACCTCACCTTTCCCGTTAAGCAGCCATAGTGTGTTTTCTGCATGTGTGACTCTGTTCTGTTTTGTAATTCAGTTCAAGTGTAACGGTTTTTACATTCCCTCTATAAGTGATACCTTATGAGAAGTGTCCTTTTCTGTGTGACGTATTTCACTTAGAATCGTCGTACCTAAATCCACTCATCATGCTGCTACTAGCCTTATGACATTGATTTCATGGCTGAGTGATATTCCATTGTACATAAGGACCACAACTTCTTTATCCATTTTTCTCTTTCCTGGGATATTGAAGGTGGAATGAAGTGGAGGTCCTTGTCAACAGAGCAGCCCTAAACTTTGGGGTGCTTGTGTCTTGCTGATTTTTCATTTTCCCAATTTATACCCCCATGAGTGGAAGTGACCTATGCTCTCTAAGCTGTGTTTTTTAGATGTTTCAGGACACACCGTACACTTCTCCAGAGTGGCTGTTGGCAATTTACATCCCGCCCATCAGTGTAGCAAGGCTCCCATTTCTCCATGGCCTGTCCTGCATTTCTGGTTTTGAGACTTTTTTCAGCATGCCCCTTTTGACCGATGGGTAGCGAGTCTTCTTTGTATCGCTGACTTGCCTTTCCAGGTTGCTTGGTTGGCCAAAAAGGGCGTATGCGTTTTTACCTGAATATATTCAGGAAAATACGCATACGCCCTTTTTAGCCAAGGGCATCATTGTCAACGTTTTGCCGCTTTTCATGTGCTTTAAAGGTGATTCGAATCTGCCTCCTGAAATCTGTTTCCTGCAATTCTGCCTTGATTTCAAATCCTCTTCTTTGCCTTCCCTCAATATATTTGTGGACGAGAGTTGTCATTTATAACTCTGCAGGTTTGTGATTTGCAGTGCCCTGAAGCTCCATTTTACAACTCGCTTTTTTGGGAGCTGGCCGCAAAAGCGCAGGATGGCTTCAGGCCCTGTTCTGGTTCCGGGGTCATGGTGAGCCTGTGGTTAATTCTTCTTCCTGATGGGAAAATAGGGTGACCTGTGCCTGTCCCAACACCAAGAGCTAGTCTCTCACTGGTTCCCCATCTACCCGTTCATCCTCAGGACAAATTGCAACCTGTACGGAACAGGAGGTTAAAGGTGCTGATGCTCCAAGTAGGGAGATTGTTAGTAAAGCAGCTGGAATGGCGAACCCGGGCACAAGGAGAAGAGAAATGAGGTGAGTTTTAGAAACCTTTCCCCATCACATGGTGTACCAACTTTTTGTTCTCTCATGGATGTTTTCGATGTAGGAATATGGCCTTGAACCTGTAGATTTGGGACCCATGCGAAGGGTACCACGCAGTATTACTTTAAAGGGTCTGCGTTTGCTCACCCAACCTCACCAAACCTCTCAGCCCCAAGAGTGTCCACCCTTATGTCTCATCCAGCTGTGGGTCTAGATATGGTCAATCCAGGTTGCATCACAGCCCCTGAACGCATTGTGTAAGAATTTCTCTCTCTTTCACTGTCTTTGTTTCATGGGTTTTTCGAAGTAATTTATTTTTATAATGGGGTTTAGCTGCTTTTCACTGCTGTGTTTATGCCGCTTTACACCCACTTGACACACTAACAGAGAGATATCAATACATAGGTTTTAAGATTATTACTAGTCAGATATATTCTTGTGCGGTGAATAGGGCGTGTTGAGTCCAGTTCTCTGAGCAAGGAGTAGGTCTTGTCTATTACATATTGGGTTTATGGAACGGTATCTGAGATAATTTGAAACCCTTGTTTTATGTATCACCCCACCTCACCTTTCCCGTTAAGCAGCCATAGTGTGTTTTCTGCATGTGTGACTCTGTTCTGTTTTCTAATTCAGTTCAAGTGTAATGGTTTTTACATTCCCTCTATAAGTGATACCTTATGAGATGTGTCCTTTTCTGTGTGACTTATTTCACTTAGAATCGTCGTACCTAAATCCACTCATCATGCTTCTACTAGCCTTATGACATTGATTTCATGGCTGAGTGATATTCCATTGTACATAAGGACCACAACTTCTTTATCCATTTTTCTCTTTCCTGGGATATTGAAGGTGGAATGAAGTGGAGGTCCTTGTCAACAGAGCAGCCCTAAACTTTGGGGTGCTTGTGTCTTGCTGATTTTTCATTTTCCCAATTTATACCCCCATGAGTGGAAGTGCCCTATGCTCTCTAAGCTGTGCTTTTTAGATGTTTCAGGACACACCGTACACTTCTCCAGAGTGGCTGTTGGCAATTTACATCCCGCCCATCAGTGTAGCAAGGCTCCCATTTCTCCATGGCCTGTCCTGCATTTCTGGTTTTGAGACTTTTTTCAGCATGGCCCTTTTGACCGATGGGGAGCGAGTCTTCTTTGTAGCCCTGATTTGCCTTTCCAGGTTGCTTGGTTGGCCAAAAAGGGCGTATGCGTTTTTTCCTGAATATATTCAGGAAAAAACGCATACGCCCCTTTTGGCCAAGGGCATCATTGTCAACGTTTTCCCGCTTTTCATGTGCTTTAAAGGCGATTCGAATCTACCTCCTGAAATCTGTTTCCTGCAATTCTGCCTTGATTTCAAATCCTCTTCTTTGCCTTCCCTCAATATATTTGTGGACGAGAGTTATCATTTATAACTCTGCAGGTTTGTGAATTGCAGTGCCCTGAAGCTCCATTTTACAACTCGCTTTTTTGGGAGCTGGCCGCAAAAGCGCAGGATGGCTTCAGGCCCTGTTCTGGTTCCGGGGTCCGGGTGAGCCTGTGGTTAATTCTTCTTCCTGATGGGAAAATAGAGTGACCTGTGCCTGTCACAACACCAAGAGCTAGTCTCTCACTGGTTCCCCGTCTACCCGTTCAACCTCAGGACTAATTGCAACCTGTACGGAACAGGAGGTTAAAGGTGCTGATGCTCCAAGTAGGGAGATTGTTAGTAAAGCGGCTGGAATGGCGAACCCGGGCACAAGGAGAAGAGAAATGAGGTGCGTTTTAGAAACCTTTCCCCATCACATGATGTACCATCTTTTTGTTTTCTCATGCATGTTTTCGATGTAGGAATATGCCCTTGAACCTGGAGATTTGGGACCCATGCGATGGGTACCACACAGTATTACTTTAAAGGGTCTGCGTTTGCTCACCCAACCTCACCAAACCTCTCAGCCCCAAGAGTGTCCACCCTTATGTCTCATCCAGCTGTGGGTCTAGATATGGTCAATCCAGGTTGCATCACAGCCCCTGAATGCATTGTGTAAGAATTTCTCTCTCTTTCACTGTCTTTGTTTCATGGGTTTTTCGAAGTAATTTATTTTTATAATGGGGTTTAGCTGCTTTTCACTGCTGTGTTTATGCCGCTTTACACCCACTTGACACACTAACAGAGAGATATCAATACATAGGTTTTAAGATTATTACTAGTCAGATATATTCTTGTGCGGTGAATAGGGCGTGTTGAGTCCAGTTCTCTGAGCAAGGAGTAGGTCTTGTCTATTACATATTGGGTTTATGGAACGGTATCTGAGCTAATTTGAAACCCTTGTTTTATGTATCACCCCACCTCACCTTTCCCGTTAAGCAGCCATAGTGTGTTTTCTGCATGTGTGACTCTGTTCTGTTTTGTAATTCAGTTCAAGTGTAACGGTTTTTACATTCCCTCTATAAGTGATACCTTATGAGAAGTGTCCTTTTCTGTGTGACTTATTTCACTTAGAATCGTCGTACCTAAATCCACTCATCATGCTGCTACTAGCCTTATGACATTGATTTCATGGCTGAGTGATATTCCATTGTACATAAGGACCACAACTTCTTTATCCATTTTTCTCTTTCCTGGGATATTGAAGGTGGAATGAAGTGGAGGTCCTTGTCAACAGAGCAGCCCTAAACTTTGGGGTGCTTGTGTCTTGCTGATTTTTCATTTTCCCAATTTATACCCCCATGAGTGGAAGTGCCCTATGCTCTCTAAGCTGTGTTTTTTAGATGTTTCAGGACACACCGTACACTTCTCCAGAGTGGCTGTTGGCAATTTACATCCCGCCCATCAGTGTAGCAAGGCTCCCATTTCTCCATGGCCTGTCCTGCATTTCTGGTTTTGAGACTTTTTTCAGCATGGCCCTTTTGACCGATGGGGAGCGAGTCTTCTTTGTAGCCCTGATTTGCCATTCCAGGTTGCTTGGTTGGCCAAAAAGGGCGTATGCGTTTTTTCCTGAATATATTCAGGAAAAAACGCATACGCCCTTTTTGGCCAAGGGCATCATTGTCAACGTTTTGCCGCTTTTCATGTGCTTTAAAGGCGATTCGAATCTACCTCCTGAAATCTGTTTCCTGCAATTCTGCCTTGATTTCAAATCCTCTTCTTTGCCTTCTCTCAATATATTTGTGGACGAGAGTTGTCATTTATAACTCTGCAGGTTTGTGAATTGCAGTGCCCTGAAGCTCCATTTTACAACTCGCTTTTTTGGGAGCTGGCCGCAAAAGCGCAGGATGGCTTCAGGCCCTGTTCTGGTTCCGGGGTCATGGTGAGCCTGTGGTTAATTCTTCTTCCTGATGGGAAAATAGGGTGACCTGTGCCTGTCCCAACACCAAGAGCTAGTCTCTCACTGGTTCCCCATCTACCCGTTCATCCTCAGGACAAATTGCAACCTGTACGGAACAGGAGGTTAAAGGTGCTGATGCTCCAAGTAGGGAGATTGTTAGTAAAGCAGCTGGAATGGCGAACCCGGGCACAAGGAGAAGAGAAATGAGGTGAGTTTTAGAAACCTTTCCCCATCACATGGTGTACCAACTTTTTGTTTTCTCATGGATGGTTTCGATGTAGGAATATGGCCTTGAACCTGAAGATTTGGGACCCATGCGAAGGGTACCACGCAGTATTACTTTAAAGGGTCTGCGTTTGCTCACCCAACCTCACCAAACCTCTCAGCCCCAAGAGTGTCCACCCTTATGTCTCATCCAGCTGTGGGTCTAGATATGGTCAATCCAGGTTGCATCACAGCCCCTGAACGCATTGTGTAAGAATTTCTCTCTCTTTCACTGTCTTTGTTTCATGGGTTTTTCGAAGTAATTTATTTTTATAATGGGGTTTAGCTGCTTTTCACTGCTGTGTTTATGCTGCTTTACACCCACTTGACACACTAACAGAGAGATATCAATACATAGGTTTTAAGATTATTACTAGTCAGATATATTCTTGTGCGGTGAATAGGGCGTGTTGAGTCCAGTTCTCTGAGCAAGGAGTAGGTCTTGTCTATTACATATTGGGTTTATGGAACGGTATCTGAGATAATTTGAAACCCTTGTTTTATGTATCACCCCACCTCACCTTTCCCGTTAAGCAGCCATAGTGTGTTTTCTGCATGTGTGACTCTGTTCTGTTTTGTAATTCAGTTCAAGTGTAACGGTTTTTACATTCCCTCTATAAGTGATACCTTATGAGATGTGTCCTTTTCTGTGTGACTTATTTCACTTAGAATCGTCGTACCTAAATCCACTCATCATGCTTCTATTAGCCTTATGACATTGATTTCATGGCTGAGTGATATTCCATTGTACATAAGGACCACAACTTCTTTATCCATTTTTCTCTTTCCTGGGATATTGAAGGTGGAATGAAGTGGAGGTCCTTGTCAACAGAGCAGCCCTAAACTTTGGGGTGCTTGTGTCTTGCTGATTTTTCATTTTCCCAATTTATACCCCCATGAGTGGAAGTGCCCTATGCTCTCTAAGCTGTGTTTTTTAGATGTTTCAGGACACACCGTACACTTCTCCAGAGTGGCTGTTGGCAATTTACATCCCGCCCATCAGTGTAGCAAGGCTCCCATTTCTCCATGGCCTGTCCTGCATTTCTGGTTTTGAGACTTTTTTCAGCATGGCCCTTTTGACCGATGGGGAGCGAGTCTTCTTTGTAGCCCTGATTTGCCTTTCCAGGTTGCTTGGTTGGCCAAAAAGGGCGTATGCGTTTTTTCCTGAATATATTCAGGAAAAAACGCATACGCCCTTTTTGGCCAAGGGCATCATTGTCAACGTTTTGCCGCTTTTCATGTGCTTTAAAGGCGATTCGAATCTACCTCCTGAAATCTGTTTCCTGCAATTCTGCCTTGATTTCAAATCCTCTTCTTTGCCTTCCCTCAATATATTTGTGGACGAGAGTTATCATTTATAACTCTGCAGGTTTGTGAATTAGAGTGCCCTGAAGCTCCATTTTACAACTCGCTTTTTTGGGAGCTGGCCGCAAAAGCGCAGGATGGCTTCAGGCCCTGTTCTGGTTCCGGGGTCCGGGTGAGCCTGTGGTTAATTCTTCTTCCTGATGGGAAAATAGAGTAACCTGTGCCTGTCACAACACCAAGAGCTAGTCTCTCACTGGTTCCCCGTCTACCCGTTCAACCTCAGGACTAATTGCAACCTGTACGGAACAGGAGGTTAAAGGTGCTGATGCTCCAAGTAGGGAGATTGTTAGTAAAGCGGCTGGAATGGCGAACCCGGGCACAAGGAGAAGAGAAATGAGGTGCGTTTTAGAAACCTTTCCCCATCACATGATGTACCATCTTTTTGTTTTCTCATGCATGTTTTCGATGTAGGAATATGCCCTTTAACCTGGAGATTTGGGACCCATGGGACGGGTACTACGCAGTATTACTTTAAAGGGTCTGCGTTTGCTCACCCAACCTCACCAAACCTCTCAGCCCCAAGAGTGTCCACCCTTATGTCTCATCCAGCTGTGGGTCTAGATATGGTCAATCCAGGTTGCATCACAGCCCCTGAACGCATTGTGTAAGAATTTCTCTCTCTTTCACTGTCTTTGTTTCATGGGTTTTTTGAAGTAATTTATTTTTATAATGGGGTTTAGCTCTTTTTCACTGCTGTGTTTATGCCGCTTTACACCCACTTGACACACTAACAGAGAGATAGCAATACATAGGTTTTAAGATTATTACTAGTCAGATATATTCTTGTGCGGTGAATAGGGCGTGTTGAGTCCAGTTCTCTGAGCAAGGAGTAGGTCTTGTCTATTACATATTGGGTTTATGGAACGGTATCTGAGCTAATTTGAAACCCTTGTTTTATGTATCACCCCACCTCACCTTTCCCGTTAAGCAGCCATTGTGTGTTTTCTGCATGTGTGACTCTGTTCTGTTTTGTAATTCAGTTCAAGTGTAACGGTTTTTACATTCCCTCTATAAGTGATACCTTATGAGAAGTGTCCTTTTCTGTGTGACTTATTTCACTTAGAATCGTCGTACCTAAATCCACTCATCATGCTGCTACTAGCCTTATGACATTGATTTCATGGCTGAGTGATATTCCATTGTACATAAGGACCACAACTTCTTTATCCATTTTTCTCTTTCCTGGGATATTGAAGGTGGAATGAAGTGGAGGTCCTTGTCAACAGAGCAGCCCTAAACTTTGGGGTGCTTGTGTCTTGCTGATTTTTCATTTTCCCAATTTATACCCCCATGAGTGGAAGTGCCCTATGCTCTCTAAGCTGTGTTTTTTAGATGTTTCAGGAAACACCGTACACTTCTCCAGAGTGGCTGTTGGCAATTTACATCCCGCCCATCAGTGTAGCAAGGCTCCCATTTCTCCATGGCCTGTCCTGCATTTCTGGTTTTGACAGGTTTTTCAGCATGGCCCTTTTGACCGAAGGGTAGCGAGTCTTCTTTGTAGCGCTGATTTGCCTTTCCAGGTTGCTTGGTTGGCCAAAAAGGGCGTATGCGTTTTTTCCTGAATATATTCAGGAAAAAACGCATACGCCCTTTTTGGCCAAGGGCATCATTGTCAACGTTTTGCCGCTTTTCATGTGCTTTAAAGGCGATTCGAATCTACCTCCTGAAATCTGTTTCCTGCAATTCTGCCTTGATTTCAAATCCTCTTCTTTGCCTTCCCTCAATATATTTGTGGACGAGAGTTATCATTTATAACTCTGCAGGTTTGTGAATTGCAGTGCCCTGAAGCTCCATTTTACAACTCGCTTTTTTGGGAGCTGGCCGCAAAAGCGCAGGATGGCTTCAGGCCCTGTTCTGGTTCCGGGGGGGAGGATGAGCCTGTGGTTAATTCTTCTTCCTGATGGGAAAATAGAGTGACCTGTGCCTGTACCAACACCAAGAGCTAGTCTCTCACTGGTTCCCCATCTTCCCGTTCATACTCAGGACAAATTGCAACCTGTACGGAACAGGAGGTTAAAGGTGCTGATGCTCCAGGTAGCGAGATTGCTAGTAAAGCGGCTGGAATGGCGAACCCGGGCACAAGGAGAAGAGAAATGTGGTGCGTTTTAGAAACCTTTCCCCATCACATGATGTACCATCTTTTTGTTTTCTCATGCATGTTTTCGATGTAGGAAGATGCCCTTGAACCTGGAGATTTGGGACCCATGCGATGGGTACCACGCAGTATTACTTTAAAGGGTCTGCGTTTGCTCACCCAACCTCACCAAACCTCTCAGCCCCAAGAGTGTCCACCCTTATGTCTCATCCAGCTGTGGGTCTATATATGGTCAATCCAGGTTGCATCACAGCCCCTGATCGCATTGTGTAAGAATTTCTCTCTCTTTCACTGTGTTTGTTTCGTGGGTTTTTCAAAGTAATTTATTTTTATAAAGGGGTGTAGCTGCTTTTCACTGCTGTGTTTATGCCACTTTACACCCACTTGACACACTAACAGAGATATATCAATACATAGGTTTTAAGATTATTCCTAGTCAGATATATTCTTGTGCGGTGAATAGGGCGTGTTGAGTCCAGTTCTCTGAGCAAGGAGTAGGTCTTGTCTATTACATATTGGGTTTATGGAACGGTATCTGAGCTAATTTGAAACCCTTGTTTTATGTATCACCCCACCTCACCTTTCCCGTTAAGCAACCATAGTGTGTTTTCTGCATGTGAGACTCTGTTCTCTTTTGTAATTCAGTTCAAGTGTAACGGTTTTTACATTCCCTCTATAAGTGATACCTTATGAGAAATGTCCTTTTCTCTGTGACTTATTTCACTTAGAATCGTCGTACCTAAATCCACTCATCATGCTGCTACTAGCCTTATGACATTGATTTCATGGCTGAGTGATATTCCATTGTACATAAGGACCACAACTTCTTTATCCATTTTTCTCTTTCCTGGGATATTTAAGGTGGAATGAAGTGGAGGTCCTTGTCAACAGAGCAGCCCTAAACTTTGGGGTGCTTGTGTCTTGCTGATTTTTCATTTTCCCAATTTATACCCCCATGAGTGGAAGTGCCCTATGCTGTCTAAGCTGTGTTTTTTAGATGTTTCAGGACTCACCGTACACTTCTCCAGAGTGACTGTTGGCAATTTACATCCCGCCCATCAGTGTAGCAAGGCTCCCATTTCTCCATGGCCTGTCCTGCATTTCTGGTTTTGAGCCTTTTTTCAGCATGGCCCTTTTGACCGATGGGTAGCGAGTCTTCTTTGTAGCGCTGATTTGCCTTTCCAGGTTGCTTGGTTGGCCAAAAAGGGCGTATGCGTTTTTTCCTGAATATATTCAGGAAAAAACGCATACGCCCTTTTTGGCCAAGGGCATCATTGTCAACGTTTTGCCGCTTTTCATGTGCTTTAAAGGCGATTCGAATCTACCTCCTGAAATCTGTTTCCTGCAATTCTGCCTTGATTTCAAATCCTCTTCTTTGCCTTCCCTCAATATATTTGTGGACGAGAGTTATCATTTATAACTCTGCAGGTTTGTGAATAGCAGTGCCCTGAAGCTCCATTTTACTACTCGCTTTTTTGGGAGCTGGCCGCAAAAGCGCAGGATGGCTTCAGGCCCTGTTCTGGTTCCGGGGGGCAGGCTGAGCCTGTGGTTAATTCTTCTTCCTGATTGTAAAATAGAGTGACCTGTGCCTGTCCCAAAACCAAGAGCTAGTCTCTCATTGGTTCCCCGTCTTCCCGTTCATCCTCAGGAAAAATTGCAACCTGCACGGAACAGGAGGTTAAAGGTGCTGATGCTCCAAGTAGGGAGATTGCTCGTAAAGCATCTGGAATGGCGAACCCAGGCACAAGGAGATGAGAAATGAGGTGCGTTTTAGAAACCTTTCCCCATCACACGGTGTACCATCTTCGGGGTTTCTCATGCATGTTTTCGATGTAGGAAGATGCCCTTGAACCTGGAGATTTGGGACCCATGGGACGGGTACCACGCAGTATTACTTTAAAGGGTCTGCGTTTGCTCACCCAACCTCACCAAACCTCTCATCCCCAAGAGTGTCCACCCTTATGTCTCATCCAGCTGTGCGTCTAGATATGGTCAATCCAGGTTGCATCACAGCCCCTGAAGGCATTGTGTAAGAATTTCTCTCTCTTTCACGGTGTTTGTTTCATGGGTTTTTCAAAGTAATTTATTTTTATAATGGGGTTTAGCTGCTTTTCACTGCTGTGTTTATGCCGCTTTACACCCACTTGACACACTAACAGAGAGATATCAATACATAGGTTTTAAGATTATTACTAGTCAGATATATTCTTGTGTGGTGAATAGGGCGTGTTGAGTCCAGTTCTCTGAGCAAGGAGTAGGTCTTGTCTATTACATATTGGGTTTATGGAACGGTATCTGAGCTAATTTGAAACCCTTGTTTTATGCATCACCCCACCTCACCTTTCCCGTTAAGCAGCCATAGTGTGTTTTCTGCATGTGTGACTCTGTTCTGTTTTGTAATTCAGTTCAAGTGTAACGGTTTTTACATTCCCTCTATCAGTGATACCTTATGAGAAGTGTCCTTTTCTGTGTGACTTATTTCACTTAGAATCGTCATACCTAAATCCACTCATCATGCTGCTACTAGCCTTATGACATTGATTTCATGGCTGAGTGATATTTCATTGTACATAAGTACCACAACTTCTTTATCCATTTTTCTCTTTCCTGGGATATTGAAGGTGGAATGAAGTGGAGGTCCTTGTCAACAGAGCAGCCCTAAACTTTGGGGTGCTTGTGTCTTGCTGATTTTTCATTTTCCCAATTTATACCCCTATGAGTGGAAGTGCCCTATGCACTCTAATCTGTGTTTTGTAGGTGTTTCAGGACACACCGTAGACTTCTCCAGAGTGGCTGTTGCCAATTTACATCCTGCCCATCAGTGTAGCAAGGCTCCCATTTCTCCATGGCCTGTCCTGCCTTTCTGGTTTTGACACTTTTTTCAGCATGGCCCTTTTGATCGATGGGTAGCGTGTCTTCTTTGTAGCGCTGATTTGCCTTTCCAGGTTGCTTGGTTGGCCAAAAAGGGCGTATGCGTTTTTTCCTGAATATATTCAGGAGAAAACGCATATGCCCTTTTTGGCCAAGGGCATAATTGTCAAAGTTTTGCCGCTTTTCATGTGCTTTAAAGGCGATTCGAATCTACCTCCTGAAATCTGTTTCCTGCAATTCTGCCTTGATTTCAAATCCTCTTCTTTGCCTTCCCTCAATATATTTGTGGACGAGAGTTATCATTTATAACTCTGCAGGTTTGTGAATTGCAGTGCCCTGAAGCTCCATTTTACAACTCGCTTTTTTGAGCACTGGCCGCAAAAGCGCAGGATGGCTTCAGGCCCTGTTCTGGTTCCGGGGGGCAGGCTGAGCCTGTGGTTAATTCTTCTTTCTGATTGTAAAATAGAGTGACCTGTGCCTGTCCCAAAACCAAGAGCTAGTCTCTCATTGGTTCCCCGTCTTTCCATTCATCCTCAGGACAAATTGCAACCTGTACGGAACAGGAGGTTAAAGGTGCTGATGCTCCAAGCAGGGAGATTGCACGTAAAGCATGTGGAATGGCGAACCCAGGCACAAGGAGATGAGAAATGAGGTGCGTTTTAGAAACCTTTCCCCATCACACGGTGTACCATCTTCTGGGTTTCTCATGCATGTTTTCGATGTAGGAAGATGCCCTTGAACCTGGAGATTTGGGACCCATGGGATGGGTACCACGCAGTATTACTTTAAAGGGTCTGCGTTTCCTCACCCTACCTCACCAAACCTCTCAGCCCCAAGAGTGTCCACCCTTATGTCTCATCCACCTGTGCGTCTAGATATGGTCAATCCAGGTTGCATCACAGCCCCTGAACGCATTGTGTAAGAATTTCTCTCTCTTTCACTGTCTTTGTTTCATGGGTTTTTCAAAGTAATTTATTTTTATAATGGGGTTTAGCTGCTTTTCACTGCTGTGTTTATGCCGCTTTACACCCACTTGACACACTAACAGAGAGATATCAATACATAGGTTTTAAGATTATTACTAGTCAGATATATTCTTGTGTGGTGAATAGGGCGTGTTGAGTCCAGTTCTCTGAGCAAGGAGTAGGTCTTGTCTATTACATATTGGGTTTATGGAACGGTATCTGAGCTAATTTGAAACCCTTGTTTTATGCATCACCCCACCTCACCTTTCCCGTTAAGCAGCCATAGTGTGTTTTCTGCATGTGTGACTCTGTTCTGTTTTGTAATTCAGTTCAAGTGTAACGGTTTTTACATTCCCTCTATAAGTGATACCTTATGAGAAGTTTCCTTTTCTGTGTGACTTATTTCACTTAGAATCGTCATACCTAAATCCACTCAGCATGCTGCTACTAGCCTTATGACATTGATTTCATGGCTGAGTGATATTTCATTGTACATAAGGACCACAACTTCTTTATCCATTTTTCTCTTTCCTGGGATATTGAAGGTGGAATGAAGTGGAGGTCCTTGTCAACAGAGCAGCCCTAAACTTTGGGGTGCTTGTGTCTTGCTGATTTTTCATTTTCCCAATTTATACCCCCATGAGTGGAAGTGCCCTATGCTGTCTAAGCTGTGTTTTTTAGATGTTTCAGGACTCACCGTACACTTCTCCAGAGTGACTGTTGGCAATTTACATCCCGCCCATCAGTGTAGCAAGGCTCCCATTTCTCCATGGCCTGTCCTGCATTTCTGGTTTTGAGCCTTTTTTCAGCATGGCCCTTTTGACCGATGGGTAGCGAGTCTTCTTTGTAGCGCTGATTTGCCTTTCCAGGTTGCTTGGTTGGCCAAAAAGGGCGTATGCGTTTTTTCCTGAATATATTCAGGAAAAAACGCATACGCCCTTTTTGGCCAAGGGCATCATTGTCAACGTTTTGCCGCTTTTCATGTGCTTTAAAGGCGATTCGAATCTACCTCCTGAAATCTGTTTCCTGCAATTCTGCCTTGATTTCAAATCCTCTTCTTTGCCTTCCCTCAATATATTTGTGGACGAGAGTTATCATTTATAACTCTGCAGGTTTGTGAATAGCAGTGCCCTGAAGCTCCATTTTACTACTCGCTTTTTTGGGAGCTGGCCGCAAAAGCGCAGGATGGCTTCAGGCCCTGTTCTGGTTCCGGGGGGCAGGCTGAGCCTGTGGTTAATTCTTCTTCCTGATTGTAAAATAGAGTGACCTGTGCCTGTCCCAAAACCAAGAGCTAGTCTCTCATTGGTTCCCCGTCTTCCCGTTCATCCTCAGGAAAAATTGCAACCTGCACGGAACAGGAGGTTAAAGGTGCTGATGCTCCAAGTAGGGAGATTGCTCGTAAAGCATCTGGAATGGCGAACCCAGGCACAAGGAGATGAGAAATGAGGTGCGTTTTAGAAACCTTTCCCCATCACACGGTGTACCATCTTCGGGGTTTCTCATGCATGTTTTCGATGTAGGAAGATGCCCTTGAACCTGGAGATTTGGGACCCATGGGACGGGTACCACGCAGTATTACTTTAAAGGGTCTGCGTTTGCTCACCCAACCTCACCAAACCTCTCATCCCCAAGAGTGTCCACCCTTATGTCTCATCCAGCTGTGCGTCTAGATATGGTCAATCCAGGTTGCATCACAGCCCCTGAAGGCATTGTGTAAGAATTTCTCTCTCTTTCACGGTGTTTGTTTCATGGGTTTTTCAAAGTAATTTATTTTTATAATGGGGTTTAGCTGCTTTTCACTGCTGTGTTTATGCCGCTTTACACCCACTTGACACACTAACAGAGAGATATCAATACATAGGTTTTAAGATTATTACTAGTCAGATATATTCTTGTGTGGTGAATAGGGCGTGTTGAGTCCAGTTCTCTGAGCAAGGAGTAGGTCTTGTCTATTACATATTGGGTTTATGGAACGGTATCTGAGCTAATTTGAAACCCTTGTTTTATGCATCACCCCACCTCACCTTTCCCGTTAAGCAGCCATAGTGTGTTTTCTGCATGTGTGACTCTGTTCTGTTTTGTAATTCAGTTCAAGTGTAACGGTTTTTACATTCCCTCTATCAGTGATACCTTATGAGAAGTGTCCTTTTCTGTGTGACTTATTTCACTTAGAATCGTCATACCTAAATCCACTCATCATGCTGCTACTAGCCTTATGACATTGATTTCATGGCTGAGTGATATTTCATTGTACATAAGTACCACAACTTCTTTATCCATTTTTCTCTTTCCTGGGATATTGAAGGTGGAATGAAGTGGAGGTCCTTGTCAACAGAGCAGCCCTAAACTTTGGGGTGCTTGTGTCTTGCTGATTTTTCATTTTCCCAATTTATACCCCTATGAGTGGAAGTGCCCTATGCACTCTAATCTGTGTTTTGTAGGTGTTTCAGGACACACCGTAGACTTCTCCAGAGTGGCTGTTGCCAATTTACATCCTGCCCATCAGTGTAGCAAGGCTCCCATTTCTCCATGGCCTGTCCTGCCTTTCTGGTTTTGACACTTTTTTCAGCATGGCCCTTTTGATCGATGGGTAGCGTGTCTTCTTTGTAGCGCTGATTTGCCTTTCCAGGTTGCTTGGTTGGCCAAAAAGGGCGTATGCGTTTTTTCCTGAATATATTCAGGAGAAAACGCATATGCCCTTTTTGGCCAAGGGCATAATTGTCAAAGTTTTGCCGCTTTTCATGTGCTTTAAAGGCGATTCGAATCTACCTCCTGAAATCTGTTTCCTGCAATTCTGCCTTGATTTCAAATCCTCTTCTTTGCCTTCCCTCAATATATTTGTGGACGAGAGTTATCATTTATAACTCTGCAGGTTTGTGAATTGCAGTGCCCTGAAGCTCCATTTTACAACTCGCTTTTTTGAGCACTGGCCGCAAAAGCGCAGGATGGCTTCAGGCCCTGTTCTGGTTCCGGGGGGCAGGCTGAGCCTGTGGTTAATTCTTCTTTCTGATTGTAAAATAGAGTGACCTGTGCCTGTCCCAAAACCAAGAGCTAGTCTCTCATTGGTTCCCCGTCTTTCCATTCATCCTCAGGACAAATTGCAACCTGTACGGAACAGGAGGTTAAAGGTGCTGATGCTCCAAGCAGGGAGATTGCACGTAAAGCATGTGGAATGGCGAACCCAGGCACAAGGAGATGAGAAATGAGGTGCGTTTTAGAAACCTTTCCCCATCACACGGTGTACCATCTTCTGGGTTTCTCATGCATGTTTTCGATGTAGGAAGATGCCCTTGAACCTGGAGATTTGGGACCCATGGGATGGGTACCACGCAGTATTACTTTAAAGGGTCTGCGTTTCCTCACCCTACCTCACCAAACCTCTCAGCCCCAAGAGTGTCCACCCTTATGTCTCATCCACCTGTGCGTCTAGATATGGTCAATCCAGGTTGCATCACAGCCCCTGAACGCATTGTGTAAGAATTTCTCTCTCTTTCACTGTCTTTGTTTCATGGGTTTTTCAAAGTAATTTATTTTTATAATGGGGTTTAGCTGCTTTTCACTGCTGTGTTTATGCCGCTTTACACCCACTTGACACACTAACAGAGAGATATCAATACATAGGTTTTAAGATTATTACTAGTCAGATATATTCTTGTGTGGTGAATAGGGCGTGTTGAGTCCAGTTCTCTGAGCAAGGAGTAGGTCTTGTCTATTACATATTGGGTTTATGGAACGGTATCTGAGCTAATTTGAAACCCTTGTTTTATGCATCACCCCACCTCACCTTTCCCGTTAAGCAGCCATAGTGTGTTTTCTGCATGTGTGACTCTGTTCTGTTTTGTAATTCAGTTCAAGTGTAACGGTTTTTACATTCCCTCTATAAGTGATACCTTATGAGAAGTTTCCTTTTCTGTGTGACTTATTTCACTTAGAATCGTCATACCTAAATCCACTCAGCATGCTGCTACTAGCCTTATGACATTGATTTCATGGCTGAGTGATATTTCATTGTACATAAGGACCACAACTTCTTTATCCATTTTTCTCTTTCCTGGGATATTGAAGGTGGAATGAAGTGGAGGTCCTTGTCAACAGAGCAGCCCTAAACTTTGGGGTGCTTGTGTCTTGCTGATTTTTCATTTTCCCAATTTATACCCCTATGAGTGGAAGTGCCCTATGCACTCTAAGCTGTGTTTTTTAGGTGTTTCAGGACACACCGTAGACTTCTCCAGAGTGGCTGTTGCCAATTTACATCCTGCCCATCAGTGTAGCAAGGCTCCCATTTCTCCATGGCCTGTCCTGCATTTCTGGTTTTGACACTTTTTTCAGCATGGCCCTTTTGACCGATGGGTAGCGAGTCTTCTTTGTAGCGCTGATTTGCCTTTCCAGGTTGCTTGGTTGGCCAAAAAGGGCGTATGCGTTTTTTCCTGAATATATTCAGGAAAAAACGCATACGCCCTTTTTGGCCAAGGGCATTATTGTCAACGTTTTGCCGCTTTTCATGTGCTTTAAAGGCGATTCGAATCTACCTCCTGAAATCTGTTTCCTGCAATTCTGCCTTGATTTCAAATCCTCTTCTTTGCCTTCCCTCAATATATTTGTGGACGAGAGTTATCATTTATAACTCTGCAGGTTTGTGAATTGCATTGCCCTGAAGCTCCATTTTAAAACTTTCTTTTTTGGGAGCTGGCCGCAAAAGTGCAGGATGGCTTCAGGCCCTGTTCTGGTTCCGGGGGGCAGGCTGAGCCTGTGGTTAATTCTTCTTCCTGATTGTAAAATAGAGTGTCCTGTGCCTGTCCCAAAACCAAGAGCTAGGCTCTCATTGGTTCCCCGTCTTCCCGTTCATCCTCAGGACAAATTGCAACCTGTACGGAACAGGAGGTTAAAGGTGCTGATGCTCCAAATAGGGAGATTTCTAGTAAAGCATCTGGAATTGTGAACCCAGGCACAAGGAGATGAGAAATGAGGTGCGTTTTAGAAACCTTTCCCCATCACACGGTGTACCATCTTCTGGGTTTCTCATGCATGTTTTCGATGTAGGAAGATGCCCTTGAACCTGGAGATTTGGGACCCATGGGACGGGTAACACGCAGTATTACTTTAAAGGGTCTGCGTTTCCTCACCCTACCTCACCAAACCTCTCAGCCCCAAGAGTGTCCACCCTTATGTCTCATCCACCTGTGCGTCTAGATATGGTCAATCCAGGTTGCATCACAGCCCCTGAACGCATTGTGTAAGAATTTCTCTCTCTTTCACTGTGTTTGTTTCATGGATTTTTCAAAGTAATTTATTTTTATAATGGGGTTTTGCTGCTTTTCACTGCTGTGTTTATGCCGCTTTACACCCACTTGACACACTAACAGAGAGATATCAATACATAGGTTTTAAGCTTATTACTAGTCAGATAGATTCTTGTGCGGTGAATAGGGCGTGTTGAGTCCAGTTCTCTGAGCAAGGAGTAGGTCTTGTCTATTACATATTGGGTTTATGGAACGGTATCTGAGCTAATTTGAAACCCTTGTTTTATGCATCACCCCACCTCACCTTTCCCGTTAAGCAGCCATAGTGTGTTTTCTGCATGTGTGACTCTGTTCTGTTTTGTAATTCAGTTCAAGTGTAACGGTTTTTACATTCCCTCTATCAGTGATACCTTATGAGAAGTGTCCTTTTCTGTGTGACTTATTTCACTTAGAATCGTCGTACCTAAATCCACTCATCATGCTGCTACTAGCCTTATGACATTGATTTCATGGCTGAGTGATATTCCATTGTACATAAGGACCACAACTTCTTTATCCATTTTTCTCTTTCCTGGGATATTTAAGGTGGAATGAAATGGAGGTCCTTGTCAACAGAGCAGCCCTAAACATTGGGGTGCTTGTGTATTGCTGATTTTTCATTTTCCCAATTTATACCCCTATGAGTGGAAGTGCCCTATGCACTCTAATCTGTGTTTTGTAGGTGTTTCAGGACACACCGTAGACTTCTCCAGAGGGGCTGTTGCCAATTTACATCCTGCCCATCAGTGTAGCAAGGCTCCCATTTCTCCATGGCCTGTCCTGCCTTTCTGGTTTTGACACTTTTTTCAGCATGGCCCTTTTGATCGATGGGTAGCGAGTCTTCTTTGTAGCGCTGATTTGCCTTTCCAGGTTGCTTGGTTGGCCAAAAAGGGCGTATGCGTTTTTTCCTGAATATATTCAGGAGAAAACGCATATGCCCTTTTTGGCCAAGGGCATAATTGTCAAAGTTTTGCCGCTTTTCATGTGCTTTAAAGGCGATTCTAATCTACCTCCTGAAATCTGTTTCCTGCAATTCTGCCTTGATTTCAAATCCTCTTCTTTGCCTTCCCTCAATATATTTGTGGACGAGAGTTATCATTTATAACTCTGCAGGTTTGTGAATTGCAGTGCCCTGAAGCTCCATTTTACAACTCGCTTTTTTGAGCACTGGCCGCAAAAGCGCAGGATGGCTTCAGGCCCTGTTCTGGTTCCGGGGGGCAGGCTGAGCCTGTGGTTAATTCTTCTTTCTGATTGTAAAATAGAGTGACCTGTGCCTGTCCCAAAACCAAGAGCTAGTCTCTCATTGGTTCCCCGTCTTTCCATTCATCCTCAGGACAAATTGCAACCTGTACGGAACAGGAGGTTAAAGGTGCTGATGCTCCAAGCAGGGAGATTGCACGTAAAGCATGTGGAATGGCGAACCCAGGCACAAGGAGATGAGAAATGAGGTTCGTTTTAGAAACCTTTCCCCATCACACGGTGTACCATCTTCTGGGTTTCTCATGCATGTTTTCGATGTAGGAAGATGCCCTTGAACCTGGAGATTTGGATCCCATGGGACGGGTACTACGCAGTATTACTTTAAAGGGTCTGCGTTTGCTCACCCAACCTCACCAAACCTCTCAGCCCCAAGAGTGTCCACCCTTATGTCTCATCCAGCTGTGGGTCTAGATATGGTCCATCTAGGTTGCATCACAGCCCTTGAATGCATTGTGTAAGAATTTCTCTCTCTTTCACTGTGTTTGTTTCATGGGTTTTTCAAAATAATTTATTTTTATAATGGGGTTTAGCTGCTTTTCACTGCTGTGTTTATGCCGCTTTACACCCACTTGACACACTAACAGAGAGATATCAATACATAGGTTTTAAGATTATTCCTAGTCAGATATATTCTCGTGCGGTGAATAGGGCGTGTTGAGTCCAGTTCTCTGAGCAAGGAGTAGGTCTTGTCTATTACATATTGGGTTTAGGGAACGGTATCTGAGCTAATTTGAAACCCTTGTTTTATGTATCACCCCACCTCACCTTTCCCGTTAAGCAGCCATAGTGTGTTTTCTGCATGTGTGACTCTGTTCTGTTTTGTAATTCAGTTCAAGTGTAACGGTTTTTACATTCCCTCTATAAGTGATACCTTATGAGAAGTGTCCTTTTCTGTGTGACTTATTTCACTTAGAATCGTCGTACCTAAATCCACTCATCATGCTGCTACTAGCCTTATGACATTGATTTCATGGCTGAGTGATATTCCATTGTACATAAGGACCACAACTTCTTTATCCATTTTTCTCTTTCCTGGGATATTTAAGGTGGAAGGAAGTGGAGGTCCTTGTCAACAGAGCAGCCCTAAACTTTGGGGTGCTTGTGTCTTGCTGATTTTTCATTTTCCCAATTTATACCCCCATGAGTGGAAGTGCCCTATGCTGTCTAAACTGTGTTTTTTAGATGTTTCAGGACTCACCGTACACTTCTCCAGAGTGGCTGTTGGCAATTTACATCCCGCCCATCAGTGTAGCAAGGCTCCCATTTCTCCATGGCCTGTCCTGCATTTCTGGTTTTGACACGTTTTTCAGCATGGCCCTTTTGACCGATGGGTAGCGAGTCTTCTTTGTAGCCCTGATTTGCCTTTCCAGGTTGCTTGGTTGGCCAAAAAGGGCGTATGCGTTTTTTCCTGAATATATTCAGGAAAAAACGCATACGCCCTTTTTGGCCAAGGGCATCATTGTCAACGTTTTGCCGCTTTTCATGTGCTTTAAAGGCGATTCGAATCTACCTCCTGAAATCTGTTTCCTGCAATTCTGCCTTGATTTCAAATCCTCTGCTTTGCCTTCCCTCAATATATTTGTGGACGAGAGTTATCATTTATAACTCTGTAGGTTTGTGAATTGCAGTGCCCTGAAGCTCCATTTTACAACTCGCTTTTTTGGGAGCTGGCCGCAAAAGCGCAGGATGGATTCACGCCCTGTTCTTGTTCCGGGGGGCAGGCTGAGCCTGTGGTTAATTCTTCTTCCTGATGGGAAAATAGAGTAACCTGTGCCTGTGTCCACACCAAGAGCTAGTCTCTCATTGGTTCCCCGTCTTCCCGTTCATCCTCAGGACAAATTGCAACCTGTACGGAACAGGAGGTTAAAGGTGCTGATGCTCCAAGTAGGGAGATTGCTAGTAAAGTGCCTGGAATGGGGAACCCGGGCACAAGGAGATGAGAAATGAGGTGCGTTTCAGAAACCTTTCCCCATCACACGGTGTACCATCTTCTGGGTTTCTCATGCATGTTTTCGATGTAGGAAGATGCCCTTGAACCTGGAGATTTGGGACCCATTGGACGGGTACCACGCAGTATTAATTTAAAGGGTCTGCGTTTGCTCACCCAACCTCACCAAACCTCTCAGCCCCAAGAGTGTCCACCCTTATGTCTCATCCAGCTGTGGGTCTAGATATGGTCAATCCAGGTTGCATCACAGCCCCTGAACGCATTGTGTAAGAATTTCTCTCTCTTTCACTGTCTTTGTTTCATGGGTTTGTAAAAGTAATTTATTTTTATAATGGGGTTTAGCTGCTTTTCACTGCTGTGTTTATGCCGCTTTACACCCACTTGACACACTAATAGAGAGTTATCAATACATAGGTTTTAAGATTATTACTAGTCAGATATATTCTTGTGCGTTGAATAGGGCGTGTTGAGTCCAGTTCTCTGAGCAAGGAGTAGGTCTTGTCTATTACATATTGGGTTTATGGAACGGTATCTGAGCTAATTTGAAACCCTTGTTTTATGTATCACCCCACCTCACCTTTCCCGTTAAGCAGCCATAGTGTGTTTACTGCATGTGTGACTCTGTTCTGTTTTGTAATTCAGTTCAAGTGTAACGGTTTTTACATTCCCTCTATAAGTGATACCTTATGAGAAGTGTCCTTTTCTGTGTGACTTATTTCACTTAGAATCGTCGTACCTAAATCCACTCATCATGCTGCTACTAGCCTTATGACATTGATTTCATGGCTGAGTGATATTCCATTGTACATAAGGACCACAACTTCTTTATCCATTTTTCTCTTTCCTGGGATATTTAAGGTGGAATGAAGTGGAGGTCCTTGTCAACAGAGCAGCCCTAAACTTTGGGGTGCTTGTGTCTTGCTGATTTTTCATTTTCCCAATTTATACCCCCATGAGTGGAAGTGCCCTATGCTCTCTAAGCTGTGTTTTTTAGATGTTTCAGGACTCACGGTACACTCCTCCAGAGTGGCTGTTGGCAATTTACATCCCGCCCATCAGTGTAGCAAGGCTCCCATTTCTCCATGGCCTGTTATGCATTTCTGGTTTTGACACGTTTTTCAGCATGGCCCTTTTGACCGATGGGAAGCGAGACTTCTTTGTAGCGCTGATTTGCTTTTCCAGGTTGCTTGGTTGGCCAAAAAGGGCGTATGCGTTTTTTCCTGAATATATTCAGGAAAAAACGCATACGCCCTTTTTGGCCAAGGGCATCATTGTCAACGTTTTGCCGCTTTTCATGTGCTTTAAAGGCGATTCGACTCTACCTCCTGAAATCTGTTTCCTGCAATTCTGCCTTGATTTCAAATCCTCTTCTTTGCCTTCCCTCAATATATTTGTGGACGAGAGTTATCATTTATAACTCTGCAGGTTTGTGAATTGCAGTGCCCTGAACCTCCATTTTACAACTCGCTGTTTTGGGAGCTGGCCGTAAAAGCGCATGATGGATTCCCGCCCTGTTCTTGTTCCGGGGGGCAGGCTGAGCCTGTGGTTAATTCTTATTCCTGATGGGAAAATAGAGTGACCTGTGCATGTGTCCACACCAAGAGCTAGTCTCTCATTGGTTCCCCGTCTTCCCGTTCATCCTCAGGACAAATTGCAACCTGTACGGAACAGGAGGTTAAAGGTGCTGATGCTCCAAGTAGGGAGATTGCTAGTAAAGCAGCTGGAATGGCGAACCCGGGCACAAGGAGATGAGAAATGAGGTTCGTTTTAGAAACCTTTCCCCATCACACGGTGTACCATCTTCTGGGTTTCTCATGCATGTTTTCGATGTAGGAAGATGCCCTTGAACCTGGAGATTTGGATCCCATGGGACGGGTACTACGCAGTATTACTTTAAAGGGTCTGCGTTTGCTCACCCAACCTCACCAAACCTCTCAGCCCCAAGAGTGTCCACCCTTATGTCTCATCCAGCTGTGGGTCTAGATATGGTCCATCTAGGTTGCATCACAGCCCTTGAATGCATTGTGTAAGAATTTCTCTCTCTTTCACTGTGTTTGTTTCATGGGTTTTTCAAAATAATTTATTTTTATAATGGGGTTTAGCTGCTTTTCACTGCTGTGTTTATGCCGCTTTACACCCACTTGACACACTAACAGAGAGATATCAATACATAGGTTTTAAGATTATTCCTAGTCAGATATATTCTCGTGCGGTGAATAGGGCGTGTTGAGTCCAGTTCTCTGAGCAAGGAGTAGGTCTTGTCTATTACATATTGGGTTTAGGGAACGGTATCTGAGCTAATTTGAAACCCTTGTTTTATGTATCACCCCACCTCACCTTTCCCGTTAAGCAGCCATAGTGTGTTTTCTGCATGTGTGACTCTGTTCTGTTTTGTAATTCAGTTCAAGTGTAACGGTTTTTACATTCCCTGTATAAGTGATACCTTATGAGAAGTGTCCTTTTCTGTGTGACTTATTTCACTTAGAATCGTCGTACCTAAATCCACTCATCATGCTGCTACTAGCCTTATGACATTGATTTCATGGCTGAGTGATATTCCATTGTACATAAGGACCACAACTTCTTTATCCATTTTTCTCTTTCCTGGGATATTTAAGGTGGAAGGAAGTGGAGGTCCTTGTCAACAGAGCAGCCCTAAACTTTGGGGTGCTTGTGTCTTGCTGATTTTTCATTTTCCCAATTTATACCCCCATGAGTGGAAGTGCCCTATGCTGTCTAAACTGTGTTTTTTAGATGTTTCAGGACTCACCGTACACTTCTCCAGAGTGGCTGTTGGCAATTTACATCCCGCCCATCAGTGTAGCAAGGCTCCCATTTCTCCATGGCCTGTCCTGCATTTCTGGTTTTGACACGTTTTTCAGCATGGCCCTTTTGACCGATGGGTAGCGAGTCTTCTTTGTAGCCCTGATTTGCCTTTCCAGGTTGCTTGGTTGGCCAAAAAGGGCGTATGCGTTTTTTCCTGAATATATTCAGGAAAAAACGCATACGCCCTTTTTGGCCAAGGGCATCATTGTCAACGTTTTGCCGCTTTTCATGTGCTTTAAAGGCGATTCGAATCTACCTCCTGAAATCTGTTTCCTGCAATTCTGCCTTGATTTCAAATCCTCTTCTTTGCCTTCCCTCAATATATTTGTGGACGAGAGTTATCATTTATAACTCTGTAGGTTTGTGAATTGCAGTGCCCTGAAGCTCCATTTTACAACTCGCTTTTTTGGGAGCTGGCCGCAAAAGCGCAGGATGGATTCACGCCCTGTTCTTGTTCCGGGGGGCAGGCTGAGCCTGTGGTTAATTCTTCTTCCTGATGGGAAAATAGAGTAACCTGTGCCTGTGTCCACACCAAGAGCTAGTCTCTCATTGGTTCCCCGTCTTCCCGTTCATCCTCAGGACAAATTGCAACCTGTACGGAACAGGAGGTTAAAGGTGCTGATGCTCCAAGTAGGGAGATTGCTAGTAAAGTGCCTGGAATGGGGAACCCGGGCACAAGGAGATGAGAAATGAGGTGCGTTTCAGAAACCTTTCCCCATCACACGGTGTACCATCTTCTGGGTTTCTCATGCATGTTTTCGATGTAGGAAGATGCCCTTGAACCTGGAGATTTGGGACCCATTGGACGGGTACCACGCAGTATTAATTTAAAGGGTCTGCGTTTGCTCACCCAACCTCACCAAACCTCTCAGCCCCAAGAGTGTCCACCCTTATGTCTCATCCAGCTGTGGGTCTAGATATGGTCAATCCAGGTTGCATCACAGCCCCTGAACGCATTGTGTAAGAATTTCTCTCTCTTTCACTGTCTTTGTTTCATGGGTTTGTAAAAGTAATTTATTTTTATAATGGGGTTTAGCTGCTTTTCACTGCTGTGTTTATGCCGCTTTACACCCACTTGACACACTAATAGAGAGTTATCAATACATAGGTTTTAAGATTATTACTAGTCAGATATATTCTTGTGCGTTGAATAGGGCGTGTTGAGTCCAGTTCTCTGAGCAAGGAGTAGGTCTTGTCTATTACATATTGGGTTTATGGAACGGTATCTGAGCTAATTTGAAACCCTTGTTTTATGTATCACCCCACCTCACCTTTCCCGTTAAGCAGCCATAGTGTGTTTACTGCATGTGTGACTCTGTTCTGTTTTGTAATTCAGTTCAAGTGTAACGGTTTTTACATTCCCTCTATAAGTGATACCTTATGAGAAGTGTCCTTTTCTGTGTGACTTATTTCACTTAGAATCGTCGTACCTAAATCCACTCATCATGCTGCTACTAGCCTTATGACATTGATTTCATGGCTGAGTGATATTCCATTGTACATAAGGACCACAACTTCTTTATCCATTTTTCTCTTTCCTGGGATATTTAAGGTGGAATGAAGTGGAGGTCCTTGTCAACAGAGCAGCCCTAAACTTTGGGGTGCTTGTGTCTTGCTGATTTTTCATTTTCCCAATTTATACCCCCATGAGTGGAAGTGCCCTATGCTCTCTAAGCTGTGTTTTTTAGATGTTTCAGGACTCACCGTACACTCCTCCAGAGTGGCTGTTGGCAATTTACATCCCGCCCATCAGTGTAGCAAGGCTCCCATTTCTCCATGGCCTGTCCTGCATTTCTGGTTTTGACACGTTTTTCAGCATGGCCCTTTTGACCGATGGGTAGCGAGTCTTCTTTGTAGCGCTGATTTGCCTTTCTAGATTGCTTGGTTGGCCAAAAAGTGCGTATGCGTTTTTTCCTGAATATATTCAGGAAAAAACGCATATGCCCTTTTTGGCCAAGGGCATCATTGTCAACGTTTTGCCGCTTTTCATGTGCTTTAAAGGCGATTCGAATCTACCTCCTGAAATCTGTTTCCTGCAATTCTGCCTTGATTTCAAATCCTCTTCTTTGCCTTCCCTCAATATATTTGTGGACGAGAGTTATCATTTATAACTCTGTAGGTTTGTGAATTGCAGTGCCCTTAACCTCCATTTTACAACTCGCTTTTTTGGGATCTGGCCGCAAAAGCGCATGATGGATTCACGCCCTGTTCTTGTTCCGGGGGGCAGGCTGAGCCTGTGGTTAATTCTTATTCCTGATGGGAAAATAGAGTGACCTGTGCCTGTGTCCACACCAAGAGCTAGTCTCTCATTGGTTCCCCATCTTCCCGTTCATCCTCAGGACAAATTGCAACCTGTACGGAACAGGAGGTTAAAGGTGCTGATGCTCCAAGTAGGGAGATTGCTAGTAAAGTGGCTGGAATGGGGAACCCGGGCACAAGGGGATGAGAAATGAGGTTCGTTTTAGAAACCTTTCCCCATCACATGGTGTACCATCTTCTGGGTTTCTCATGCATGTTTTCGATGCAGGAAGATGCCCTTGAACCTGGAGATTTGGGACCCATTGGACGGGTACCACGCAGTATTAATTTAAAGGGTCTGCGTTTGCTCACCCAACCTCACCAAACCTCTCAGCCCCAAGAGTGTCCACCCTTATGTCTCATCCAGCTGTGGGTCTAGATATGGTCAATCCAGGTTGCATCACAGCCCCTGAACGCATTGTGTAAGAATTTCGCTCTCTTTCACTGTCTTTGTTTCATGGGTTTTTCAAAGTAATTTATTTTTATAATGGGGTTTAGCTGCTTTTCACTGCTGTGTTTATGCCACTTTACACCCACTTGACACACTAATAGAGAGATATCAATACATAGGTTTTAAGATTATTACTAGTCATATATATTCTTGTGCGGTGAATAGGGAGTGTTGAGTCCAGTTCTCTGAGCAAGGAGTAGGTCTTGTCTATTACATATTGGGTTTATGGAACGGTATCTTAGCTAATTTGAAACCCTTGTTTTATGTATCACCCCACCTCACCTTTCCCGTTAAGCAGCCATAGTTTGTTTTCTGCATGTGTGACTCTGTTCTGTTTTGTAATTCAGTTCAAGTGTAACGGTTTTTACATTCCCTGTATAAGTGATACCTTATGAGAAGTGTCCTTTTCTGTGTGACTTATTTCACTTAGAATCGTTGTACCTAAATCCACTCATCATGCTGCTACTAGCCTTATGACATTGATTTCCTGGCTGAGTGATATTCCATTGTACATAAAGACCAAAACTTCTTTATCCATTTTTCTCTTTCCTGGGATATTTAAGGTGGAATGAAGTGGAGGTCCTGGTCAACAGAGCAGCCCTAAACTTTGGGGTGCTTGTGTCTTGCTGATTTTTCATTTTCCCAATTTATACCCCCATGAGTGGAAGTGCCCTATGCTCTCTAAGCTGTGTTTTTTAGATGTTTCAGGACTCACTGTACACTTCTCCAGAGTGGCTGTTGGCAATTTACATCCCGCCCATCAGTGTAGCAAGGCTCTCATTTCTCCATGGCCTGTCCTGCATTTCTGGTTTTGACACGTTTTTCAGCATGGCCCTTTTGACCGATGGGTAGCGAGTCTTCTTTGTAGCCCTGATTTGCCTTTCCAGGTTGCTTGGTTGGCCAAAAAGGGCGTATGCGTTTTTTCCTGAATATATTCAGGAAAAAACGCATACGCCCTTTTTGGCCAAGGGCATCATTGTCAACGTTTTGCCGCTTTTCATGTGCTTTAAAGGCGATTCGACTCTACCTCCTGAAATCTGTTTCCTGCAATTCTGCCTTGATTTCAAATCCTCTTCTTTGCCTTCCCTCAATATATTTGTGGACGAGAGTTATCATTTATAACTCTGCAGGTTTGTGAATTGCAGTGCCCTGAACTTCCATTTTACAACTCGCTTTTTTGTGAGCTGGCCGCAAAAGTGCATGATGGTTTCACGCCCTGTTCTTGTTCCGGGGGGCAGGCTGAGCCTGTGGTTAATTCTTCTTCCTGATGGGAAAATAGAGTGACCTGTGCCTGTGTCCACACCAAGAGCTAGTCTCTCATTGGTTCCCCGTCTTCCCGTTCATCCTCAGGACAAATTGCAACCTGTACGGAACAGGAGGTTAAAGGTGCTGATGCTCCAAGTAGGGAGATTGCTAGTAAAGCGGCTGGAATGGTGAACGCAGGCACAAGGAGATGAGAAATGAGGTGCGTTTTAGAAACCTTTCCCCATAACATGGTGTACCATCTTTTTGTTTTCTCCTGCATGTTTTCGATGTAGGAAGATGCCCTTGAACCTGGAGATTTGCGACCCATGTGATGGGTACCACGCAGTATTACTTTAAAGGGTCTGCGTTTGCTCACCCAACCTCACCAAACCTCTCAGCCCCAAGAGTGTCCACCCTTATGTCTCATCCAGCTGTGGGTCTAGATATGGTCAATCCAGGTTGCATCACAGCCCCTGAACGCATTGTGTAAGAATTTCTCTCTCTTTCACTGTCTTTGTTTCATGGGTTTTTCGAAGTAATTTATTTTTATAATGGGGTTTAGCTGCTTTTCACTGCTGTGTTTATGCCGCTTTACACCCACTTGACACACTAACAGAGAGATATCAATACATAGGTTTTAAGCTTATTACTAGTCAGATAGATTCTTGTGCGGTTAATAGGGCGTGTTGAGTCCAGTTCTCTGAGCAAGGAGTAGGTCTTGTCTATTACATATTGGGTTTATGGAACGGTATCTGAGCTAATTTGAAACCCTTGTTTTATGTATCACCCCACCTCACCTTTCCCGTTAAGCAGACATAGTGTGTTTTCTGCATGTGTGACTCTGTTCTGTTTTGTAATTCAGTTCAAGTGTAACGGTTTTTACATTCCCTCTATAAGTGATACCTTATGAGAAGTGTCCTTTTCTGTGTGACTTATTTGACTTAGAATCGTCGTACCTAAATCCACTCATCATGCTGCTACTAGCCTTATGACATTGATTTCATGGCTGAGTGATATTCCATTGTACATAAGGACCACAACTTCTTTATCCATTTTTCTCTTTCCTGGGATATTTAAGGTGGAAGGAAGTGGAGGTCCTTGTCAACAGAGCAGCCCTAAACTTTGGGGTGCTTGTGTCTTGCTGAGTTTTCATTTTCCCAATTTATACCCCCATGAGTGGAAGTGCCCTATGCTCTCTAAGCTGTGTTTTTTAGGTGTTTCAGGACACACCGTACACTTCTTCAGAGTGGCTGTTGGCAATTTACATCCCGCCCATCAGTGTAGCAAGGCTCCCATTTCTCCATGGCCTGTCCTGCATTTCTGGTTTTGACACGTTTTTCAGCATGGCCCTTTTGACCGATGGGTAGCGAGTCTTCTTTGTAGCCCTGATTTGCCTTTCCAGGTTGCTTGGTTGGCCAAAAAGGGCGTATGCGTTTTTTCCTGAATATATTCAGGAAAAAACGCATACGCCCTTTTTGGCCAAGGGCATCATTGTCAACCTTTTGCCGCTTTTCATGTGCTTTAAAGGCGATTCGAATCTACCTCCTGAAATCTGTTTCCTGCAATTCTGCCTTGATTTCAAATCCTCTTCTTTGCCTTCCCTCAATATATTTGTGGACGAGAGTTATCATTTATAACTCTGGAGGTTTGTGAATTGCAGTGCCCTGAAGCTCCATTTTACAACTCGCTTTTTTGGGAGCTGGCCGCAAAAGCGCAGGATGGCTTCAGGCCCTGTTCTTGTTCCGGGGGGCAGGCTGAGCCTGTGGTTAATTCTTCTTCCTGATGGGAAAATAGAGTGACCTCTGCCTGTGTCCACACCAAGAGCTAGTCTCTCATTGGTTCCCCCTCTTTCCGTTCATCCTCAGGACAAATTGCAAGCTGTACGGACCAGGAGGTTAAAGGTGCTGATTCTCCATGGAGGGAGATTGCTACTAAAGAGGCTGGTATGACGAACCCGAGCACAAGGAGATGAGAAATGAGGTGCGTTTTAGAAACCTTTCCCGATCACACGGTGTACCACCTTCTGGGTTTCTCATGCATGTTTTCGATGTAGGAAGATGCCCTTGAACCTGGAGATTTGTAAACCATGAGTTGGGTAACAGGCAATATTACTTTAAAGGCTCTGCGTTTGCTCCCCCAACCTCACCAAGCCTCTCAGCCCCGAGAGTGTCCACCCTTATGTCTCATCCAGCTGTGGGTCTAGATATGGTCAATCCAGGTGGCATCATAGCCCCTGAACGAATTTTGTAAGAATTTCTCTCTCTTTCACTGTCTTTGTTTCACGGGTTTTTAAAAGTAATTTATTTTTATAATGGGGTTTAGCTGCTTTTCACGGCTGTGTTTATGCCGCTTTACACCCACTTGACTCACTTCCAGAGAGATATCAATACATAGGTTTTACAATTCTGACTAGTCAGATATGTTCTCTTGCGGTGAATAGGGGTTGTTGAGTCCAGTTCACTGAGCAAGGAGTAGGTCTTGTCTATTACATATTGGATTTATGGAACGTTATCTGAGCTAATTTGAAATCCTTGTTTTATGCATCACCCCACCTCACCTTTCCCGTTAAGCAACCATAGTGTGTTTTCTAAATGTGTGACTCTGTTCTGTTTTGTAATTCAGTTCAAGTGTAACGGTTTTTACATTCCCTCTATAAGTGATACCTTATGAGAAGTGTCCTTTTCTGTGTGACTTATTTCACTTAGAATCGTCGTACCTAAATCCACTCATCATGCTGCTACTACCCTTATGATATTGATTTCACGCCCGGGTGATATACAATTGTACATATGGACCACAACTTCTTTATCCATTTTTCTCTTTCCTTGCATATTGAAGGTGGAATTAAGTGGAGGTTCTTGTCAACAGAGCAGCCCTAAAGTTTGGGGTGCCTGTGTCTTGCTGAGTTTTAGTTTTCCCAATTTATACGCCCATGAGTGGATGTGCCCCTTTCTCTCTAGCTGTGTTTTTTAGATGTTTTAGGAAACACCATACCCTTCTCCAGAGTCATCATTGGCAATTTACACCCCACCCATCAGTGTAACAAGGCTCCCTTTCCTCCATGGCCTCTCCTGCATTTCTTGTTTTTACACTTTTTTAGGAAGGCCATTTTGACTGATGGGAAGTCAGAGTTCTTTGTAGTGCTGAATTGCATTTCCGGCTTGCTTGGTTGGCCAAAAAGGGCCTATGGGTTTTTTCCTGAATTCATTCAGAAAAAAACGCATATGCTCTTTTTGGCCAAGTGCATCATTGTCGACGTTTTGCCGCTTTTCATGTGCTTTAGGGGTGATTCAAATCTAACTCCTGAAATCTGTTTCCTGCAATTCTGCCTTGATTTCAAATCCTCTTCTTTGCCTTCCCTCAATATATTTGTGGACGAGAGTTATCATTTACAAATCTGCAGATTTGTTAATTGCAGTGCCCCTGAGCTCCATTTTTCACCTCGCTTTTTTGGGAGCTTTCCGCAGATCCGCTCGTTTGCTTCTGGCCCTACTCTGGTTCCCGGTGGCAGGCTAAGCCTTTGCTTAATTCTTCTTCCTGACTGGAAAGTAGAGTGACATGTGCCTCTCCGAACACCTAGGGCTTGGCTCTCTTTGTTTCTCCTCCTTCCCCTTCTTCCTTTGGACAAATTCCAATTTCTGTGCAACTGGATGTTGAAGGTGCTGACATCCTCAAGTGGGGAGATTTTAAGGAAAAAGGCTGGAGGGGTGAACCCAACAACCAGGAAATTAGGAGTTTTGGTGCCTTTTCCAAAATCTTCCTGATCCAACCGTGTTCCATCTTCTGGGTGTCACAGGCATGTTTTAGCTGTAGGAAAGGTCCCGTGTATGTAAGGAGAACACAAGGGATTTTTCCAAATCAGTGTCTCCCCGAACTCCAATCTGGGGAATTTTTAAGCTACTGGTACATGTGTGTTCATTAAGGGACTTGGGCCGTAGGCAGAGTCCGAACTTTAGATGATTGAAGTCTTCAGGTTCAGAAACGCTCACCATCGGCCTCCTTTAGTTTCCATTTTATCTGTAGTTGATAGATGATGTCGATATAGATATCTATTGTTTTTCAGATTATTTCCCCTCAGGGGTCATTACAAAATATTGAGTATAGTTCCTTGTGCTATACAGTAGTTCCTTGTTGATGATATATTTTATACATAGCAGTGTGTATATGTTAATCTGAAACTGTTAATTTATCCCTCCTCCCACCTTTCCCTTTTGGTAATAAAAAATATAAGATTTTATACTTCTCAGAAATCTAGGAGCTGAAAGAGAGGTATCATTTTCAATGGAAAATCATTCAAAACAAGGTTGAAACTTCAACCAAGATTATTAGATGTACATCCTTCGAAAGAAATCACTGCATTTCTCTACTGTTGACCTGACAAATAAGACAAACCCCTCCACTGAACTTGCTTATAATAAAGTGATGGAAATATCAAATGGAAGTGTTAGAAACATCTTATTTTACACGAGCCTTATACACTGCTCTATGTTAATTACAGTTTGGCTCACACATCTGTTCATTGAAGTTACAATGTTCTCAAATTCTGTTACTGATCCTGCAGAGTGGGCCCCAACAAGGGTCTCCCTGCCCAGTGTCATTGGAGCCAACAGATCGAGACTGACTTTGGTTCAGAAGCAAAGGAAAACTTTATATTTTGATCAGAGAATGGAGAGGTGAGAGTGTGTGCTCCCCTGCGGGTTGTGGGCCGGGCTGCTGTGTAGGGATCCTGTCAGCATCAGCGGGAGGGAGGGGGCGGAGCTCTCGAGGGCCGGGTTGCCTGGAGCTCAGGCTCTATGTCGCAGAGTCTGCACGGGGCCCCACGAGCTGAGGTGTCGGCCCAGCCATTTTGCACTAGGAAATCGGGTCTGAAGTGTCGGGTGTGGGACCTCTGCATGTGGAAACCTAGGAGCAAGTGAAATTAGACAAAGCACAAAGGAAAAAATGGTTAGACTTTATTTTATTGCCCAGATTCTATTTTTATCTCCCAGGAATTTTTAATGGGCTTTGCCAGTGACAAAGCCCTCCTCTGCCTTTTGTCCCATTCCTCATTCTTGAGGCGCTGAGGGTGCAGACACGTCTTCTGTAAATGCTTCATGCTGAGTTGAGTGTCCTCATACCCGGGGGGAGGGGCAGGACTTCTCCCCAGCAGCCTCCAGGTGAGGTTGATTGTCCGCAGGCCTCCTCCCTCACTGCTCGTCTGCCTGGGCACCAGCATTGGAAGTTTTATAGATTCTAATGACCTTTAAGGGTCCAGGAAAGAGATGTGCAGAGACGCTGGGGGGGTGGGCGGTTTTACCCTGCTCCACATTGGTTCGGCCCCCTTAGGCTGATGGTTTCTGCCAGCCTAGATGCTCTGACCAGTAGTCTGTGCTTTCTTCAGTTAGGCCACTGAATTAACGTACAAACAGCACCAGGTGTCAGAGCCCTGCTTGCTCAACTCCCAGACAGTCCAGGGCCGGTGGTGATCCAGGACCATGACGGCCACTCAGTCAACGGCCTTTTGAAGTAGCCAGGTGTAGAGCCGGTCTCATTGGCCGCCATCACTGCAGTGTCTGCAGGCTTTTCTATGGTGGCAGCGTTATTTATGGTTCCCCTGCCAAGTTTATTAGCTCCGCTCTGGGTGCAGTAAGTCCTGTAAGCAATAGTCTGCTCTTTTGGGGCACACTCTTGTTGTTTTCTGAGAGAAGCTCCAGGTAAAGTGATGGTCACACGAGTCGTCATGGGGGCCCATTGCCCCAGGTTGTCTCTCTGGAGGTTGGTGTTGGAGGGCCTCCTCACTTGAGGTCATTGTGCCCACGGAGCAATCCCTGCAACTTCAGGGCATGGTGGGTGGTTAGGATCACCAAGTGGCGTCCTTTTCCCTTAGGAGGGAGCTGGCCTTGCGGGCTGCTGATTTCCAGGTTTTTAGATACCCCCAGTATCCTGGTCGGATGGGGTGGCTGGCCAATGCCTGGAGGGCATTCTTGCATTGTTCCATTTCAAGTGGTCCCAGTTTTTGCACTAATACTCCAAGGGCGATTCGCCTTGGACCAGGAATGTAAAGGTCAAAGGGTTTAGCTAACTTAGGGAGGTCCAGGGCCAGGGTCTGAATTGACTGCTCTTTCCATTCTTGAAAGGCCGCTTCTGGATTCTATTCAAAAGGATCATCATCTTTTCCTTTCAGTGATTCATATAGAGGCCCAGCTATTAGACTGTAGTTAGGGATCCAGATGCAGCAAACCCCGGTCTCCCCAGGAACCCCTAAGCTGTCTTCTAGTTTCAGGAAAGGTGAGGCTGCAAATGGCTTCTTCCCTTTCCTGGGGTGGGCTTCTCCGACCTTCTGTGCGAATGAAGCCCAGGAAGGCCACCTTAGTTTGTGATATTTGAGCCTTTTCCTTGGACACCTTCTATCTTTTATTGGCTAGGTAGTTCAGAGGCCTCCTTAGTCGGGCTGGTGATCAGAATGTCATCTGCATATTGAAGGAGGGTTCCCTTCTCCAGAGGTAGATCTTTTAGGTCTTTAGCTAACGTTTCCCCAAAGATGGTGTGGGAATTTTTGAACCCCTGGGGCAGGACGGCCCAGCAGTATTGTTTTTGTTGTAGGTTGAGTCCTGCCACTCACAGCCAAAATTTCTTGTGACTCTGGGACTAATGGAATACAGAAGAAGGCATCATTGAAGTCTAATACAGAATGCCATGTCCTGGTGGATGGTAGAATGACCAGCAGGGTGTAGGAATTAGGAACTACTAGATGTATATCCTCTGTGGCTTCACTGACTGTCCTGGCGTCCTCTACCAGGTCCCCAGCAGCCCACGGGGCTCTTGTGGTCAGGCCCCTCCCAGGATATGGAGCTCACCTGGGCAGGTACCCAGCGGCCCACGGGGCTCTGGTGGTTAGGCCGCTCCCAGGATATTGAGCTCACCTGGGCAGGTACCCAGCAGCCCATGGGGCCCTCATGGTCAGGCCCCTCCCAGGATATGGAGCTCACCTGGGCAGGTACGCAGCAGCCCACGGGGCTCTCGTGGGCAGGCCCCTCCCTGGATATGGAGCTCCCGTGGACAGGTACCCCGGCAGGGCTGGGCACACAGGAACCGTGCACATAGCCCTCATTGCAGAGCACCCCCAGCACCCCTGTCACTCAGAGCTGACACAGAGCACCTCAGAGCAGAGCTTGAACTAACAAACAGCAGCTCCAACAGGTCTGTGGCCCTAGGCTTCACTCTGTGCGGCCTCCCTCTGCCTGGTCTTCCAGGGGCTTCCACTGCAGCCGGGGTACCAGGCCTCTGTCTCCACCCACCACCCCTCCTCTCCCTGACTCCTGGGTTCCTCTCATTAGCAGAGGGTCTTCTTGAAGTTGTCTCCCACTCATGGACCAGATAAAATGATTCGAAAACAAGCCAGGGCTGCCGCCCCTTATCTATCCTGACTCTCGGGACCCTACACCTGTTCCTTGGATCTGGCCGGTGCAGCAAGGCCCATTTTCTGCAACTCTGAGTCCCTGAGGGGCGAGGATTGGCTGACCTGGGCAGCCTGACCCGGCCGGCCAGCCCTTCCCAGGTGTGCCTGGGTTGAGGTCAATATAAACACCCCTCCAGGCAGCAAAAGCCTCTGCAGCTGTGCCTGACGCCATATTCTCTGCCCCGTCAGCAGTCTCGGGGTTGGGCTGGTGGGAGGGAGTAGGGCCCATGGCTCTATGAGTGGCCCAGTGTGACTGGGGCTCTGCTGGACTTTCTGCAGGAGTTGCCGGGCTGCCACCTGCTAAAGAAGAGGATGTGTCACCCATACTTGCTGCTGGAATTTCTCCCCGGGCAGAGGTGAGGAAGGAAAAAAGCAGTGGGGGCCGGGACAGGAGGGGTACCTCAGGCAGGGAAATGGAAAGCTTCCAGACGAGCGCCCGGGGCCAGGACCATCCTGGCTGGCCTGCAGGCACCAAGTCGGCCTGCGTGCTGTCGCTGGTGTGACTCCAAGCCCCTTCCTCTAGTTTTTAAAGTCTTTGCACACATTCAGGTGTTTTACCTGGGAAGGGTGGGAAAAGTTCAGCAGCAGCTGGCCTGGGGCTCAGCTCACGTTTACTCAGAGACGCCTCCTCACGGTCCCCCAGCTTTGCAATGAGGACGCTCCTCGTGTGGGGGCTGCTGGCTGCATGGGAGATGATTCCCCACCTGTGACCAACTTCAGAATTGTTTACCACTGGAGCAAGTGCCCTGATAGGGTTTTCCTCTGTATGACCAGTGGGTTCTGTTTTTTTTTTTTTTTTCTTTTTTGGTTCAAGGTAAGTTTTATTCCTCTTTTTGTATTTATGGATATAAGCATGGAAATAATTCATTCATATAAATACGTCTATGGGAAGGACAGAACATTTTTCTGTTTTATTTTTTTAAGTATTATTTATTTTTTAATTTTTGAATTTATTTTATTCATTTTTTTATACAGCAGGCTCTTATTGGTAACCTATTTTATACACATAAGTGTGTATATGTCAATCCCAGGCTCGCAATTCATCCCACCACCACCACCCTGCCACTTTCCCCCCTTGGTGTCCATACATTTGTTCTCTACATCTGTGTCTCTATTTCTGCCTTGCAAACCGGTTCATCTTTACCATTTTTCTAGGTTCCACATGTATGCGTTAATATACGATATTTGTTTTTCTCTTTCTGACTTACTTCACTCTGTATGACAGTCTCTAGATCTATCCACGTCTCTACAAATGACCCAATTTCATTCCTTTTTATGGCTGAGTAATATTCCATTTTATATATGTAGCACATCTTTTCTGTTCGTCTGTCTATGGGCATTTAGGTTGCTTCCATGACCTGGCTATTGTAAGCAGTGCTGCAATGAATATTGTGGTGAATATGTCTTTTTGAATTATGGTTTTCTCTGGGTATATGGCCAGTAGTGGGATTGCTGGGTCATATGGTAATTCTATTTTTAGTCTTTTAAGGAACCTCCATACTGTTCTCCATCGTGACTGTATCAATTTACATTCCCACAAATAGTGTAAGAGGGTTCCCTTTTCTCCACACCCTCTCCAGCATTTGTTGCTTGTAGATTTTCTGATGATGCCCATTCTAACTCGTGTGAGGCGATACCTCATTGTAGTTTTGGTTTATATTTCTCTAATAATTAGTGATGTTGAGCAGCTTTTCATGTGCTTCTTGGTCATCTGTATGTCTTCTTGGGACAAATGTCTATTTACGTCATCTGCCCATTTTTGGATTGGGTTGTTTGTTTTTTTACTGTTGAGCTGCATGAGCTGTTTATATACATTGGAGATTAATCCTTTGTCCATTGATTCGTTTGCAAATATTTTCTCCCATTGTGAGGGTTGTCTTTTCGTCTTGTTTGTAGTTTCCTTTGCTTTGCAAAAGCTTTTAGGTTTCATTTGCTCCCATATGTTTATTTTTTTTTTTATTCCATTACTCTAGGAGGTGGATCAAAAAAGATCTTGCTGTGATTTATGTCAAAGAGTATTCTTCCTATGTTTTCCTCTAAGAGTTTTATAGTGTCCGGTCTTACATTTCGGTCTCTAATCCATTTTGAGTTTATTTTTTGTGTATGGTGTTAGGGAGTGTTCTAATTTCATTCTTTTACATGTAGCTGTCCATTTTTCCCAGCACCACTTATTGAAGAGACTGTCTTTTCTCCTTTGTATACCCTTGCCTCCTTTGTCATAGATTAGTGGGCCATAGGTGTGTAGGTTTATCTCTGGGCTTTTTTTTTTTCTTTTACATCTTTATTGGAGTATAATTGCTTTACACTTGTGTGTTAGTTTCTGCTGTATAAAAAAGTGAATCAGCTGTGCGTATACATATAACACCATATCCCCTCCCTCTTGCACCTCCCTCTCACTCCCTTATCCCACCCTTTTAGGTGGTCACAAAGCACAGCGCTGATCTCCCTGTGCTATGTGGCTGCTTCCCAGTAGCTATCAATTTTACATTTGGTAGTGTATATATGTCCATACCACTCTCTCACTTTGTCCCAGCTTACCCTTCCCTCTCCCCATGTCCTCAAGTCCTTTCTCTACGTCTGTGTCCTTAATCCTTTCCTGCCCCTAGGTTCTTCATAAACTTTTTTTTTAAGATTCCATATATATGTGTTAGCATACAGTATTTGTTTTTCTCTTTCTGACTTACTTCACTCTGTAGGACAGACTCTAGATCCATCCACCTCACTAAAAGTAACTCAATTTCGTTTCTTTTTATGGCTGAATAATGTTCCATTGTATATATGTGCCACATCTTCTTTATCCATTTATCTGTTGATGGACACTTAGGTTGCTTCCATGTCCTGGCTATTGTAAATAGAGCTACAGTGAACGTTGTGGTACATGACTCTTTTTGAATTATGGTTTTCTCAGGGTAAATGTCCAGGAGTGGGTTTGCTGGGTTGTATGGTAGTTCTATTTTTAGTTTTTAAGGAACCCCCATACCGTTCTCCCTAGTGGCTATATCAATTTACATTCCCACCAACAGTGCAAGAGGGTTCCCTTTTCTCCAATAAATGCCTCTCCAGCATTTATTGTTGGTAGATTTTTTGATGATGGCCATTCTGACTGGTGTGAGGTGATACCTCACTGTAGTTTTGATTTGCATTTCTCTAATGATTAGTGATGTTCAGCATCCTTTCATGTGTTTGTTGGCAACCTGTATATCTTCTTTGGAGAAATGTCTATTTAGGTCTTCTGCCCATTTTTGGATTGGGTTGTTTGGTTTTGTGATATTGAGCTACATGAGCTGCTTTTTGGAGATTAATCCTTTGCCATTTGCTTCATTTGAAAATATTTTCTCCCATTCTGATGGTTGTCTTTTCATCTTGCTTATGTTTTCCTTTGCTGTGCAAAAGAATTTATGTTTCATTCGGTCCCATTTTTTTATTTTTGTTTTTATTTCCATTTCTCTAGGAGGTGGGTCAAAAAGGATCTTGCTGTGATTTATGTCATAGACTGTTCTGCTTATGTTTTCCTCTAAGAGTTTTATAGTGGCTGGTCTTATATTTAGGTCTCTAATCCATTTTGAGTTTATTTTTGTGTATGGTGTTAGGGAGTGTACTAATTTCATTCTTTTACATGTAACTGTCCAGTTTTCCCAGCACCACTTGCTGAAGACACTGTCTTTTCTCCATTGTATACCCTTGCCTCCTTTGTCATAGATTAGTGAACCATAGGTACGTGGGTTTATCTCTGTGCTTTCTATCCTGTTCTATTGACCTATATTTCTGTTTTTGTGTCAGTACCATATTATCTTGATTACTGTAGCTTTGCAATATAGTCTGAAGTCTGGAAGTCTGATTCCTCCAGCTCTTTTTTTTCCCCCTCAAGACTGCTTTGGCTATCCAGGGTCTTTTGTGTCTCCCTACAAATTTTAAGATTTTTTTTTCTTGTTCTGTAGAAAATGCCAAAGGTATTTTGATCGGGATTGCATTGAATCTGTAGATTGCTTTGGGTAGTATAGTCATTTTCACAATATTGATTCTTCTAATCCGAGAACATGGTATATGTCTCCATCTGTTTATATCATCTTTGATTTCTTTCATCAGTGTCTTATAGTTTTCTGAGTACAGGTCTTTTACTTCCTTAGGTAGGTTTATTCCTAGGTATTTTATTCTTTTTGTTGCAGTGGTAATGGGATTGTTTCCTTAATTTCTCTTTCTGATCTTTCATTGTTAGTGTATAGGAATGCAAGCAATTTCTGTGCATTAATTTTGTATCCTGCAACTTTACCAAATTCATTGATTAGCTCCAGTGGTTTTCTGGTGGCATCTTTAGGATTCTCTATCTATGATATCATGTCATCTGCGAACAGTGACAATTTTACTTCTTCTTTTCCTTTTTGTATTCCTTTTATTTCTTTTTCTTCTCTGATTGCCATGGCTAGGACTTCCAAAACTATGTTGAATAGCAGTGGTGAGAGTGGACATCCTCGTCTTGTTCCTGATCTTAGAGGAAACGCTTTCAGTTTTTCACCATTGAGAATGCTGTTTGCTGTGGGTTTGTCATATATGGCCTTTATTATGTTGAGGTAGTTTCCCTCTAGGCCCACACTCTGCAGAGTTTTTATCGTAAATGAGTGTTGAATTTTCTCAAAATCTTTTCCTTCATCTATTGAGATGATCATATGCTTTTATTCTACAATTTGTTAATATGGTGTATCACATTGATTTGTGTATATTGAAGAATCCTTGCATCCCTGGGATAAACCCCACTTGATCATGGTGTATGATCCTTTTAATGTGTTGTTCGATTCTGTTTGCTAGTATTTTGTTGAGGATTTTTACATCTATATTCATCAGTGATATTGGTCTATAATTTTCTTTCCTTGTAGTATCTCTGTCTGATTTTGGTATCAGGGTGATGGTGGTCTCATAGAATGAGTTTGGGAGTGTTCCTTCCCCTGCAATTGTTTTGAAGAATTTGAGAAGGTTGGGTGTTAGCTCTTCTCTAAATGTTTGATAGAATTCACCTGTGATGCCATCTGGTTCTGGACTTTTGTTTGTTGGAAGATTTTTAATCACAGTTTCAATTTCATTGCTTGTGATAGGTTTGTTCATATTTTCTATTTCTTCCTGGTTCAGTCTTAGAAGGTTATCCCTTTCTAAGAATTTGTCCATTTCTTCCAGATTGTCCATTTTATTGGCCTAGAGTTGCTTGTAGTAGTCTCTTAGGATGCTTTGTATTCCTGTGGTGTCTGTTGTAACTTCTGCTTTTTCACTTCTAATTTTGTTGATTTGCGTCCTCTCCCTCTTTTTCTGGAGTCTGGCTAAAGGTTGATCATTTTTGCTTATCTTCTCAAAGAACCAGCTTTTAGTTTTATTGATCTTTGCTTTCGTTTTCTTTGTTTCTATTTCATTTATTTCTGCTCTGATCTTTATGATTTCTTTCCTTCTACTAACTTTGGGTTTTGTTCTTCTTTCTCTAGTTCCTCTAGGTGTAAGGTTAGATTGTTTATTTGAGATTTTTCTTGTTTCTTGAGGTAGGCTTGTATTGCTATAAACTTCCCTCTTAGAACTCCTTTTGCTGCATCCCATAGGTTTTGGATCATCGTGTTTTTGTTGTCATTTGTCTCTAGGTAGTTTTTGATTTCCTCTTTGATTTCTTCAGTGATCTCTTGGTTATTTAGTAACGTATTGTTTAGCCTCCATGTGTGTGTGTTTTTTACGGTTTTTTCCGTGTAATTGATTTCTAATCTCATAGCATTGTGGTCGGAACAGCTGCTTGATATGATTTCAGTTTTCTTAAATTTACTGAGGCTTTATCTGTGACCCAAGATGTGATCTATCCTGGAGAATGTTCCGTGTGCAGTTGAGAAGAACGTGTAATCTGCTGTTTTTGGATGGAATGTCCTATAAATATCAACTAACTCTATCTGGTCTATTGTGTCATTTAAAGCTTGTGTTTCCTTATTAATTTTCTGTCTGGCTGATCTCCACTGGTGTAAGTGAGCTGTTAAAGTCCCCCGCTATTATTGTGTTACTGTCGATTTCCTCTTTTATAGCTGTTAGCAGTTGCCTTATACATTGAGCTGCTCCTATTTTGGGTACATATATATTTATAATTGTTATATCTTCTTCTTGGATTGGTCCCCTGACCATTATGTAGTGTCTTTCCTTGTCTCTTGTAACATTCTTTATTTTAAAGTCTATTTTATCTGATATGAGTATTGCTACTCCAGCTTTCTTTTGATTTTCATTTGCATAGAATATATTTTTCCATCGCCTCACTTTGAGTCTGTATGTGTCCCTAGGTCTGAAATGGATCTCTTGTAGACAGCATATATATGGGTCTTGTTTTTGTATCCATTCAGCGAGCCTGTGTCTTTTGGTTGGAACATGTAGTGCATTCACGTTTAAGGTAATTATCGATATGTATGTTCCTACTACTATTTTCTTAATTGTTATGGGTTTGTCTTGGTGGGTCCTTTTCTTCTCTTGTGTTTCCCACTTAGAGAAGTTCCTTTAGCATTTGGTGTAGAGCTGGTTTCATGGTGCTGAATTCTCTTAGCTTTTGCTTGTCTGTAAGGCTTTTGATTTCTCCATCAAATCTGAATGAGCTCTTTGCAGGGTGGAGTACTCTTGGTTGTAGGTTCTTCCCTTTCATCACTTTAAATTTATCATGCCACTTCCTTCTGGCTTGTAGATTTTCTGCTGAGAAATCAGTTGTTATCCTTATGGGAGTTCCCTTGTATGTTATTTGTCATTTTTCCCTCGCTGCTTTCAATCATTTTTCTTTGTCGTTAATTTTTGTCAATTTGATTGCTATGTGTCTTGTCATTTTTCTCCTTTGGTTTATCCTGCCTGGGACACTCTGTGCTTCTGGACTTGGGTGGCTATTTCTTTTCCCATGCTAGGGAAGTTTTTGACCATAATCTCTTCAAATATATTCTCGGGTCCTTTCTCTCTCTCTTCTCCTTCTGGGACCCCTATAATGCGAATGTTGTTGCGTTTAATGTTGTGCCAGAGGACTCTTGGGGTGTCTTCGTTTGTTTTCATTCTTTTTCTTTATTCTGTTCCATGGCAGTGATTTCCACCTTTCTGTCTTCCAGGTCACTTATCCGTTCTTCTGCCACAGTTATTCTGCTACTGATTCCTTCTAGTGTATTTTTCATTTCAGTTATTCCATTGTTCACCTCTGTTTGTTTGTTCTTTAATTCTTCTAGGTGTTTGTTCCTTAATTCTTCTAGGTCTTTGTTAAACATTTCTTGCATCTTCTCGATCTTTGCCTCCTTTCTTTTTCCAAGGTCTTGGCTCAACTTCACTATCATTATTCTGAATTCTTTTTCTGGAAGGTTCCCTATCTCCACCTCATTTCGTTTTTTTTCTGGGGTTTTATCTTGTTCCTTGATCTGGTATAAAGTCCTCTGCCTTTTCATTTTGTCTATCTTTCTGTGAATGTGGTTTTCCTTCCACAGGCTGCAGAATTGTAGTTCTTCTTGCTTCTGCTGTCTGCTCTCCGGTGGATGAGTCTATCTTAGAGGCTTGTGCAAGCTTCCTGATGGGAGGGACTGGTGGTGGGTAGAGCTGGGTGTTGCTTTGGTGGGCAGAGCTTTAATCCGCTTGTCTACGGATTAAATAAAACTTTAATAAAAAGTTTAATCCGCTTGTCTGCTGATGCATGGGGCTGGGTTCCCTCCCTGTTGGTTGTTTGGCCTGAGGCGACCCAGCCCTGGAGCCTACCTTGCTCTTGGTGGGGCTAATGGCGGACTCTGGGAGGGCTCACACCAAGGAGTATTTCCCAGAACTTCTGCTGCCAGTGTCGTTGTCCTCACGGTGAGCCACAGCCACAGCCACCACCTGCCTCTGCAGGAGACCCTCTAAAAGTAGCAGGTAGTTCTGGTCATTCTCCTACAGGGTCACTGCTCCTTCCCCTGGGTCCTGATGTGCACACTACTTTGTGTGTGCCCTCCAAGAGTGGAGTATCTGAGTGGAGTTGAGACTCTGAGACTCTGTGTGGAGTTGCACAGACTCTGGGTCCTGTGAAGCTTCGATGTTTTGTGATTCTAGAAATCCTATAGGAGACGGTCCACAGCAGGTGACGCTAATGTTGTCAGTAGAGGTGTTGAAGCCAAAGATCTGCAGTTCCAACTAGAGGTGCCGATGTACATACAGGACAAAATCATCTCGTGTGAATGTAGTTCAGGCATGTTTAAGATGAATGCAGTCATGTTAATGCCTACCATATTCTATCTTGAGCCTCTCCTCAGGGACCCCCTCCTCAGTTCCTGAGGCTCCTGTAAGTCATGTACAGGGGACTGGAGAGTGGGCTCTGTCCAGTCTGAGCCCTGAGTTACCCTGTGTGTATCTTAGGATACTTTGTATTTCTGTGGTGTCTGTTGTAACATCATCTCTTTCATTTCAGATTTATTTGGGCCCTCTCTTTTTAAAAAAACATACTACTGTTGTCTTTTATTCTCTACAGAAGCTTAATAAGTGTTTGATCTACTATCCTTACCCTATGTATACTTTTTGCAGTGAGATTTTTACTTTTCTTTGTTTCCTTGTTACTATCAATAATTAGTGAGACTTCTTTTAAGCTACCTTCAACATTGCTTATAAAGCTGCTTTATTAGTGATGACAGAGCCTTAATGGAAGTCATGTTCTGGTTGTAAATTAGAATGCAATGTGCCAGCAAATAGCCCCTTAAGTTTATGTCTCATTACTTCTTGTTCTTTTTTTAATTTAATTTTTATTTTTTGTCAGAGCAAATTTAATTAAAATGTTTTGTTTCTTCTAGGTGTGAAAGATGTGGTTCTTTTAAACATATACATATATCTATTCTTCTTTGGATCATTTTCCCATGTAGGTTATGACACGATGTTGAGTAGTCTTGTCTTGGTATTACGTAGGTCTTTGGTGATTACATATTTCACATGTGTTTCTATATCTATCTTAACCCCAATATCCTAATGTATCCAATCCTCACACCTTTCCATTTGGTGAACCATAAGTTTGTTTAATGAATCTGTGATTGCATTTCTCTGTGGAAATATCTTCATTGGTATCAATGTTTAGCTAAGACCTATAAGTGATATTATAGGATATGTGTCTTTTGCTTTCTGACTTAGTACAATTTGCCTGATTACCTCAAGAATCATACATGGTGCTGCAAATGGCACTGTTTCATTTTTTTCCCTGGCTAATATTCCATCTGTACGTGTACCAGTTCTTCTTTGGGCACGCACCTCTTGATGGACTTTCTGGTTGCCTCCATGTCTTGGCTATTGTAATACTGCTGCAATGCACATTTGCTTGTCTGTGTCTTTCCAGTTATGTCTTCTTATGTTATAGGCCAAGGAGTGGGCTTGCTGTATCATATGGTAGCTCAGTGTGTATGTTTTATAGGCACCACCATTCAGTTCTCATTAGTGGCTCTTTCCAGGTTACGTCCCACTTAAAATTGAGGGTATGCATTTCTCCAAAACACCTTCAATATTTATTGTTTGTAGTTTTCTTGCTGATGGTCATTCTAACAGGTGCGAGCTGATACCTATCTGTGATTGAATTTGCATGTGTCCCATAATCTGTTAAAACTGAGCTTTAAAGCATGCCCTTTTTATTTATCAAACTGTGATTACAGCTTAGTTCTTCAAAGTGTTTTCTTAAAGTAAGTGTCACATTTTGAAAATTTTTGGCCATTACCTCCCTCAAGACATTTTGAGGGCACGTTTCATTTCTGGCCCTGAAGTACTTGTTCATATGAAGTGACCATTAGCACAGGTTTTAAAGCTGCTTTTGCAGGTAACGGCCAGAGGGTGGCAGTCTTTCTACGTTCCCAATCTGGTAAATAGGGAAAGAGACCTTCAGCCCCAAGAGTGTCCAGCTTTATTTCTCATCCAGCTGTGGGTCTAGATATGGTCACACCAGGTTGCATCACAGCCCCGGAACGAATTATGTAAAAATTTCTCCCTCTATCACTGTCTTTGTTTTTTGGGATTTTAAAGTAATTTATTTTTATAATGGGGTTTACCTGATTTTCACTGCTGTGTTTATGCCCCTTTACACCCACTTGATTCACTTACAGAGAGACATCAATACATAGGTTTTAAGATTATTACTAGTCAGATATATACTTGTTCGTTGAATAGGGGATGTTGCATCCACTTCACTGAGCAAGGAATAGGTCTTGTCTATTACATATTGGTTTTATGGATCGGTATTTGAGCTAATATGAAACCCTTGATTTATGCATCACCCAACCTCACCTTTCCCGTTAAGCAGCCATAGTGTGTTTTCTAAATGTGTGACTCTGTTCTGTTTTGTAATTCAGTTCAAGTGTAACGGTTTTTACATTCCCTCTATAAGTGATACCTTATGAGAAGTGTCCTTTTCTGTGTGACTTATTTCACTTAGAATCGTCGTACCTAAATCCACTCATCATGCTGCTACTAGCCTTATGACATTGATTTCATGGCTGAGTGATATTCCATTGTACATAAGGACCACAACTTCTTTATCCATTTTTCTCTTTCCTGGGATATTTAAGTTGGAATGAAGTGGAGATCCTTGTCAACAGAGCAGCCCTAAACTTTGGGGTGCTTGTGTCTTGCTGATTTTTCATTTTCCCAATTTATACCCCCATGAGTGGAAGTGACCTATGCTCTCTAAGCTGTGTTTTTTAGATGTTTCAGGACACACCGTACATTTCTCCAGAGTGGTTGTTGGCAATTTACATCCCGCCCATCAGTGTAGCAAGGCTCCCATTTCTCCATGGCCTGTCCTGCATTTCTGGTTTTGAGACTTTTTTCAGCATGGCCCTTTTGACCGATGGGGAGCGAGTCTTCTTTGTAGCCCTGATTTGCCTTTCCAGGTTGCTTGGTTGGCCAAAAAGGGCGTATGCGTTTTTTCCTGAATATATTCAGGAAAAAACGCATACGCCCTTTTTGGCCAAGGGCATCATTGTCAACGTTTTCCCGCTTTTCATGTGCTTTAAAGGCGATTCGACTCTACCTCCTGAAATCTGTTTCCTGCAATTCTGCCTTGATTTCAAATCCTCTTCTTTGCCTTCCCTCAATATATTTGTGGACGAGAGTTATCATTTATAACTCTGCAGGTTTGTGAATTGCAGTACCCTGAAGCTCCATTTTACAACTCGCTTTTTTGGGAGCTGGCCGAAAAAGCGCAGGATGGCTTCAGGTCCTGTTCTGGTTCCGGGGTCCGGGTGAGCCTGTGGTTAATTCTTCTTCCTGATGGGAAAATAGAGTGACCTGTGCCTGTCACAACACCAAGAGCTAGTCTCTCACTGGTTCCCCGTCTACCCGTTCAACCTCAGGACTAATTGCAACCTGTACGGAACAGGAGGTTAAAGGTGCTGATGCTCCAAGTAGGGAGATTGTTAGTAAAGCGGCTGGAATGGCGAACCCGGGCACAAGGAGAAGAGAAATGAGGTGCGTTTTAGAAACCTTTCCCCATCACATGATGTACCATCTTTTTGTTTTCTCATGCATGTTTTCGATGTAGGAATATGCCCTTGAACCTGGAGATTTGGGACCCATGCGATGGGTACCACACAGTATTACTTTAAAGGGTCTGCGTTTGCTCACCCAACCTCACCAAACCTCTCAGCCCCAAGAGTGTCCACCCTTATGTCTCATCCAGCTGTGGGTCTAGATATGGTCAATCCAGGTTGCATCACAGCCCCTGAACGCATTGTGTAAAAATTTCTCTCTCTTTCACTGTCTTTGTTTCATGGGTTTTTCGAAGTAATTTATTTTTATAATGGGGTTTAGCTGCTTTTCACTGCTGTGTTTATGCCGCTTTACACCCACTTGACACACTAACAGAGAGATATCAGTACATAGGTTTTAAGATTATTACTAGTCAGATATATTCTTGTGCGGTGAATAGGGCGTGTTGAGTCCAGTTCTCTGAGCAAGGAGTAGGTCTTGTCTATTACATATTGGGTTTATGGAACGGTATCTGAGCTAATTTGATACCCTTGTTTTATGTATCACCCCACCTCACCTTTCCCGTTAAGCAGCCATAGTGTGTTTTCTGCATGTGTGACTCTGTTCTGTTTTGTAATTCAGTTCAAGTGTAACGGTTTTTACATTCCCTCTATAAGTGATACCTTATGAGAAGTGTCCTTTTCTGTGTGACGTATTTCACTTAGAATCGTCGTACCTAAATCCACTCATCATGCTGCTACTGGCCTTATGACATTGATTTCATGGCTGAGTGATATTCCATTGTACATAAGGGCCACAACTTCTTTATCCATTTTTCTCTTTCCTGGGATATTGAAGGTGGAATGAAGTGGAGGTCCTTGTCAACAGAGCAGCCCTAAACTTTGGGGTGCTTGTGTCTTGCTGATTTTTCATTTTCCCAATTTATACCCCCATGAGTGGAAGTGACCTATGCTCTCTAAGCTGTGTTTTTTAGATGTTTCAGGACACACCGTACACTTCTCCAGAGTGGCTGTTGGCAATTTACATCCCGCCCATCAGTGTAGCAAGGCTCCCATTTCTCCATGGCCTGTCCTGCATTTCTGGTTTTGAGACTTTTTTCAGCATGGCCCTTTTGACCGATGGGGAGCGAGTCTTCTTTGTAGCCCTGATTTGCCTTTCCAGGTTGCTTGGTTGGCCAAAAAGGGCGTATGCGTTTTTTCCTGAATATATTCAGGAAAAAACGCATACGCCCTTTTTGGCCAAGGGCATCATTGTCAACGTTTTGTCGCTTTTCATGTGCTTTAAAGGCGATTCGAATCTACCTCCTGAAATCTGTTTCCTGCAATTCTGCCTTGATTTCAAATCCTCTTCTTTGCCTTCCCTCAATATATTTGTGGACGAGAGTTATCATTTATAACTCTGCAGGTTTGTGAATTGCAGTGCCCTGAAGCTCCATTTTACAACTCGCTTTTTTGGGAGCTGGCCGCAAAAGCGCAGGATGGCTTCAGGCCCTGTTCTGGTTCCGGGGTCCGGGTGAGCCTGTGGTTAATTCTTCTTCCTGATGGGAAAATAGAGTGACCTGTGCCTGTCACAACACCAAGAGCTAGTCTCTCACTGGTTCCCCGTCTACCCGTTCAACCTCAGGACTAATTGCAACCTGTACGGAACAGGAGGTTAAAGGTGCTGATGCTCCAAGTAGGGAGATTGTTAGTAAAGCGGCTGGAATGGCGAACCCGGGCACAAGGAGAAGAGAAATGAGGTGCGTTTTAGAAACCTTTCCCCATCACATGATGTACCATCTTTTTGTTTTCTCATGCATGTTTTCGATGTAGGAATATGCCCTTGAACCTGGAGATTTGGGACCCATGCGATGGGTACCACGCAGTATTACTTTAAAGGGTCTGCGTTTGCTCACCCAACCTCACCAAACCTCTCAGCCCCAAGAGTGTCCACCCTTATGTCTCATCCAGCTGTGGGTCTAGATATGGTCAATCCAGGTTGCATCACAGCCCCCGAACGCATTGTGTAAGAATTTCTCTATCTTTCACTGTGTTTGTTTCATGGGTTTTTCGAAGTAATTTATTTTTATAATGGGGTTTAGCTGCTTTTCACTGCTGTGTTTATGCCGCTTTACACCCACTTGACACACTAACAGAGAGATATCAATACATAGGTTTTAAGATTATTACTAGTCAGATATATTCTTGTGCGGTGAATAGGGCGTGTTGAGTCCAGTTCTCTGAGCAAGGAGTAGGTCTTGTCTATTACATATTGGGTTTATGGAACGGTATCTGAGCTAATTTGATACCCTTGTTTTATGTATCACCCCACCTCACCTTTCCCGTTAAGCAGCCATAGTGTGTTTTCTGCATGTGTGACTCTGTTCTGTTTTGTAATTCAGTTCAAGTGTAACGGTTTTTACATTCCCTCTATAAGTGATACCTTATGAGAAGTGTCCTTTTCTGTGTGACTTATTTCACTTAGAATCGTCGTACCTAAATCCACTCATCATGCTGCTACTAGCCTTATGACATTGATTTCATGGCTGAGTGATATTCCATTGTACATAAGGACCACAACTTCTTTATCCATTTTTCTCTTTCCTGGGATATTGAAGGTGGAATGAAGTGGAGGTCCTTGTCAAAAGAGCAGCCCTAAACTTTGGGGTGCTTGTGTCTTGCGGATTTTTCATTTTCCCAATTTATACCCCCATGAGTGGAAGTGACCTATGCTCTCTAAGCTGTGTTTTTTAGATGTTTCAGGAAACACCGTACACTTCTTCAGAGTGGCTGTTGGCAATTTACATCCCGCCCATCAGTGTAGCAAGGCTCCCATTTCTCCATGGCCTGTCCTGCATTTCTGGTTTTGAGACTTTTTTCAGCATGCCCCTTTTAACCGATGGGTAGCGAGTCTTCTTTGTATCGCTGACTTGCCTTTCCAGGTTGCTTGGTTGGCCAAAAAGGGCGTATGCGTTTTTTCCTGAATATATTCAGGAAAAAACGCATACGCCCTTTTTGGCCAAGGGCATCATTGTCAACGTTTTCCCGCTTTTCATGTGCTTTAAAGGCGATTCGAATCTACCTCCTGAAATCTGTTTCCTGCAATTCTGCCTTGATTTCAAATCCTCTTCTTTGCCTTCCCTCAATATATTTGTGGACGAGAGTTATCATTTATAACTCTGCAGGTTTGTGAATTGCAGTGCCCTGGAGCTCCATTTTACAACTCGCTTTTTTGGGAGCTGGCCGCAAAAGCGCAGGATGGCTTCAGGCCCTGTTCTGGTTCCGGGGTCATGGTGAGCCTGTGGTTAATTCTTCTTCCTGATGGGAAAATAGGGTGACCTGTGCCTGTCCCAACACCAAGAGCTAGTCTCTCACTGGTTCCCCGTCTACCCGTTCATCCTCAGGACAAATTGCAACCTGTACGGAACAGGAGGTTAAAGGTGCTGATGCTCCAAGTAGGGAGATTGTTAGTAAAGCGGCTGGAATGGCGAACCCGGGCACAAGGAGAAGAGAAATGAGGTGAGTTTTAGAAACCTTTCCCCATCACATGGTGTACCAACTTTTTGTTTTCTCATGGATATTTTCGATGTAGGAATATGGCCTTGAACCTGTAGATTTGGGACCCATGCGAAGGGTACCACGCAGTATTACTTTAAAGGGTCTGCGTTTGCTCACCCAACCTCACCAAACCTCTCAGCCCCAAGAGTGTCCACCCTTATGTCTCATCCAGCTGTGGGTCTAGATATGGTCAATCCAGGTTGCATCACAGCCCCTGAACGCATTGTGTAAGAATTTCTCTCTCTTTCACTGTCTTTGTTTCATGGGTTTTTCGAAGTAATTTATTTTTATAATGGGGTTTAGCTGCTTTTCACTGCTGTGTTTATGCCGCTTTACACCCACTTGACACACTAACAGAGAGATATCAATACATAGGTTTTAAGATTATTACTAGTCAGATATATTCTTGTGCGGTGAATAGGGCGTGTTGAGTCCAGTTCTCTGAGCAAGGAGTAGGTCTTGTCTATTACATATTGGGTTTATGGAACGGTATCTGAGCTAATTTGAAACCCTTGTTTTATGTATCACCCCACCTCACCTTTCCTGTTAAGCAGCCATAGTGTGTTTTCTGCATGTGTGACTCTGTTCTGTTTTGTAATTCAGTTCAAGTGTAACGGTTTTTACATTCCCTCTATAAGTGATACCTTATGAGAAGTGTCCTTTTCTGTGTGACTTATTTCACTTAGAATCGTCGTACCTAAATCCACTCATCATGCTGCTACTAGCCTTATGACATTAATTTCATGGCTGAGTGATATTCCATTGTACATAAGGACCACAACTTCTTTATCCATTTTTCTCTTTCCTGGGATATTTAAGGAGGAATGAAGTGGATGTCCTTGTCAACAGAGCAGCCCTAAATTTGGGGTGCTTTTGTCTTGCTGATTTTTAATTTTCCCAATTTATACCCCCCTGAGTGGAAGTGCCCTATGCTCTCTAAGCTGTGTTTTTTAGATGTTTCAGGACTCACCGTACACTTCTCCAGAGTGGCTGTTGGCAATTTACATCCCGCCCATCAGTGTAGCAAGGCTCCCATTTCTCCATGGCCTGTCCTGCATTTCTGGTTTTGACACATTTTTCAGCATTGCCCTTTTGACCGATGGGTAGCGAGTCTTCTTTGTAGCCCTGATTTGCCTTTCCAGGTTGCTTGGTTGGTCAAAAAGGGCGTATGCGTTTTTTCCTGAATATATTCAGGAAAAAACGCATACGCCCTTTTTGGCCAAGGGCATTATTGTCAACGTTTTGCCGCTTTTCATGTGCTTTAAAGGCGATTCTAATCTACCTCCTGAAATCTGTTTCCTGCAATTCTGCCTTGATTTCAAATTCCCTTCTTTGCCTTCTCTCAATATATTTGTGGACGAGAGTTATCATTTATAACTCTGAAAGATTGTGAATTGCAGTGACCTGAAGCTCCATTTTACTACTCGCTTTTTTGGGAGCTGGCCGCAAAAGCGCAGGATGGCTTCAGGCCCTGTTCTGGTTCCGGGGGGCAGGCTGAGCCTGTGGTTAATTCTTCTTCCTGATTGTAAAATAGAGTGACCTGTGCCTGTCCCAAAACCAAGAGCTAGTCTCTCATTGGTTCCCCGTCTTCCCGTTCATCCTCAGGAAAAATTGCAACCTGCACAGAACAGGAGGTTAAAGGTGCTGATGCTCCAAGTAGGGAGATTGCTCGTAAAGCATCTGGAATGGCGAACCCAGGCACAAGGAGATGAGAAATGAGGTGCGTTTTAGAAACCTTTCCCCATCACACGGTGTACCATCTTCGGGGTTTCTCATGCATGTTTTCGATGTAGGAAGATGCCCTTGAACCTGGAGATTTGGGACCCATGGGACGGGTACCACGCAGTATTACTTTAAAGGGTCTGCGTTTGCTCACCCAACCTCACCAAACCTCTCATCCCCAAGAGTGTCCACCCTTATGTCTCATCCAGCTGTGCGTCTAGATATGGTCAATCCAGGTTGCATCACAGCCCCTGAAGGCATTGTGTAAGAATTTCTCTCTCTTTCACGGTGTTTGTTTCATGGGTTTTTCAAAGTAATTTATTTTTATAATGGGGTTTAGCTGCTTTTCACTGCTGTGTTTATGCCGCTTTACACCCACTTGACACACTAACAGAGAGATATCAATACATAGGTTTTAAGATTATTACTAGTCAGATATATTCTTGTGTGGTGAATAGGGCGTGTTGAGTCCAGTTCTCTGAGCAAGGAGTAGGTCTTGTCTATTACATATTGGGTTTATGGAACGGTATCTGAGCTAATTTGAAACCCTTGTTTTATGCATCACCCCACCTCACCTTTCCCGTTAAGCAGCCATAGTGTGTTTTCTGCATGTGTGACTCTGTTCTGTTTTGTAATTCAGTTCAAGTGTAACGGTTTTTACATTCCCTCTATAAGTGATACCTTATGAGAAGTTTCCTTTTCTGTGTGACTTATTTCACTTAGAATCGTCATACCTAAATCCACTCATCATGCTGCTACTAGCCTTATGACATTGATTTCATGGCTGAGTGATATTTCATTGTACATAAGGACCACAACTTCTTTATCCATTTTTCTCTTTCCTGGGATATTGAAGGTGGAATGAAGTGGAGGTCCTTGTCAACAGAGCAGCCCTAAACTTTGGGGTGCTTGTGTCTTGCTGATTTTTCATTTTCCCAATTTATACCCCTATGAGTGGAAGTGCCCTATGCACTCTAAGCTGTGTTTTTTAGGTGTTTCAGGACACACCGTAGACTTCTCCAGAGTGGCTGTTGCCAATTTACATCCTGCCCATCAGTGTAGCAAGGCTCCCATTTCTCCATGGCCTGTCCTGCATTTCTGGTTTTGACACTTTTTTCAGCATGGCCCTTTTGACCGATGGGTAGCGAGTCTTCTTTGTAGCGCTGATTTGCCTTTCCAGGTTGCTTGGTTGGCCAAAAAGGGCGTATGCGTTTTTTCCTGAATATATTCAGGAAAAAACGCATACGCCCTTTTTGGCCAAGGGCATTATTGTCAACGTTTTGCCGCTTTTCATGTGCTTTAAACGCGATTCGAATCTACCTCCTGAAATCTGTTTCCTGCAATTCTGCCTTGATTTCAAATCCCCTTCTTTGCCTTCTCTCAATATATTTGTGGACGAGAGTTATCATTTATAACTCTGAAGGATTGTGAATTGCAGTGACCTGAAGCTCCATTTTACTACTCGCTTTTTTGGGAGCTGGCCGCAAAAGCGCAGGATGGCTTCAGGCCCTGTTCTGGTTCCGGGGGGCAGGCTGAGCCTGTGGTTAATTCTTCTTCCTGATTGTAAAATAGAGTGACCTGTGCCTGTCCCAAAACCAAGAGCTAGTCTCTCATTGGTTCCCCGTCTTCCCGTTCATCCTCAGGAAAAATTGCAACCTGCACGGAACAGGAGGTTAAAGGTGCTGATGCTCCAAGTAGGGAGATTGCTCGTAAAGCATCTGGAATGGCGAACCCAGGCACAAGGAGATGAGAAATGAGGTGCGTTTTAGAAACCTTTCCCCATCACACGGTGTACCATCTTCGGGGTTTCTCATGCATGTTTTCGATGTAGGAAGATGCCCTTGAACCTGGAGATTTGGGACCCATGGGACGGGTACCACGCAGTATTACTTTAAAGGGTCTGCGTTTGCTCACCCAACCTCACCAAACCTCTCATCCCCAAGAGTGTCCACCCTTATGTCTCATCCAGCTGTGCGTCTAGATATGGTCAATCCAGGTTGCATCACAGCCCCTGAAGGCATTGTGTAAGAATTTCTCTCTCTTTCACGGTGTTTGTTTCATGGGTTTTTCAAAGTAATTTATTTTTATAATGGGGTTTAGCTGCTTTTCACTGCTGTGTTTATGCCGCTTTACACCCACTTGACACACTAACAGAGAGATATCAATACATAGGTTTTAAGATTATTACTAGTCAGATATATTCTTGTGTGGTGAATAGGGCGTGTTGAGTCCAGTTCTCTGAGCAAGGAGTAGGTCTTGTCTATTACATATTGGGTTTATGGAACGGTATCTGAGCTAATTTGAAACCCTTGTTTTATGCATCACCCCACCTCACCTTTCCCGTTAAGCAGCCATAGTGTGTTTTCTGCATGTGTGACTCTGTTCTGTTTTGTAATTCAGTTCAAGTGTAACGGTTTTTACATTCCCTCTATAAGTGATACCTTATGAGAAGTTTCCTTTTCTGTGTGACTTATTTCACTTAGAATCGTCATACCTAAATCCACTCATCATGCTGCTACTAGCCTTATGACATTGATTTCATGGCTGAGTGATATTTCATTGTACATAAGGACCACAACTTCTTTATCCATTTTTCTCTTTCCTGGGATATTGAAGGTGGAATGAAGTGGAGGTCCTTGTCAACAGAGCAGCCCTAAACTTTGGGGTGCTTGTGTCTTGCTGATTTTTCATTTTCCCAATTTATACCCCTATGAGTGGAAGTGCCCTATGCACTCTAAGCTGTGTTTTTTAGGTGTTTCAGGACACACCGTAGACTTCTCCAGAGTGGCTGTTGCCAATTTACATCCTGCCCATCAGTGTAGCAAGGCTCCCATTTCTCCATGGCCTGTCCTGCATTTCTGGTTTTGACACTTTTTTCAGCATGGCCCTTTTGACCGATGGGTAGCGAGTCTTCTTTGTAGCGCTGATTTGCCTTTCCAGGTTGCTTGGTTGGCCAAAAAGGGCGTATGCGTTTTTTCCTGAATATATTCAGGAAAAAACGCATACGCCCTTTTTGGCCAAGGGCATTATTGTCAACGTTTTGCCGCTTTTCATGTGCTTTAAAGGCGATTCGAATCTACCTCCTGAAATCTGTTTCCTGCAATTCTGCCTTGATTTCAAATCCCCTTCTTTGCCTTCTCTCAATATATTTGTGGACGAGAGTTATCATTTATAACTCTGAAGGATTGTGAATTGCAGTGACCTGAAGCTCCATTTTACTACTCGCTTTTTTGGGAGCTGGCCGCAAAAGCGCAGGATGGCTTCAGGCCCTGTTCTGGTTCCGGGGGGCAGGCTGAGCCTGTGGTTAATTCTTCTTCCTGATTGTAAAATAGAGTGACCTGTGCCTGTCCCAAAACCAAGAGCTAGTCTCTCATTGGTTCCCCGTCTTCCCGTTCATCCTCAGGACAAATTGCAACCTGTACGGAACAGGAGGTTAAAGGTGCTGATGCTCCAAGTAGGGAGATTGCTCGTAAAGCATCTGGAATGGCGAACCCAGGCACAAGGAGATGAGAAATGAGGTGCGTTTTAGAAACCTTTCCCCATCACACGGTGTACCATCTTCTGGGTTTCTCATGCATGTTTTCGATGTAGGAAGATGCCCTTGAACCTGGAGATTTGGGACCCATGGGACGGGTACCACGCAGTATTACTTTAAAGGGTCTGCGTTTCCTCACCCTACCTCACCAAACCTCTCAGCCCCAAGAGTGTCCACCCTTATGTCTCATCCAGCTGTGCGTCTAGATATGGTCAATCCAGGTTGCATCACAGCCCCTGAACGCATTGTGTAAGAATTTCTCTCTCTTTCACTGTCTTTGTTTCATGGGTTTTTCAAAGTAATTTATTTTTATAATGGGGTTTAGCTGCTTTTCACTGCTGTGTTTATGCCGCTTTACACCCACTTGACACACTAACAGAGAGATATCAATACATAGGTTTTAAGATTATTACTAGTCAGATATATTCTTGTGTGGTGAATAGGGCGTGTTGAGTCCAGTTCTCTGAGCAAGGAGTAGGTCTTGTCTATTACATATTGGGTTTATGGAACGGTATCTGAGCTAATTTGAAACCCTTGTTTTATGCATCACCCCACCTCACCTTTCCCGTTAAGCAGCCATAGTGTGTTTTCTGCATGTGTGACTCTGTTCTGTTTTGTAATTCAGTTCAAGTGTAACGGTTTTTACATTCCCTCTATAAGTGATACCTTATGAGAAGTTTCCTTTTCTGTGTGACTTATTTCACTTAGAATCGTCATACCTAAATCCACTCAGCATGCTGCTACTAGCCTTATGACATTGATTTCATGGCTGAGTGATATTTCATTGTACATAAGGACCACAACTTCTTTATCCATTTTTCTCTTTCCTGGGATATTGAAGGTGGAATGAAGTGGAGGTCCTTGTCAACAGAGCAGCCCTAAACTTTGGGGTGCTTGTGTCTTGCTGATTTTTCATTTTCCCAATTTATACCCCTATGAGTGGAAGTGCCCTATGCACTCTAAGCTGTGTTTTTTAGGTGTTTCAGGACACACCGTAGACTTCTCCAGAGTGGCTGTTGCCAATTTACATCCTGCCCATCAGTGTAGCAAGGCTCCCATTTCTCCATGGCCTGTCCTGCATTTCTGGTTTTGACACTTTTTTCAGCATGGCCCTTTTGACCGATGGGTAGCGAGTCTTCTTTGTAGCGCTGATTTGCCTTTCCAGGTTGCTTGGTTGGCCAAAAAGGGCGTATGCGTTTTTTCCTGAATATATTCAGGAAAAAACGCATACGCCCTTTTTGGCCAAGGGCATTATTGTCAACGTTTTGCCGCTTTTCATGTGCTTTAAAGGCGATTCGAATCTACCTCCTGAAATCTGTTTCCTGCAATTCTGCCTTGATTTCAAATCCCCTTCTTTGCCTTCCCTCAATATATTTGTGGACGAGAGTTATCATTTATAACTCTGCAGGTTTGTGAATTGCATTGCCCTGAAGCTCCATTTTACAACTTTCTTTTTTGGTAGCTGGCCGCAAAAGTGCAGGATGGCTTCAGGCCCTGTTCTGGTTCCGGGGGGCAGGCTGAGCCTGTGGTTAATTCTTCTTCCTGATTGTAAAATAGAGTGTCCTGTGCCTGTCCCAAAACCAAGAGCTAGTCTCTCATTGGTTCCCCGTCTTCCCGTTCATCCTCAGGACAAATTGCAACCTGTACGGAACAGGAGGTTAAAGGTGCTGATGCTCCAAATAGGGAGATTGCTAGTAAAGCATCTGGAATTGTGAACCCAGGCACAAGGAGATGAGAAATGAGGTGCGTTTTAGAAACCTTTCCCCATCACACGGTGTACCATCTTCTGGGTTTCTCATGCATGTTTTCGATGTAGGAAGATGCCCTTGAACCTGGAGATTTGGGACCCATGGGACGGGTAACACGCAGTATTACTTTAAAGGGTCTGCATTTCCTCACCCTACCTCACCAAACCTCTCAGCCCCAAGAGTGTCCACCCTTATGTCTCATCCACCTGTGCGTCTAGATATGGTCAATCCAGGTTGCATCACAGCCCCTGAACGCATTGTGTAAGAATTTCTCTCTCTTTCACTGTGTTTGTTTCATGGATTTTTCAAAGTAATTTATTTTTATAATGGGGTTTTGCTGCTTTTCACGGCTGTGTTTATGCCGCTTTACACCCACTTGACACACTAACAGAGAGATATCAATACATAGGTTTTAAGCTTATTACTAGTCAGATAGATTCTTGTGCGGTGAATAGGGCGTGTTGAGTCCAGTTCTCTGAGCAAGGAGTAGGTCTTGTCTATTACATATTGGGTTTATGGAACGGTATCTGAGCTAATTTGATACCCTTGTTTTATGTATCACCCCACCTCACCTTTCCCGTTAAGCAGCCATAGTGTGTTTTCTGCATGTGTGACTCTGTTCTGTTTTGTAATTCAGTTCAAGTGTAACGGTTTTTACATTCCCTCTATAAGTGATACCTTATGAGAAGTGTCCTTTTCTGTGTGACTTATTTCACTTAGAATCGTCGTACCTAAATCCACTCATCATGCTGCTACTAGCCTTATGACATTGATTTCATGGCTGAGTGATATTCCATTGTACATAAGGACCACAACTTCTTTATCCATTTTTCTCTTTCCTGGGATATTGAAGGTGGAATGAAGTGGAGGTCCTTGTCAACAGAGCAGCCCTAAACTTTGGGGTGCTTGTGTCTTGCGGATTTTTCATTTTCCCAATTTATACCCCCATGAGTGGAAGTGACCTATGCTCTCTAAGCTGTGTTTTTTAGATGTTTCAGGAAACACCGTACACTTCTTCAGAGTGGCTGTTGGCAATTTACATCCCGCCCATCAGTGTAGCAAGGCTCCCATTTCTCCATGGCCTGTCCTGCATTTCTGGTTTTGAGACTTTTTTCAGCATGCCCCTTTTAACCGATGGGTAGCGAGTCTTCTTTGTATCGCTGACTTGCCTTTCCAGGTTGCTTGGTTGGCCAAAAAGGGCGTATGCGTTTTTTCCTGAATATATTCAGGAAAAAACGCATACGCCCTTTTTGGCCAAGGGCATCATTGTCAACGTTTTCCCGCTTTTCATGTGCTTTAAAGGCGATTCGAATCTACCTCCTGAAATCTGTTTCCTGCAATTCTGCCTTGATTTCAAATCCTCTTCTTTGCCTTCCCTCAATATATTTGTGGACGAGAGTTATCATTTATAACTCTGCAGGTTTGTGAATTGCAGTGCCCTGGAGCTCCATTTTACAACTCGCTTTTTTGGGAGCTGGCCGCAAAAGCGCAGGATGGCTTCAGGCCCTGTTCTGGTTCCGGGGTCATGGTGAGCCTGTGGTTAATTCTTCTTCCTGATGGGAAAATAGGGTGACCTGTGCCTGTCCCAACACCAAGAGCTAGTCTCTCACTGGTTCCCCGTCTACCCGTTCATCCTCAGGACAAATTGCAACCTGTACGGAACAGGAGGTTAAAGGTGCTGATGCTCCAAGTAGGGAGATTGTTAGTAAAGCGGCTGGAATGGCGAACCCGGGCACAAGGAGAAGAGAAATGAGGTGAGTTTTAGAAACCTTTCCCCATCACATGGTGTACCAACTTTTTGTTTTCTCATGGATATTTTCGATGTAGGAATATGGCCTTGAACCTGTAGATTTGGGACCCATGCGAAGGGTACCACGCAGTATTACTTTAAAGGGTCTGCGTTTGCTCACCCAACCTCACCAAACCTCTCAGCCCCAAGAGTGTCCACCCTTATGTCTCATCCAGCTGTGGGTCTAGATATGGTCAATCCAGGTTGCATCACAGCCCCTGAACGCATTGTGTAAGAATTTCTCTCTCTTTCACTGTCTTTGTTTCATGGGTTTTTCGAAGTAATTTATTTTTATAATGGGGTTTAGCTGCTTTTCACTGCTGTGTTTATGCCGCTTTACACCCACTTGACACACTAACAGAGAGATATCAATACATAGGTTTTAAGATTATTACTAGTCAGATATATTCTTGTGCGGTGAATAGGGCGTGTTGAGTCCAGTTCTCTGAGCAAGGAGTAGGTCTTGTCTATTACATATTGGGTTTATGGAACGGTATCTGAGCTAATTTGAAACCCTTGTTTTATGTATCACCCCACCTCACCTTTCCTGTTAAGCAGCCATAGTGTGTTTTCTGCATGTGTGACTCTGTTCTGTTTTGTAATTCAGTTCAAGTGTAACGGTTTTTACATTCCCTCTATAAGTGATACCTTATGAGAAGTGTCCTTTTCTGTGTGACTTATTTCACTTAGAATCGTCGTACCTAAATCCACTCATCATGCTGCTACTAGCCTTATGACATTAATTTCATGGCTGAGTGATATTCCATTGTACATAAGGACCACAACTTCTTTATCCATTTTTCTCTTTCCTGGGATATTTAAGGAGGAATGAAGTGGATGTCCTTGTCAACAGAGCAGCCCTAAATTTGGGGTGCTTTTGTCTTGCTGATTTTTAATTTTCCCAATTTATACCCCCCTGAGTGGAAGTGCCCTATGCTCTCTAAGCTGTGTTTTTTAGATGTTTCAGGACTCACCGTACACTTCTCCAGAGTGGCTGTTGGCAATTTACATCCCGCCCATCAGTGTAGCAAGGCTCCCATTTCTCCATGGCCTGTCCTGCATTTCTGGTTTTGACACATTTTTCAGCATTGCCCTTTTGACCGATGGGTAGCGAGTCTTCTTTGTAGCCCTGATTTGCCTTTCCAGGTTGCTTGGTTGGTCAAAAAGGGCGTATGCGTTTTTTCCTGAATATATTCAGGAAAAAACGCATACGCCCTTTTTGGCCAAGGGCATTATTGTCAACGTTTTGCCGCTTTTCATGTGCTTTAAAGGCGATTCTAATCTACCTCCTGAAATCTGTTTCCTGCAATTCTGCCTTGATTTCAAATCCCCTTCTTTGCCTTCTCTCAATATATTTGTGGACGAGAGTTATCATTTATAACTCTGAAAGATTGTGAATTGCAGTGACCTGAAACTCCATTTTACTACTCGCTTTTTTGGGAGCTGGCCGCAAAAGCGCAGGATGGCTTCAGGCCCTGTTCTGGTTCCGGGGGGCAGGCTGAGCCTGTGGTTAATTCTTCTTCCTGATTGTAAAATAGAGTGACCTGTGCCTGTCCCAAAACCAAGAGCTAGTCTCTCATTGGTTCCCCGTCTTCCCGTTCATCCTCAGGAAAAATTGCAACCTGCACAGAACAGGAGGTTAAAGGTGCTGATGCTCCAAGTAGGGAGATTGCTCGTAAAGCATCTGGAATGGCGAACCCAGGCACAAGGAGATGAGAAATGAGGTGCGTTTTAGAAACCTTTCCCCATCACACGGTGTACCATCTTCGGGGTTTCTCATGCATGTTTTCGATGTAGGAAGATGCCCTTGAACCTGGAGATTTGGGACCCATGGGACGGGTACCACGCAGTATTACTTTAAAGGGTCTGCGTTTGCTCACCCAACCTCACCAAACCTCTCATCCCCAAGAGTGTCCACCCTTATGTCTCATCCAGCTGTGCGTCTAGATATGGTCAATCCAGGTTGCATCACAGCCCCTGAAGGCATTGTGTAAGAATTTCTCTCTCTTTCACGGTGTTTGTTTCATGGGTTTTTCAAAGTAATTTATTTTTATAATGGGGTTTAGCTGCTTTTCACTGCTGTGTTTATGCCGCTTTACACCCACTTGACACACTAACAGAGAGATATCAATACATAGGTTTTAAGATTATTACTAGTCAGATATATTCTTGTGTGGTGAATAGGGCGTGTTGAGTCCAGTTCTCTGAGCAAGGAGTAGGTCTTGTCTATTACATATTGGGTTTATGGAACGGTATCTGAGCTAATTTGAAACCCTTGTTTTATGCATCACCCCACCTCACCTTTCCCGTTAAGCAGCCATAGTGTGTTTTCTGCATGTGTGACTCTGTTCTGTTTTGTAATTCAGTTCAAGTGTAACGGTTTTTACATTCCCTCTATAAGTGATACCTTATGAGAAGTTTCCTTTTCTGTGTGACTTATTTCACTTAGAATCGTCATACCTAAATCCACTCATCATGCTGCTACTAGCCTTATGACATTGATTTCATGGCTGAGTGATATTTCATTGTACATAAGGACCACAACTTCTTTATCCATTTTTCTCTTTCCTGGGATATTGAAGGTGGAATGAAGTGGAGGTCCTTGTCAACAGAGCAGCCCTAAACTTTGGGGTGCTTGTGTCTTGCTGATTTTTCATTTTCCCAATTTATACCCCTATGAGTGGAAGTGCCCTATGCACTCTAAGCTGTGTTTTTTAGGTGTTTCAGGACACACCGTAGACTTCTCCAGAGTGGCTGTTGCCAATTTACATCCTGCCCATCAGTGTAGCAAGGCTCCCATTTCTCCATGGCCTGTCCTGCATTTCTGGTTTTGACACTTTTTTCAGCATGGCCCTTTTGACCGATGGGTAGCGAGTCTTCTTTGTAGCGCTGATTTGCCTTTCCAGGTTGCTTGGTTGGCCAAAAAGGGCGTATGCGTTTTTTCCTGAATATATTCAGGAAAAAACGCATACGCCCTTTTTGGCCAAGGGCATTATTGTCAACGTTTTGCCGCTTTACATGTGCTTTAAAGGCGATTCTAATCTACCTCCTGAAATCTGTTTCCTGCAATTCTGCCTTGATTTCAAATCCCCTTCTTTGCCTTCTCTCAATATATTTGTGGACGAGAGTTATCATTTATAACTCTGAAGGATTGTGAATTGCAGTGACCTGAAGCTCCATTTTACTACTCGCTTTTTTGGGAGCTGGCCGCAAAAGCGCAGGATGGCTTCAGGCCCTGTTCTGGTTCCGGGGGGCAGGCTGAGCCTGTGGTTAATTCTTCTTCCTGATTGTAAAATAGAGTGACCTGTGCCTGTCCCAAAACCAAGAGCTAGTCTCTCATTGGTTCCCCGTCTTCCCGTTCATCCTCAGGAAAAATTGCAACCTGCACGGAACAGGAGGTTAAAGGTGCTGATGCTCCAAGTAGGGAGATTGCTCGTAAAGCATCTGGAATGGCGAACCCAGGCACAAGGAGATGAGAAATGAGGTGCGTTTTAGAAACCTTTCCCCATCACACGGTGTACCATCTTCGGGGTTTCTCATGCATGTTTTCGATGTAGGAAGATGCCCTTGAACCTGGAGATTTGGGACCCATGGGACGGGTACCACGCAGTATTACTTTAAAGGGTCTGCGTTTGCTCACCCAACCTCACCAAACCTCTCATCCCCAAGAGTGTCCACCCTTATGTCTCATCCAGCTGTGCGTCTAGATATGGTCAATCCAGGTTGCATCACAGCCCCTGAAGGCATTGTGTAAGAATTTCTCTCTCTTTCACGGTGTTTGTTTCATGGGTTTTTCAAAGTAATTTATTTTTATAATGGGGTTTAGCTGCTTTTCACTGCTGTGTTTATGCCGCTTTACACCCACTTGACACACTAACAGAGAGATATCAATACATAGGTTTTAAGATTATTACTAGTCAGATATATTCTTGTGTGGTGAATAGGGCGTGTTGAGTCCAGTTCTCTGAGCAAGGAGTAGGTCTTGTCTATTACATATTGGGTTTATGGAACGGTATCTGAGCTAATTTGAAACCCTTGTTTTATGCATCACCCCACCTCACCTTTCCCGTTAAGCAGCCATAGTGTGTTTTCTGCATGTGTGACTCTGTTCTGTTTTGTAATTCAGTTCAAGTGTAACGGTTTTTACATTCCCTCTATAAGTGATACCTTATGAGAAGTGTCCTTTTCTGTGTGACTTATTTCACTTAGAATCGTCATACCTAAATCCACTCATCATGCTGCTACTAGCCTTATGACATTGATTTCATGGCTGAGTGATATTTCATTGTACATAAGTACCACAACTTCTTTATCCATTTTTCTCTTTCCTGGGATATTGAAGGTGGAATGAAGTGGAGGTCCTTGTCAACAGAGCAGCCCTAAACTTTGGGGTGCTTGTGTCTTGCTGATTTTTCATTTTCCCAATTTATACCCCTATGAGTGGAAGTGCCCTATGCACTCTAATCTGTGTTTTGTAGGTGTTTCAGGACACACCGTAGACTTCTCCAGAGTGGCTGTTGCCAATTTACATCCTGCCCATCAGTGTAGCAAGGCTCCCATTTCTCCATGGCCTGTCCTGCCTTTCTGGTTTTGACACTTTTTTCAGCATGGCCCTTTTGATCGATGGGTAGCGAGTCTTCTTTGTAGCGCTGATTTGCCTTTCCAGGTTGCTTGGTTGGCCAAAAAGGGCGTATGCGTTTTTTCCTGAATATATTCAGGAGAAAACGCATATGCCCTTTTTGGCCAAGGGCATAATTGTCAAAGTTTTGCCGCTTTTCATGTGCTTTAAAGGCGATTCTAATCTACCTCCTGAAATCTGTTTCCTGCAATTCTGCCTTGATTTCAAATCCTCTTCTTTGCCTTCCCTCAATATATTTGTGGACGAGAGTTATCATTTATAACTCTGCAGGTTTGTGAATTGCAGTGCCCTGAAGCTCCATTTTACAACTCGCTTTTTTGAGCACTGGCCGCAAAAGCGCAGGATGGCTTCAGGCCCTGTTCTGGTTCCGGGGGGCAGGCTGAGCCTGTGGTTAATTCTTCTTTCTGATTGTAAAATAGAGTGACCTGTGCCTGTCCCAAAACCAAGAGCTAGTCTCTCATTGGTTCCCCGTCTTTCCATTCATCCTCAGGACAAATTGCAACCTGTACGGAACAGGAGGTTAAAGGTGCTGATGCTCCAAGCAGGGAGATTGCACGTAAAGCATGTGTAATGGCGAACCCAGGCACAAGGAGATGAGAAATGAGGTGCGTTTTAGAAACCTTTCCCCATCACACGGTGTACCATCTTCTGGGTTTCTCATGCATGTTTTCGATGTAGGAAGATGCCCTTGAACCTGGAGATTTGGGACCCATGGGACGGGTACCACGCAGTATTACTTTAAAGGGTCTGCGTTTCCTCACCCTACCTCACCAAACCTCTCAGCCCCAAGAGTGTCCACCCTTATGTCTCATCCAGCTGTGCGTCTAGATATGGTCAATCCAGGTTGCATCACAGCCCCTGAACGCATTGTGTAAGAATTTCTCTCTCTTTCACTGTCTTTGTTTCATGGGTTTTTCAAAGTAATTTATTTTTATAATGGGGTTTAGCTGCTTTTCACTGCTGTGTTTATGCCGCTTTACACCCACTTGACACACTAACAGAGAGATATCAATACATAGGTTTTAAGATTATTACTAGTCAGATATATTCTTGTGTGGTGAATAGGGCGTGTTGAGTCCAGTTCTCTGAGCAAGGAGTAGGTCTTGTCTATTACATATTGGGTTTATGGAACGGTATCTGAGCTAATTTGAAACCCTTGTTTTATGCATCACCCCACCTCACCTTTCCCGTTAAGCAGCCATAGTGTGTTTTCTGCATGTGTGACTCTGTTCTGTTTTGTAATTCAGTTCAAGTGTAACGGTTTTTACATTCCCTCTATAAGTGATACCTTATGAGAAGTTTCCTTTTCTGTGTGACTTATTTCACTTAGAATCGTCATACCTAAATCCACTCAGCATGCTGCTACTAGCCTTATGACATTGATTTCATGGCTGAGTGATATTTCATTGTACATAAGGACCACAACTTCTTTATCCATTTTTCTCTTTCCTGGGATATTGAAGGTGGAATGAAGTGGAGGTCCTTGTCAACAGAGCAGCCCTAAACTTTGGGGTGCTTGTGTCTTGCTGATTTTTCATTTTCCCAATTTATACCCCTATGAGTGGAAGTGCCCTATGCACTCTAAGCTGTGTTTTTTAGGTGTTTCAGGACACACCGTAGACTTCTCCAGAGTGGCTGTTGCCAATTTACATCCTGCCCATCAGTGTAGCAAGGCTCCCATTTCTCCATGGCCTGTCCTGCATTTCTGGTTTTGACACTTTTTTCAGCATGGCCCTTTTGACCGATGGGTAGCGAGTCTTCTTTGTAGCGCTGATTTGCCTTTCCAGGTTGCTTGGTTGGCCAAAAAGGGCGTATGCGTTTTTTCCTGAATATATTCAGGAAAAAACGCATACGCCCTTTTTGGCCAAGGGCATTATTGTCAACGTTTTGCCGCTTTTCATGTGCTTTAAAGGCGATTCGAATCTACCTCCTGAAATCTGTTTCCTGCAATTCTGCCTTGATTTCAAATCCTCTTCTTTGCCTTCCCTCAATATATTTGTGGACGAGAGTTATCATTTATAACTCTGCAGGTTTGTGAATTGCATTGCCCTGAAGCTCCATTTTACAACTTTCTTTTTTGGGAGCTGGCCGCAAAAGTGCAGGATGGCTTCAGGCCCTGTTCTGGTTCCGGGGGGCAGGCTGAGCCTGTGGTTAATTCTTCTTCCTGATTGTAAAATAGAGTGTCCTGTGCCTGTCCCAAAACCAAGAGCTAGTCTCTCATTGGTTCCCCGTCTTCCCGTTCATCCTCAGGACAAATTGCAACCTGTACGGAACAGGAGGTTAAAGGTGCTGATGCTCCAAATAGGGAGATTGCTAGTAAAGCATCTGGAATTGTGAACCCAGGCACAAGGAGATGAGAAATGAGGTGCGTTTTAGAAACCTTTCCCCATCACACGGTGTACCATCTTCTGGGTTTCTCATGCATGTTTTCGATGTAGGAAGATGCCCTTGAACCTGGAGATTTGGGACCCATGGGACGGGTAACACGCAGTATTACTTTAAAGGGTCTGCATTTCCTCACCCTACCTCACCAAACCTCTCAGCCCCAAGAGTGTCCACCCTTATGTCTCATCCACCTGTGCGTCTAGATATGGTCAATCCAGGTTGCATCACAGCCCCTGAACGCATTGTGTAAGAATTTCTCTCTCTTTCACTGTGTTTGTTTCATGGATTTTTCAAAGTAATTTATTTTTATAATGGGGTTTTGCTGCTTTTCACGGCTGTGTTTATGCCGCTTTACACCCACTTGACACACTAACAGAGAGATATCAATACATAGGTTTTAAGCTTATTACTAGTCAGATAGATTCTTGTGCGGTGAATAGGGCGTGTTGAGTCCAGTTCTCTGAGCAAGGAGTAGGTCTTGTCTATTACATATTGGGTTTATGGAACGGTATCTGAGCTAATTTGAAACCCTTGTTTTATGCATCACCCCACCTCACCTTTCCCGTTAAGCAGCCATAGTGTGTTTTCTGCATGTGTGACTCTGTTCTGTTTTGTAATTCAGTTCAAGTGTAACGGTTTTTACATTCCCTCTATCAGTGATACCTTATGAGAAGTGTCCTTTTCTGTGTGACTTATTTCACTTAGAATCGTCATACCTAAATCCACTCATCATGCTGCTACTAGCCTTATGACATTGATTTCATGGCTGAGTGATATTCCATTGTACATAAGGACCACAACTTCTTTATCCATTTTTCTCTTTCCTGGGATATTTAAGGTGGAATGAAATGGAGGTCCTTGTCAACAGAGCAGCCCTAAACATTGGGGTGCTTGTGTATTGCTGATTTTTCATTTTCCCAATTTATACCCCCATGAGTGGAAGTGCCCTATGCTCTCTAAGCTGTGTTTTTTAGGTGTTTCAGGACACACCGTACACTTCTCCAGAGTGGCTGTCGGTAATTTACATCCTGCCCATCAGTGTAGCAAGGCTCCCATTTCTCCATGGCCTGTCCTGCATTTCTGGTTTTGACACTTTTTTCAGCATGGCCCTTTTGACCGATGGGTAGCGAGTCTTCTTTGTAGCGCTGATTTGCCTTTCCAGGTTGCTTGGTTGGCCAAAAAGGGCGTATGCGTTTTTTCCTGAATATATTCAGGAGAAAACGCATACGCCCTTTTTGGCCAAGGGCATCATTGTCAACGTTTTGCCGCTTTTCATGTGCTTTAAAGGCGATTCGAATCTACCTCCTGAAATCTGTTTCCTGCAATTCTGCCTTGATTTCAAATCCCCTTCTTTGCCTTCCCTCAATATATTTGTGGACGAGAGTTATCATTTATAACTCTGAAGGTTTGTGAATTGCAGTGACCTGAAGCTCCATTTTACAACTCGCTTTTTTGGGAGCTGGCCGCAAAAGCGCAGGATGGCTTCAGGCCCTGTTCTGGTTCCGGGGGGCAGGCTGAGCCTGTGGTTAATTCTTCTTCCTGATTGTAAAATAGAGTGACCTGTGCCTGTCCCAAAACCAAGAGCTAGTCTCTCATTGGTTCCCCGTCTTCCCGTTCATCCTCAGGACAAATTGCAACCTGTACGGAACAGGAGGTTAAAGGTGCTGATGCTCCAAGTAGGGAGATTGCTCGTAAAGCATCTGGAATGGTGAACCCAGGCACAAGGAGATGAGACATGAGGTGCGTTTTAGAAACCTTTCCCCATCACACGGTGTACCATCTTCGGGGTTTCTCATGCATGTTTTCGATGTAGGAAGATGCCCTTGAACCTGGAGATTTGGGACCCATGGGACGGGTACCACGCAGTATTACTTTAAAGGGTCTGCGTTTCCTCACCCTACCTCACCAAACCTCTCAGCCCCAAGAGTGTCCACCCTTATGTCTCATCCAGCTGTGCGTCTAGATATGGTCAATCCAGGTTGCATCACAGCCCCTGAAGGCATTGTGTAAGAATTTCTCTCTCTTTCACTGTGTTTGTTTCATGGGTTTTTCAAAGTAATTTATTTTTATAATGGGGTTTAGCTGCTTTTCACTGCTGTGTTTATGCCGCTTTACACCCACTTGACACACTAACAGAGAGATATCAATACATAGGTTTTAAGATTATTGCTAGTCAGATATAATCTTGTGTGGTGAATAGGGCGTGTTGAGTCCAGTTCTCTGAGCAAGGAGTAGGTCTTGTCTATTACATATTGGGTTTATGGAATGGTATCTGAGCTAATTTGAAACCCTTGTTTTATGCATCACCCCACCTCACCTTTCCCTTTAAGCAGCCATAGTGTGTTTTCTGCATGTGTGACTCTGTTCTGTTTTGTAATTCAGTTCAAGTGTAACGGTTTTTACATTCCCTCTATCAGTGATACCTTATGAGAAGTGTCCTTTTCTGTGTGACTTATTTCACTTAGAATCGTCGTACCTAAATCCACTCATCATGCTGCTACTAGCCTTATGACATTGATTTCATGGCTGAGTGATATTCCATTGTACATAAGGACCACAACTTCTTTATCCATTTTTCTCTTTCCTGGGATATTTAAGGTGGAATGAAATGGAGGTCCTTGTCAACAGAGCAGCCCTAAACTTTGGGGTGCTTGTGTCTTGCTGATTTTTCATTTTCCCAATTTATACCCCCATGAGTGGAAGTGCCCTATGCTGTCTAAGCTGTGTTTTTTAGGTGTTTCAGGACACACCGTACACTTCTCCAGAGTGGCTGTTGGCAATTTACATCCCGCCCATCAGTGTAGCAAGGCTCCCATTTCTCCATGGCCTGTCCTGCATTTCTGGTTTTGACACATTTTTCAGCATTGCCCTTTTGACCGATGGGTAGCGAGTCTTCTTTGTAGCGCTGATTTGCCTTTCTAGGTTGCTTGGTTGGTCAAAAAGGGCGTATGCGTTTTTTCCTGAATATATTCAGGAAAAAACGCATACGCCCTTTTTGCCCAAGGGCATTATTGTCAACGTTTTGCCGCTTTTCATGTGCTTTAAAGGCGATTCTAATCTACCTCCTGAAATCTGTTTCCTGCAATTCTGCCTTGATTTCAAATCCCCTTCTTTGCCTTCTCTCAATATATTTGTGGACGAGAGTTATCATTTATAACTCTGAAGGATTGTGAATTGCAGTGACCTGAAGCTCCATTTTACAACTCGCTTTTTTGGGAGCTGGCCGCAAAAGCGCAGGATGGCTTCAGGCCCTGTTCTGGTTCCGGGGGGCAGGCTGAGCCTGTGGTTAATTCTTCTTCCTGATTGTAAAATAGAGTGACCTGTGCCTGTCCCAAAACCAAGAGCTAGTCTCTCATTGGTTCCCCGTCTTCCCGTTCATCCTCAGGACAAATTGCAACCTGCACGGAACAGGAGGTTAAAGGTGCTGATGCTCCAAGTAGGGAGATTGCTCGTAAAGCATCTGGAATGGTGAACCCAGGCACAAGGAGATGAGACATGAGGTGCGTTTTAGAAACCTTTCCCCATCACACGGTGTACCATCTTCGGGGTTTCTCATGCATGTTTTCGATGTAGGAAGATGCCCTTGAACCTGGAGATTTGGGACCCATGGGACGGGTACCACGCAGTATTACTTTAAAGGGTCTGCGTTTCCTCACCCTACCTCACCAAACCTCTCAGCCCCAAGAGTGTCCACCCTTATGTCTCATCCAGCTGTGCGTCTAGATATGGTCAATCCAGGTTGCATCACAGCCCCTGAAGGCATTGTGTAAGAATTTCTCTCTCTTTCACTGTGTTTGTTTCATGGGTTTTTCAAAGTAATTTATTTTTATAATGGGGTTTAGCTGCTTTTCACTGCTGTGTTTATGCCGCTTTACACCCACTTGACACACTAACAGAGAGATATCAATACATAGGTTTTAAGATTATTGCTAGTCAGATATAATCTTGTGTGGTGAATAGGGCGTGTTGAGTCCAGTTCTCTGAGCAAGGAGTAGGTCTTGTCTATTACATATTGGGTTTATGGAATGGTATCTGAGCTAATTTGAAACCCTTGTTTTATGCATCACCCCACCTCACCTTTCCCTTTAAGCAGCCATAGTGTGTTTTCTGCATGTGTGACTCTGTTCTGTTTTGTAATTCAGTTCAAGTGTAACGGTTTTTACATTCCCTCTATCAGTGATACCTTATGAGAAGTGTCCTTTTCTGTGTGACTTATTTCACTTAGAATCGTCGTACCTAAATCCACTCATCATGCTGCTACTAGCCTTATGACATTGATTTCATGGCTGAGTGATATTCCATTGTACATAAGGACCACAACTTCTTTATCCATTTTTCTCTTTCCTGGGATATTTAAGGTGGAATGAAATGGAGGTCCTTGTCAACAGAGCAGCCCTAAACTTTGGGGTGCTTGTGTCTTGCTGATTTTTCATTTTCCCAATTTATACCCCCATGAGTGGAAGTGCCCTATGCTGTCTAAGCTGTGTTTTTTAGGTGTTTCAGGACACACCGTACACTTCTCCAGAGTGGCTGTTGGCAATTTACATCCCGCCCATCAGTGTAGCAAGGCTCCCATTTCTCCATGGCCTGTCCTGCATTTCTGGTTTTGACACATTTTTCAGCATTGCCCTTTTGACCGATGGGTAGCGAGTCTTCTTTGTAGCGCTGATTTGCCTTTCTAGGTTGCTTGGTTGGTCAAAAAGGGCGTATGCGTTTTTTCCTGAATATATTCAGGAAAAAACGCATACGCCCTTTTTGCCCAAGGGCATTATTGTCAACGTTTTGCCGCTTTTCATGTGCTTTAAAGGCGATTCTAATCTACCTCCTGAAATCTGTTTCCTGCAATTCTGCCTTGATTTCAAATCCCCTTCTTTGCCTTCTCTCAATATATTTGTGGACGAGAGTTATCATTTATAACTCTGAAGGATTGTGAATTGCAGTGACCTGAAGCTCCATTTTACAACTCGCTTTTTTGGGAGCTGGCCGCAAAAGCGCAGGATGGCTTCAGGCCCTGTTCTGGTTCCGGGGGGCAGGCTGAGCCTGTGGTTAATTCTTCTTCCTGATTGTAAAATAGAGTGACCTGTGCCTGTCCCAAAACCAAGAGCTAGTCTCTCATTGGTTCCCCGTCTTCCCGTTCATCCTCAGGACAAATTGCAACCTGCACGGAACAGGAGGTTAAAGGTGCTGATGCTCCAAGTAGGGAGATTACTCGTAAAGCATCTGGAATGGCGAACCCAGGCACAAGGAGATGAGAAATGAGGTGCGTTTTAGAAACCTTTCCCCATCACACGGTGTACCATCTTCGGGGTTTCTCATGCATGTTTTCGATGTAGGAAGATGCCCTTGAACCTGGAGATTTGGGACCCATGGGACGGGTACCACGCAGTATTACTTTAAAGGGTCTGCGTTTGCTCACCCAACCTCACCAAACCTCTCAGCCCCAAGAGTGTCCACCCTTATGTCTCATCCAGCTGTGCGTCTAGATATGGTCAATCCAGGTTGCATCACAGCCCCTGAAGGCATTGTGTAAGAATTTCTCTCTCTTTCACGGTGTTTGTTTCATGGGTTTTTCAAAGTAATTTATTTTTATAATGGGGTTTAGCTGCTTTTCACTGCTGTGTTTATGCCGCTTTACACCCACTTGACACACTAACAGAGAGATATCAATACATAGGTTTTAAGATTATTACTAGTCAGATATATTCTTGTGCGGTGAATAGGGCGTGTTGAGTCCAGTTCTCTGAGCAAGGAGTAGGTCTTGTCTATTACATATTGGGTTTATGGAACGGTATCTGAGCTAATTTGAAACCCTTGTTTTATGAATCACCCCACCTCACCTTTCCCGTTAAGCAGCCATAGTGTGTTTTCTGCATGTGTGACTCTGTTCTGTTTTGTAATTCAGTTCAAGTGTAACGGTTTTTACATTCCCTCTATCAGTGATACCTTATGAGAAGTGTCCTTTTCTGTGTGACTTATTTCACTTAGAATCGTCGTACCTAAATCCACTCATCATGCTGCTACTAGCCTTATGACATTGATTTCATGGCTGAGTGATATTCCATTGTACATAAGGACCACAACTTCTTTATCCATTTTTCTCTTTCCTGGGATATTTAAGGTGGAATGAAATGGAGGTCCTTGTCAACAGAGCAGCCCTAAACATTGGGGTGCTTGTGTATTGCTGATTTTTCATTTTCCCAATTTATACCCCCATGAGTGGAAGTGCCCTATGCTCTCTAAGCTGTGTTTTTCAGATGTTTCAGGACACACCGTACACTTCTCCAGAGTGGCTGTTGGTAATTTACATCCTGCCCATCAGTGTAGCAAGGCTCCCATTTCTCCATGGCCTGTCCTGCATTTCTGGTTTTGACACTTTTTTCAGCATGGCCCTTTTGACCGATGGGTAGCGAGTCTTCTTTGTAGCGCTGATTTGCCTTTCCAGGTTGCTTGGTTGGCCAAAAAGGGCGTATGCGTTTTTTCCTGAATATATTCAGGAGAAAACGCATACGCCCTTTTAGGCCAAGGGCATCATTGTCAACGTTTTGCCGCTTTTCATGTGCTTTAAAGGCGATTCGAATCTACCTCCTGAAATCTGTTTCCTGCAATTCTGCCTTGATTTCAAATCCCCTTCTTTGCCTTCCCTCAATATATTTGTGGACGAGAGTTATCATTTATAACTCTGAAGGTTTGTGAATTGCAGTGACCTGAAGCTCCATTTTACAACTCGCTTTTTTGGGAGCTGGCCGCAAAAGCGCAGGATGGCTTCAGGCCCTGTTCTGGTTCCGGGGGGCAGGCTGAGCCTGTGGTTAATTCTTCTTCCTGATTGTAAAATAGAGTGACCTGTGCCTGTCCCAAAACCAAGAGCTAGTCTCTCATTGGTTCCCCGTCTTCCCGTTCATCCTCAGGAAAAATTGCAACCTGCACGGAACAGGAGGTTAAAGGTGCTGATGCTCCAAGTAGGGAGATTGCTCGTAAAGCATCTGGAATGGCGAACCCAGGCACAAGGAGATGAGACATGAGGTGCGTTTTAGAAACCTTTCCCCATCACACGGTGTACCATCTTCGGGGTTTCTCATGCATGTTTTCGATGTAGGAAGATGCCCTTGAACCTGGAGATTTGGGACCCATGGGACGGGTACCACGCAGTATTACTTTAAAGGGTCTGCGTTTCCTCACCCTACCTCACCAAACCTCTCAGCCCCAAGAGTGTCCACCCTTATGTCTCATCCAGCTGTGCGTCTAGATATGGTCAATCCAGGTTGCATC